>NC_085137.1:448155142-448755142 GCF_035046485.1 Aedes albopictus
GAATTGCAAATCGCACATTCCATTCATAGTATTTTTTCCTCTTCTCATAAATATCGTCGCTCGGTTCGCTGCGGTGCACACGCACACTGTGGAGCGCGCGTACCGATTCGAGGGAACTGCGGTACACGCGTACACATACAGATGCCGCGGAGCGCAACTGGTTGCGGGCGCCGTTAAACGAATTGAATGTTGTGGAAGCGAAGCGAGGATGAAAAGGGGGAGAGTGCGGTTTCGTTCCGAGAAGTTGTGGAATGCCGTTTGTGCGCTGGACTGAATTGCGGTGGTTTATTTTTTATTTTGCGAACTGAAGGACGGTGACGGTGCGCGGCGGTTTTGGAGGCCAGAGGTTCGAAGAATCTACAAAGTGCAAAAGCTGCGGTTATGAAGTGCAACAGTATGGTTAAAAATGCTGAAATCGAGCAGTTGCTTGATTGCTCTGAAAACAGTGGGTGAAGGCGAATGGAAAGCAACGGTGAGAGAAGGAAGGAATGCAGAGCGAACAAGAGTAAGAAGGCACAAGATGACGAAGAACACCCGTCGCATTCCACGTATTCTTTCGTTATTACAATCTGTCCACATTCCTTTCCTTTTGGGGGTGAAACGAGAAGCAGGGGCAGGCTCGGTAGGTGGCTGTACTGCACATCTACCTATACCAGACGGGCGGTGAACGAGTACTCAATCATTTATGTGTAGGTTGGTAGCTACACATTCGCGTACGGAGAAAGAAAATAAACAACCCTTTTGCACAAGGAGACGCAGATGGAATGCATAGTGTAGTAGGATACGGATTGACGAGTGCAAGCACTTCGCAGTGGACAGTGAAAGTATTTCAAATCTCGGCGGCGAGTGCAGCGTTTCAGCACGTTGTTGAGCAAAATCAATTCAATCCATGTGATTAGCGTTGACGAGTACCCAAGTGACGGACATGGCATTCAGTAAGTGATCAGTCAGTGGCGTTACGCAATCACTTTATTCGAGTGCAAAGAGGAATGTGGCGAGGCCATGATTGATTGCAGCAAACACGCAAAGCGGCGCCCGGCTATGCATTTTGCAACAGGTTCTGATAGAATGACTTTGTTTGGAGTTACCAATCAGTCAGTGCAACGGTGAATGGAGGTGAGAGAGGATAGTGCTCCCTGTGGAATGCCGAAAGAATGTCGTACATCAACTGATTACCATATAGTAGTAAGCGAAGCGCGGAGTGTTGTGAGGTGAGGATACTACGATAACGGTCATGCACTTTGCGCTCTCACATGGGAATGGGAGTGCTGGGAAGAGCGAAGGGTCGACATTCTTGAGATGGCATTAGCACGACGAAAGAGGTGATTGGTCGCCGGACAAAGAAGGCACTTAGTCAGTCGGAGGCTCGAGCGGCTTTTTGCGGATGAGTCATTTGAACTGCTGAGGATTGGTTTGATAGTGCTGAAGAAGTCTGTTGGTGAATCATATAAAGTGTTGTGATTGGAAGTGCAGTTCATACTGAAAGTTGTACTTTTAATACTAGAAATCAAGAAGCGTTCATCGCCTTGGTTGTACCCAGATAGTATTGATTTAAGCATTCATCATTATTATTAGCTTTATTAGGAAGATTTTGATCAAAAAACTTCTGAATACATTTTTTCGAATCAATCTAATAATATTTTTTTCTTTATTTTCAGATGGAAAAGTAACTTTCGATTGGAGCAAATTTTGCAGCACTTAGAGATGCCTCACATGTCATAACTGTGTAATCAAATGAAAGAAAATCAAGTGCCTTTTTTAATTGTAAAAATCAAGCCATAACAAGTGCTTAGAGACAATTCACTGTAAACGAACCGAAAAAAAACTGCGAACCAAATCAACTCAAACTAGACTAACACTAAAGCAAACGAATGTGAATTTTGTATTCAAGTGAAAGAATAAATCGACAGCAATTGACGTGCCTTACCTGCCCAAAACAGTGAACCTTAATCCCACGAACCGAATCTCAAAAATCAAGTGAATGCCCATAGAGAATCAGCACCGTTTCCTTCATCGCCATCATGTCCCACACTCACGGCCTTGCTCGGTACTCGCAGTACTCGTCTTCCGGAGGGGCAGGTCCCCAAACGAGCAACAGTGCTGCGTCCAAACTGACGCCATCGTCGAACGCTAGCGGCGGAAGACCCTCATCTGTAGTCGTCCAGCCTCCCGGAGGCCAACCGCAGATTCCTCCACCGCCGGCAGTGCGACCTGCAATGCTTGTAACCTCGTCCGGGTGTTCAATGCTTCCACCAAGCCCCCCAGTGCCATCGTTGGCACAACCGGGGTCCGGCTCGAGCAGCCCCCAACAAGCTCAACAGCAGTGCCAAACTACGCAAACCTCGGTTCCTCCGAGTCCGAAATACTCTGCCATGAGTGGCAGCCTTTCTGGATCGGATACCGATGTTTCAACCTCAACGGAGAACCTTACCCGAGAAGAACGCTACGTACTGCGTCATGCCCGCGTGGAACCGCAAGGCGAGGAGAACATGCAAGGAAGTGTGACCCCTGTGAACGAAATTCAAGGTCGTTACATACCCGATAAGTTCTCGTCGAATACTTCATCAGATTCGACGCGCTATGCTACTCCAAACAGCAGTCGGAGCATCTCTGAAAGCCGCAACGGCATGCATACCTACGCTAACGCCGTGAACGACGGCTCCAACCGGAACTCGATCATCAGTACCGGCTCAAACCGTAACTCCCTGAAGGAAGCCAACTCCAACCGATCTTCCATGGACGTCTCGCAATCTTCGTACAATACCCTCATCATCCATGACGAAGGCATCTATTCGATGAACCGAGAATATTCCAGTCCTCCTCCGTACATGAAGAAAGATCGACCCCGATCGTACGGGGAATCGCAACCTCCAATTCAGGAACTGTCCGAAATTCCGGAAAAGTATCTCAGTCAAAGCCACGTACTGAAACACCTCGCCAAGGAAGTGAAACTGCCGGCGCGGACCCGTAGCGATTCCAACACCCGTGACTCTGGAGTTTCGGAGAACACGGACTCTAGGGATCCACCAAAGTATGGTCAGCACTGGGTCGGAGCACAAAACGCATCCACCGATGAATCGGCCGCAACGCAAGCGAACGCCAAACTAAAGAGCAAAAGCCAGCCGGACTTGACGCGATTGCTGGACATCGATCCGGAGGAGGTGGAAGCCATGTACAAAGAGAACCAACTGCTGAAGCAACAGTTGAACAACTGTTTCCTCAAGGTTGCCAAGAGCCAGAAGCTGGAGCAGGAAATTTCCAACATCTACCGGGTGCACGAAGAGCTGGTGCAATCCTGTGAGCGACGTGAACGACTGGAGAAAGCCGCGCGGAATCGTTTGCAGCAGGACTGCCGTAGGCTGCAGGAACTGAACCGAGCTTTCCGCGATCAGGTCGAAGTGCTACAGAACCAGCTGCTTTCCTCGTCGGACCATCAGCTTGGGCGAACGCAGCAGGACGTGCTCATCTCGCAACTGGTGACGCAAAGTGAGTTGTATGATCTGCGGGTACTTTAGGTACAGAATAATGAAAGATGTTTTTATTTTAAATTTTCCAGATAAATCACTAGTGGACGCAAATCGACGTCAATGCATAGAACTGCAGGCCCAGAATGCGACGCTGGAGGAACAGCGGATTCACATTAACGTGCTTGATACGGCCTTGAAACGGCTGGAAGAAGAAGTATGGTGGATTGTTTTTCTCGGATATCTGGTATACTAAGTCTCGGTATTCTTCTGTTTACAGTGCCGTCAAAAGCAGGTCTACGTGGAACGTTGTGCACAACTACAGCATGCATTGCAGTCACTCCAGAATGCCAGTGAACGAAGAGAACAAGCGGAACGAAAGCTCCGTATGGACTACGAGAATGATCTACCAAATCGAAGCGGTAGTAGCACCAACAGCGAAACCGACAACCTCAAGTGGCAGCTGCGGGAGAAGGACGCACAGATAATGAGGTTTGTGTAGAGTTGTGAAATTTGTGAGACCGTAAGCTAATCAACAGTACTGATCTCTTCGCAGACTTGAAGCCGAATGTGCAAAACTGGAGCAGCGCAACCTGGAGGAGTCGAACGTACGGAACGTCGCTAAGCTGGCGATGGAGCGCAATTCGCAAGAAACGGAACGGATCATTGCCGAGGCAAAGCAGGAGAAGATCCGATACTTGGACGAGGCGCACGCAGCAAACCGCAAGGTAACGGAGCTGCAAACACGACTCAAGCTGGTGGAAAATAGATTGGCCGAGAAAGAGGCCATGATCCGAGCCTATCAGGGACAGAAAAGTAAGTTGCATTCAGGTGTTATGTGGGCTATTGTTTTAACGTATTGTTCGTTTGCAGTCTATGGTTCAACAAACTCCTACGGATCGTACAACCTATCTAGCGATAGCTTCGCACTGAATTCACTAGGAGCGTATAACTCGCAGGCATCGTACGACGTGTCGAATAACTCGTTCGACGTGACCACTACGGCCTCTCTGCTGGACACGACCGGCTACTGTCCGAACGTGTCGTCCAGCTTTACCTCGAACTATGGACAGACTAACCCGAGTTTCAACCAGAGCTCGATTAACCTGCAGACGGCGGGTGGCAATAGCTACAGCTCGCCGAGCAGCAGCTCCAACTACAGTACCAACTATGGAACCAGCGATCATACCAATATCTACGACTCGAAGAATTTTGACGCCCAACGTAAATCCATCGACGATCAGCTCAAGCAGTTGGATGAACAGCTGCTCAGCAAGGTGAGTGAACTGATGGTAGAGAAACAAAGCAATTTGCTACTGAAGGCTCGTGCTGCGGCGGTCGCAGCCGCCAATAAGGGCAGTACCAACTCGGTAGCTGCTTCATCGCGTGCATCTGCAAGCGGAGCCACCTCCAGCTCGAGTTCGGTGGACTCCAATGGTAACCTACTAACCGACCACTGTGTGCTTGCTAACAGCAGTGCCTCTAACAATTCCGCCAGCAGCAGCAGCAAGGTAAGCAGCGAACGGAAACCCTTGTCCAAAACCATCTCGACACCGGCGATCAATGCAGCGGTCGGTGCTGCCCCCAACGTTCCCAAACTTCCGAAGAAGGCAACCTCCGTAAGTAGTGTGAAAAAGCTGATCGCTTCATCCTGCAAGAACATTTCCTCGCCATCCTCGTCGTCGGAACAGGAGACGTTTTATTAGGGAGTAAAGTGGGCTTGGGTCCGGGTTCGTAGGTTCCTTTTACGATGGGAGCAGGGGTATGCGAAGTGTTGCCAGAAAGTCGTGTTTCCTGATGAAATGACAGGTGGTGGAATATTACTAGAAATACTAAATACAGAGATGTGGGGAAATTTCATCTGTAAATTTGGCAACACTGTTGTCAACAGCTAGATAATCAAAATTTGTGCATGATCTTATTGTCGTGGTTGTACGGCTCTTAGAAGCAAGATTAATTAAATATGCATATGCTGTTTATATCTCTTTATTAAGACATTTGATTCAATTTGTACTACAATAATTTCTAACTGAAGTGTTCTCACAAACGATACACATGTTATTTCACATTGACCGCTTCTCTGTATTAAGGATTCCAGTTATTGCAACATGTTTAGAACATAAATCTTTATTTCAACGCTTTAGTTTTCTTCAAAACATCATAAATCAATTGCGAAAACTATGCTGAGAATTTCGTAACTTTCAAAATATTAAATTTCCTTTCCATAAATCTGGCATCACTGATCGTACGTTACTGTTCTCCGTTTGATTCCTTTTTCTTTTTAATAACTCTTAATACGTGTCACATATACGGAACCGCGTGTACGACTAATAATCTTTCTGAAGATACAAAAATTGCAATCTGAGAGACTGATAGAGACTATTGTGTAAAAATCTTTGTTATGTCAAAACACATAAAAACCAATACCGAAACCCTTCAACTAAAGATCTGATTTGCAATCTAAAGTCATCAGAAAATACACCGAAATAAACACAAATGTCGAATCTTCCTTTCGTTTTTCCTCAACCGTCTCAAGTAACTTGAACGCCTGTAGACTAAAAAGAGTCATATAAGTGTTTGTTTACGCTACCGTAAGTGATACTTACACGTCGATACTTCCGATGTCAGACGGAAAGAAATTAATTAAAATACCAAATACCAAAGATAAAATAAGACTCTTGCCTACTTGGCCAAGTAACTCATTCTTACGCAGTCAAAATGGCGACGAAACACTGACACGCATACAAACTTGTTCGTACTAATCTGTTTTGCTTACATTTCTCCGATAATGTCAGTCGATTGGAACGCCTCTCGTTCAAACACGTGCCGGTGTGTCCGTGTTTCCTCGCCATCTTTTCACCTACATATTACTTTCCTTTATAAGGCAGTTTATTTCAACGTGTTTCAGATCAGATTTTCTCGAATCCAACGACAACAGTCAAAACCCGAACACAATAATAGTCCCCATTGTTTCTCCTTTGTTTCTTCAAATGTGTAATAATAGCACCAGAAAGCAAGCGCATATCATTGTACTATATCGCTTTTCTGTTAGTTTTAAGCAAAACTAATTTATTTGTAAAAAAAGTATGCAAACTCTGCGAGTTGGCTAGGAAAAATCGTACATTCAGCAAAGTAGGTAGAAGTCACCCAAAGTTGCTTTGCGCAAAATAAAATTCAGCAAACAATCCTAATCGACAATCGAATGTAAGCAGTCAGTGTTGGTGGCCCTCCTAGAGTAATGTAAGTGCCTTTCTATCCCACGTGCATTCGATGAATGACTAATCCGCACAGCTGAAGCTATAAACTTGAAGTGGAGGGAGAGTGACGTTTTCCTTACTTTATTTGTACTAGGCTTTTTCCGTAGATTAGAGAGCGAAGGACATTTATGGTCTTATTTACAGCGCTAGCAGATTGTACGAGATAGGTTCCAAAAACAATATTCTTATATACATACCTATATATTTTATATTTACTTAGTACGCAAAGAACAACTTTTTTGACAGTATCAATAAATATTGTTGAAATGAGTAAAACTAACCGAGTGTGTTTTGTTTTTATTTTGTTAATACGGCGTTTTTAGCGAATCCTTGCTTCACAATTTGTCCCTTGCCTTTATCCAAAGCTGCGTTTGACATTTTCGTTTTCGTTTTTTGGCTGCTACATGTGTGTCCCTTTATATCCCTACCGTGCTGTTGAATTTGCCCCCCAATTGGCTTTTAAGACGTGTACGAAGGAAATAAAAAAGTGATTGCATGGAACTGGTATAAACAAACATAAGATGACTGGTGAGTATTGGAATCGGATGTTGCTGCAAAAGTGTTGATGATCCGATGCCATTTTGATGAGCATGATGATTGACCAAAAGATAACATGGCGACCGTGACATTATAGTGACGATCATCGATGCATAGGAAGTAGCTGTTCGTTGAACAAGTTTCAATCCAGAGCCTAAGAGTAGACACAGGTCTATATCGCCCTTCACTGATAAATACCAAGTATGCCGGAACATATTGGAACAATTGGAGTTAGAATACGGAAATGTTAATTTGTGGAAAATCACGTTCAGGTGGGATTTGAACTCCTGACTTCATGAACTGAATGGAATTATAAAGCAACATCAGTAAGTAAGGGGCCGTCCATAAATGACGTAGCATTTTTAAGCCAATTTTCAACACCCGCTCCCCCCTCGTAGCCTATCCCATACCTCAGACATGGCAGGAAGAAATTTAAGACACTCCCCCTCCCCCCTGAAATGCTACGTCATTAATGGACGACCCCTAAGTGTTGTCGATCTTCTATTGTAGGCGGGAACTGTGCCAAGTCAGAATGTGTTTCCATGTGGAGAAGAGGTGGAAGTGATGATGTAGTCGGTTGCCCACGGCAGACCAGAACACAGAAGGAAATAATAAGGATTATACATTATTTTAGTTATGTCTACCTCAAGCTATATAAAGAATGCGCAAAGCAAAACGTCATAACATAAAAAAATCTGTCAATTCAATGTGTTGTATGGAAATGTGCGTACCTTTCGTTTGATACCTTTCTGGATTACCATTGGACAGAGTCAACCGAAACTAATTTTGCAGCATTTCGTTATGTGCACTTGATTTAACACAATGAATGCTGCTATTCGTTTTCGGAAATAAATTCGTTTTTAGGGGTTACTTTAACCAGAGCCCAGTTCATTTCGATTGGACAGAGTGTATTGAATTCCGAATTATCGAATTCGTCTAACCAAAACCTTGTGGATTGGGCACACCTTTAGTACCTCTGCTTTTCTGTACCAATGCTGAGTCTGTTTTCAATACCTTTTTTTTATTCCTTTTTGGGTATTTTAGTCACTGCGACCAGATGTTAGATTCAATAGTAACAAGCAACTAAATCAATTCATAACATTACCAAACCGTTACGTTTCGGAATGAAAGGCAGCAGACTTTTATGTCGACATTCATAAACGTATTTTTTTTTTTCTTTCATGTATCAGTCGTGATGAAAATTTCTACTCTGAGACCGCATCTACACATTTCCCATCATACCGTAAATATTTCGGAGAAAAGGTTTTTTGTTTATTTATTTAGTTTCGTAAACTAATTTGGAATACAGGTCGGACTCGATTATCCGGAGACTCGATTATCCGGAGACTCGATTATCCGGAATTCGATTATCCGGAATTTTAGACTCGATTATCCGGAGTATTTTTATTGCGATATTTTTTTTTATTTCAATGATAAAATTTGACATAATTAAGTATTATAACATAGTGCTGACACAATTTTAAATGCTCCCGATTCCGTTTTTCTCCGATTTTGTCGGCTTTTTGACCCGATTATGTTAGCCTCTTTTTACGAGAAAATTAAAATATTTACACTCAGCATTAACATTTTACATTTCCAGTAATTTACAGTGTATCTCAAATTTAGTACAGTTGATAATTTTTGGCGTCCTATACAAATTACGTAACAAAAAAATCTCGCATAATATATGAAAAGAGTCAAACAATTTTAAATCTCTTCTCAGCTAGAAAACGTTATATGTTGCATCTGTTTTCAAAACATGCCGTGAATCATCCCGGAAATTTTCCAAGAATGATTGCTGACATTTCTTCAGATAGTGTTCCTGGAATTTCTCCAAATTTTCCTTCAAAGGGAATTATTTCAGAGATTTATTTCCTTTTGCTTGGTATTCCTCCAAGAATTCCTCTTGAGACTCCTTTGGGAATTTCTGCTGAGATTCCTCAAGCAATCTCTGAGGGAATTCCGCCAGATATTTTCCGAGGAGATTTTACGAAAAATTATCCGGGCAATTCTTGTTGGGATTCCATCAGGATTTTACACCGGAATTCTTCCACGGATTTTTGTAGTTGTACTTTAAATACCCACAGGTGGATCTACAGGTTTTTTTTTTGGGAATTACGTATGGGATTCTTATGGGGATTTCTTCTGATATTTCTTAAAGTTTCCTCTGGAATATTCTGTTGATATTCCACCAAAAATCCTTGAGGATTTCTTTAGGTATTCATGAAGAATTTTCTCCTTTGATTCTTTCAGGAATTCCTCCAAATATTTTTCTTCACTATTTTCTACAAATTTTTTACATGGATTTTTTCGGAAATTCTCCCGGATATTCCTCAGAACTCTTTTAGAGATTTCTTCAGGAAATTAGGCTTGTCCACTTTTTCAAAATTGTTCTCTGATTCTCAAGTCCACCCCCATATTTAGATTGGCATCCAAAAAAAGTAACTGGTCAAAACTTCAGCCAAATCCATTGAAATTAAGAGGTCTAAAGCATGATTGGCCCCGAAAAGCTAGATTTTAGGACTCATTAGGCTTCCACGAATTTTAATAATTTTCGCTCAGCTCCTACATCATTGATGCCAAAGAAGCAAATAATCAGCAAAAGCAGTTATTTCTTTTTGGGTGCCAATCAAAATATGGGGGTGGACTTTGACAATCACAGAACATTTTTAAAAATTAAACATGCCTATTCTACTTATATTCCTTCAGGAGTTTGATCAAAATGTTTGTTGGGTTGGCATCACTGCTCACAGTATCGTGTGTATCATGGACACACGGAAGAGGCTATTTATAGATGAGAACACTCTGAAAATTACGGCTGAATTCATCATACAACAGCCCCATTCACTTCAAAAGTTTTTTTCTCCAATTTATGCAAATCACACCCTTTTTTCTCAACCATGCCTTCTTTAGGAAACATTCATTAAGTACGTTGCGCCAAAATTGGAAATTTTTATACGGATTTTTCCGTGACGTACTTAATGGATGGCCCCTTACTGTTTATGTTTTGTTTCACGAACCCATAACCTTTTAATTTAGTGCCCCGATCTTATCAACCTAAAACACTATAAGGATCTTACTGAATAGAGCATACTAAGGGAATGTCCATAAATTACGTCACCACTGACGTAGCCACGGGGGGGTTTTAGGGTTAAAACCCCCCCCCCCAGAGCCAAAATTTGTGGAACAAATTTTCAGTAAGCGCTTTGTGACGAAAAAAATTTTCGGCTGCGCCGCTGTTTTCTAACTACGAATATAATAATTAATTATTACTCATCACTGTTTACAAAATGTAAGTGTCAAATCAAAAAAGGTATCATTGACCGTTGAAAACCCCTCCCAGAGACAATTTCTGGCTACGCCACTGTACGTCACATTTGAGAGGGGCGGGGAAATGCAGAAAATTGTGCTGACCCATTAAAACTTCAGAAAACTTGTATAAAAAGTGTGACTAGGGTAAGCATCAAAAAAATGTTTTTGACGTAATTTATGGACGATGCCTTATTCGAATTTCTGGCTACGCCACTGCTTCATGAAAATAAAATAACAAAAACATATATTTTCATACGTTTTTTAATTTTGAATTTATTTTTATATGTGATTCGATTATCCGGAAAATTTGATTATCCGGAGTGAAATAAAAATCGATACTCCGGATAATCGAGTCCGACCTGTAGTACATATCTCGCGTTTACTATCATACGGGCGTATCTACAATGATCGATTTTCTTCATTGAATTTCTCTTCAGATTATTCCGGCAAATACGTACAACGTTCATAATCTCTCCGTGTATTCCGGTAAAGAACGAAGGGATAGCATCTAGAACAATAAAATCATCCGAAAATGATTTGCTGGCCATGTTATTGACCAAAGAGAAATTTGATTAAGAGAAATCGATCATTTTAGATATGTACGTCCGTATGATACTAAGCGCGAGATATAAATTCAATTTTTGTTATATAAATTCAATGTTTTGTATGTCTTGAAGCCAGACTTCTTAAAGTGGATATTCATATATCGATAACAGTGGATTCCGTCGAAATAAAAATGATCTTTTTCCGTTAAAATGACGATGTTTTTATTGGCCAGGAAAAAAAAATTGTACACTGTTCGTTATTATTTCTTGTAGCTTTTTCTCTTCGTCATATGGAAATAAGAATAACTTGGCTTAATCCGTAATTGTAATCTCATAAAGAACTGTTACCGACAGTTAAACTACAATAAAATAAATAAAATTAAATTGGAAGTCTATGATGTAAACTCCCGATCAAAAGTTTGGGGCCACCCCCTCAAAAACATTTATTAAGGCCCATATCTCTGCCAATTTACGTCCGATTTCAAAACCCTAGGTTTCATTTAAAAGATAATAAGTCAAAGGAAATTAAACGGGATTTAGATGAAACTTTTACGAAAATATTTGTATGGAAACTTAATCCAAAGTTGCCAAGTTTTCAAAAAAATGTATTAAACTTACGGCAGTGTCACTGGAAATTGGGTCGACCAAATTTTAAGATAAAAAGCAGTCGAAAGCTTATAGAAAATAGGTTATATTACCACTCTCATCCTAAAATTTGGCTGACCCAATTTCCAGCGACACTGCCGTAAGCTTATATTAATTTTTTTAGAAAATTTGGCAACTTTAGCTTAACTTTACATACACATATTTTTGTAAAAGTTTCATCTAAATCACGTTCAAAGTTACTTTGACTTATTATCTTTTGAATGAGACCTATGGTTTTGATACCGGACGCAAATTGGCAGAGATATGGGCATACAAAAAATGATATGTTTTTGAGGGGGTGACCCCAAACTTTTGATCGGGACTGTAGATCCAGTAAATTTTTTATTGTGGGTCTTCAATATCTGAAATTTTTTTGAAGTTCTGTTTAAGCACAACTTTTATACTATCGTTGTATTCTGATCCGAATAGATACAATGCATCTATAATAAGTGAGAGAGAAGATAAAGAAAATGACTGTCCAGATGACATCATGGTTTACTAGAGATCTAGGTGCACTGAAAAGCCCAGTTCTCTCTCTGTTTATCTATTTTTCTCTTACCCTTCCATTCTCATTAGATCTTACTCATGCTTGAAAAAGATTCCCTATAGAAATCCCGGGAGGAATCCCTAAAAATCACGGGAGAAATATCTGATATAATTCCGGAAGAAATCCCGTACAGAATACCTGACGGAATAAGAGACGAACCTGCCAAGGGCTGAAAGTCTCTGTAATAAAGACAAATCAATTAATCAATCTGACGGGATCCCTAGAGAAATCACGGAAGCAATCCCGACTGGAAGCATGGCAGGAATCCATGGAAAAATAATTGAAGAAATCTAGGGAGGAACTATTGGAGACGGCCCTTGGGGCATACCAAAAGAAAACGGGAAACATATTTGCAGGGACCCCATGGGTGCATACCTAAACGAACTGCACTATAGGATTCTCTGAATATGTTTCGGCAGAAACCTTTGAAAGAATACCAGGTGAAATCCTTAAAGAAATGCCAGGTAGAATACCAAAAAAAAACCTTTTCAGGAGTTTACAACGCAACTTAATCCTCAAAAAGATACTTCAAATAACATCCGTTTTGGACCACTGGGCTCCATTGGACCCCAACATATATTCTCGCGGATCTCATAATCCTAATGATTTAGAAGGGTGATGTTTTCAGCACAGATGTTAGGGAAGTCAAGGTCTATCTGGTGATGAACAATTTAGTTCGGGAAGTCCCGCTAGGTGGCGCTAGAGAGCATTCCAAAATGTCCCTTATCAATTTGATGGAACGTTCCTAAGCAAGCGAACAAGACGCACATCACAATAGGTTAAATCTCACTTCTGTAGATGGATAGACATTAGCGTGGGACACAAAAAGACATTTTACTCCTGTACACTTTTTGAGTTCCATTTTGGCCCCATATCAACTGTGCAAAATTTCAGCTCGATCGGAGAAACTATATTTTAGCGCCAGCCGTTATAAGTTTTCATACGATTTACTATGGGGAAAATCACTTTTTCAAAGAAAAATCGCCACAGGTTGCCCCTTAACCCCTAAAAATATATCAATGAATAATTTCTGTTGGAAATTTTACGAGGAATAAACCCTCTGAAGACCGCAAAGCGATCTAAGGCATGTGGAAAAATTTATTGACTGAAAACCGAATGGCATGCCAACGCTGTTTAACATGTAAGGAATAACAATAAATAATAAAATCGCGTCATTTTATCGATCGGGTAAGGCTTAATAACTTTTCCCACGAATGTTGCATCGCTTTGTGGTCTTCGAAGGTCTGATTCCTCGTGAAGTTATCTACAGAAATCATTCAACGATTTATTTTTGGCGATCAATGGGTGACCTCAAGCGATTTTTCTTTGAAGGAGTAAAGTTTCCCCATAGTAAATCGTATGAAAAACTAAAAATGGCGGGCGCTAAAATATAGTTTCTTAGATCGATCTGAAATTTTGCACAGTTGATATGGGACCAAAATGGAACTCAAAAAGTATACAGGAGTTGGAGTTTTTCCATTTTTTATATTTTCCCATATATACCGTGTACCAGACTAATAGACATATGCTCAGCGGCCCGCAAGGGTTCGGTTGAATATTACGTAACGCTATGGGGGAGCGAGAGGGTCTAGCGCTGTTACGTTTTATAAAAAAAATCCTATAGAAAAGTTGTTACGTGAGGTAAGAAGAAGTTCTAAAGTTGTCAAACTTTTCGTTACGTATTATTTGAATGAACCCAAAGAGACATCAAAGATAAACAGGCGTAACACAGATAAGGCCGTTACAAATATTTATTTCACTTTTTGTCCCACCACTCCTTGGCTGGTCGAGGGGGGGGGGATAAAAATAATAAAGCATTTAATCTGAAAAATATTAAAAACTCATCGGATTTGTTAAAGAATTTTTAGCAAAACCCGATATTTTGATAAATATTTTTTTATCTGCCCCCTCAAAATGCCAAATCTTGCCAAAAATTTTTGAAGGGGGGGGGGAGACAAAAAGTCAAAATTAAATTTGTATACGCCTAATATCAATATCTCATATATCGCAATATCCTGATTTCTTATAGAGTTGGTGTCTTATAGATGATAGACCGTTTGATTTGATACTCCACCACTGAGCGGCGCTAGAGAGCATACAACTTTTACTTCTCAGTATACTGATTACTTAGAAGGATGTTGGACTGAGATAAGGTAGTGAACCACTTGGGCAGCGGCCGGTAATTTGGGCACTCTTCGCTATAACTCAGTCAATTCCAAACCAATTGACTTGAAATTTTGTACACGGCTAGAAACTATACGTATCTAATCGCATTCAATTTTGTCAATTGGTTCAGAATTGGCTGAGTTATAGCAGAAAAGTGCCCAAAATAGGGCCCCTGCCAAGATGGTTCCACTTCCCTATCACCGGAATAAACTTCTTGTACAGAAGAGCCATCTAGTGGGATAACTTTAAATCAGAGATATTCAAAATTTCATATGAATAATTCTGCCAAAGACATCAACTTCGAATATTTTATCTAGATCGAGATATCAATGTAACAAATGTTTGCTACATTTTGCAGCTACAGTTGCGCTACCTTGTGAGTTAATTCTAAAGTAAATTATCCACCAAATAGGACATGATCCACTAAATTGGTACATATTGTTAACAGTTCTTAAATATATTGTATCAAGTCATTCAGAGCAAAAGTTTCCTTTTTTGCGGATGTTTGTCGCTTATCATTATCAAATAGTTCTCAATGTATTAAACACTTTTGCCGAAGACACATGCACTCTATACATTCAAAATATCAAAATAATAAAATTTTATAAAACTTTCAATCTATAATGTAAATACACATTAGCGTCATCTGCTGGGCTAATTCCGATTCAAGTTATTCATCATAAGATTGTCCTTGATCTATTTATTGAAGAATTCGAAGGCATCATTATTCTAGGAAGTCACGATAAAAAGATACAATTATTCACGACCAGTGCTGTAAATGTCATTTTGACATATCTAAATTCAACCACCTACAGCAAATTTAAGAAGCTGAACCTAAGAATATGGTATATGAAAAACTTCTGCATAGACCAGTTGTACATGAAAGTCACGGAAAACCGCACTTTTCCGAATATTCAAGGTAAATGTCACGGATTACCTTCCATATTCTCAGGTTCAACTTCTAAAATGAGCTGTGGGTGGTTGAATTTAGATATGTCGGAATGACATTTACAGCACTGGTCGTGAATAATTGTATCTTTTTATCGTGACTTCCTAGAATAATGATGCCTTCGAATTCTTCAATAAATAGATCAAGGGCAATCTTATGATAAATAAATTGAATCGGAATCAGCCCAGCAGATGACGCTAATGCGTATTTACATTATAGATTGAAAGTTTTATATAATTTTATTATTTTGATATTTTGAATGTATAGAGTGTATGTGTCTTCGGCAAAAGTGTTTAATACATTAAGAACTATTTGATAATGATAAGCAACACGAATCCAATGCACCCCAGAGATACAAAATCGCACGTCTCAACTTTGACATCGAAAATATTTCATATTATTTCATAACGCCATGAAGCTATTGGTATTTTTGCACAAATAAAGTACTACTGTAAAAATAGGGCGCTGGGGTTCAATGGACCCATGGTATCCAATAGACGGTTAAAGGAATCACGACAGGAAAACCGACTGGAGGCTAATCATGGAGGAAGCCCTGAATCATAGAAGAAGTTTTCGAAGGAATTTTCGAAGAAATTCCTGAAAAAACTCTGGAACAATTTTTCCCGATAATTTTCTCTCTGCATGCGACTGCTTGAAACCTAAATATAATTGAGTGTGATATTTATTCTTCTTCTTTTTCATCTTATTCTCGTCCTCCTCTTTTTTCTTCATCTTCTTGGTATAACATCTCAACTAATACAAAGGCTGCTCCTCAGCATAGAATATCGTAGTATCTGGCACAAGATATATAATTATAAACGCATATGGCCTCCTCTTTGGCATCCTATGCAACATCATATATGACTTTGTGTTTGCTGGGAAGCTTTGTATTAGTTGGGACGTTATGCCAAGAAAATGTAGAAGAAGAAGAATATTAAAAAAGAAAAACAAGTAACTCCAACAAATAAAAAAACCGGCTGTAAACTAATTCCACTCAAAGTCTACCGTCCATACAAACTTTCAAAATGTTGTATCGATGGAGTCTACGAGGGGGAGGGGAAATCTGAGATGATCAAAAATGAGTCTACGTAGTTTATGAACAACGCCAAAATTGAATTTGGGAAAAAATATTAGTCAAAAAGAGTCTAAAATCAGAACTGGACTTACCTCTACACAATGCAGCAATGCTCATTGAGCATAAGGTAAGCAAGAACCTAGTCATGTTTAAATATTACGCTGGAGATAAGCAGAAATAAATTTGTTCAAATCCTTCTAACACTTTGTTTTATTCCATATCTTTTATTTTTTTTTTCAAATTCAGCGAGGACTTTGTTGTTTTCCGAGTTTGACCACGAAGAAGCCCATTCAACCGTTACTCTCCGATGAAGTATCCGTTTTGTCGACAAATAACAGCGAAGCTTTCCTGCAGGTAACTTCAATTGCAACGACCTTTTTTTCAGGCAACTCCATCGGATATCCTATTTTATGTAATTTTTCTTACCCACAGAATCTTACTCACATCGATCCGCGCGATCGAGAGAGACAAGATCGTCGAGATCAGGATAGCCTAACTGGCGGTGGTTCAAACAGCAACGGCACTGGTGGTGGCACTAGCGGGAGCAATGGCACCGGTAACTCAGGCAATTCCGGGAGTTCAACTAAACCGGAGGACATGATGCTGCTGGAGAAACAGGGACGCTGTTCGCAGAAGCTTCGTAGCAATCAGCTGAGTAACCTGGCGCACGTGACTCAAACGGTTGGGCAAAACATGACAGATATCAGCAACATAGGAGCGAATAAGGTAGGTTAGTGGGTAAAAGTTCCTTGACAAGTTCTAATCAGGTTTCGATTTGCAGGTTCCTAAAATTCTATCCAACATTGCCCAGCAAGCGGGAGGCATTCTGCCGCCGAGAAAAGATCGAGGGTCATCGCTACCGCCAAGTGCACTGCCAAGACCGCCAAGGAGTTTGAAACCACCACGCAAAATTGAGTACGGAAGACTCAGCGATTCCGAGGGTAAGAAACGTGCCGAAACACCCCCTGCAACGGACCCGCAAAAGGAATACGAGATGAAAGCGTCCAGCTTGAAGCGGATGAACGCTGGACCGTTCCACAAGAGGGAGTTTTCTCCCGGGAAAAGTTACATCGAGATGAAGGATCCTATTCAACTAGCAGCCAAAGACTACGGCACGCACAAGTCCAAGAATTATGGATCGCTTGGAAATACCGCAATTCCATCACCGGGGAAAAGTGAAAATAAATTTGGTTTCGGAACTAAAACTTTGGGGTCCTCGGTCAACAACTGTGAATTTTCAAAACCAGACTACACATCCACAAAGAACTATCATCGATTGGAGGAACCGAGTTCACAGTCCCGCAAGAGCTCTCTCGACTCCGTTGGCATGAAACGTTCCCTGTTACCCAACGTCCGGAAGCTTAGTTCCACCACTGTCAAAGGCTCTCGTGACTCTCTGAATTCCGCGTCCAGTGGATCCAACAATTCCAACAACTCCAACCACATCTCCAGGACGAGCCCCATGCACTCGCCGCAAACTCCACAACCACCAACTTCTCTGGTCTACCACTTGCATCACGGCCGGACACCTCCGCGGTTCATCCACCACCAGCAGTCCACGTCAGCGGAGTCAACCAAGTCATCTCTTCCATCGCCACAATCGCCAACGGGAGCGCTTCAAAACTCACCCTTCTTCAACAAACTCGCTCCGAAGCCATCGCAACAGCAATCGCACAAGACCAGTAGCAGTACGTTGCCTAGTGCTAGCATTCTTCACGCCGCCGTCACGGCTTCGGCCACTTCGGCCATCGGTCAGCAAACGACGGCTTCCCTACCGCCGAAACCGGCCATGGATGGCGCGGGGAAGAATGGTGGCTCCGGAGGAAGTAGTGGAGGATCCGGTGGTCAACGAAGAGGCAGTAGTTTGACCCGCAGCGAGAACAAGTACAGGATACAGTTTTAGACGGGATATGGGTTCCGTCCGAAGGTGCGGAAGTATTCAATGTATTAAAAGGTGAAATTTTGTAAGAAAGCTGGCTTTTTTTCGATGTGAATAGTTGTAGAGATAAAGTAGTATTGGAAAGTATTCTTTTTTGGATGGATCAAATTTGTACACTTTGGAGCGGAAGGGAGGTTTTTCGGATCTGAATCTGGTTGTTCAAAATTGTTCTATTTTAGTTCTGCAGGAGAGAGGTCCGCTGTGGTAATATATTGAGACAGCAAAGTTCAAAACACGTAACGTGATTGATGTTTAAATGAAAATCCGAAACTTTCCATGTTCATTTGATGGGCTACAACCAGTAGTGATAAGTCAACGCGAATGGAATATTCCTCCATTCCGCCATTGATGTAGAGTATTTCAACCAATAATGGACCCCTTAGTAGTTGGAAATTTCTCTGATCGTGATAACAGTATGATGCCTCCTATTGAATTGTCTTTATCAACTATTGCGCAACAGGTTCTATGTTTTCTTGCATTTATTTATTTGCTCATCAACAACGGCAGGCTGGAGTGGGCTGGGCACGTATCTCGTATGCCGGAGAAACGACAAGCTGAAAACATATACAGCAGAGAATCAGGAAGGGGTCGCCGGCTATGTGGAAGGCCGCCAACACGTTGACTTTTGGTAATTGAGAAGGACCTAAGGTCTCTAAATGTGCTGCGCGACTGAAAGCGTTTGGCCCAGGACTGATCCCAGTGGAGTTGTAGTCCATCAATTAAGTATGCACTCCGCATAAATGTTCGTATGTATTGTGCATAATTAAACTGAATTTTGGTTCTTATGCATGTGCAATGTTAGAGTCAGAGTGATGGTGTGAGCTTCAACACTGACATAGCCTTACTGCAATAATAAGAAATGCTTCCTTTCATCCCAATCAACCACTCCATAACTCTCTCTCTCTCTTCATGGCGTAACGTCCTCATTGGGACAAAGCCTGCTTCTCAGCTTAGTGTTCTATGAGCACTTCCACAGTTATTAACTGAGAGCTTCCTCTGCCAATGACCATTTTGCATTCGTATATCGTGTGGCAGGCACGAAGATACTCTATGCCCAAGGAAGTCAAGGAAATTTCCTTCACGAAAAGATCCTGGACCGACCGGGAATCGAACCCGTCACCCTCAGCATGGTCATGCTGAATACCCGTGCGTTTACCGCCTCGGCTATATGGGCCCTCTCCATAACGGATTCGGCGAATAATGGAGCTAGAAAAAAACAGCTTCTATTTACAGCATCGAAAAACCGGTCGAGTTGCCAAAAGTTTTTGCTTGGATTTTCCTTTCGCTTCGCCTGAGGAGAAATATTCGGTGATTGGGTATAACCTAACCTACGCCGCTGCGCCGGTAAAACCCCCCACCAAGAATGACGCGGCGAGAAGCAAAAGCCGGCTGATGGCTTCTAGTAGGTAGGGAAGGTATGTTGGTGTAGCCAAAGCCATGCAGTCGAGGCGGCATAAGGCACCCCACACCGAAGGTATGAAGCATGACAATCGCCATTCAAGTTGGGGAACACCATGAAAGGTTTTGAGAGACGACCGGTAGGTGCACGGTAGCTGTCGACGGCGATTCGCTGGTAAGATAAATCACCTTGACCGGATAACCTAGATTTTTGGTTCGTTAGCATCGAAGAAGTAAGACGTTTGGTGTAGGATAGCATTATTAGCACCCTAGTAATTGTAAGGGTTTGACCTAATTATGTTTGAGACGGTTTGATAGTTAAAAGAGAATCAGAGCTAATGGTTTAAGATTATTTATTACACTAGTTTACAGCATTTTTGAACTCGGTAAGCTGATGATCAGTGTAGAATCATGCCCAGAGTTCGAAAACGCGAAGGAAAAAAATACAGTAGAGTGGACATTTTTTCGACTTTCCATACAAGGTTGATGATTTGAAATCGATTTTTGTTCTATTTTTAAGCAAAGTCGCTCACTTCAAACATCTCATTCTCCGTAATCAATGCTCCGATTGAGCTGAACTTTTTACTGTAACTCGCCTGCATATGATATGTCAAATAAACGTTGAGAAAGAATTTGTAAATTGTTTTTTTTTCTTATTGAAAAAAAAAATACATTTTTTCATATATTTTTTGGAAAATTTGCTAAAATTTAAGGAGATCGTCCCTAAATCTCGTCAATATCTTGAATTTCATCAATCTGACGCGAAACCTGCATTCAGATGATCGAATGGTATTATATTCAGCTTTTAATTTATGGAAAAAGAAATTGGTTGAACAAAACGCAAGATATTTGAATTTTATTGATTGCCATATTTCAAAAGTTATTTTAATTTAGCTAAAACTTAAAAACTGTTCTACTTTAAATTTTTTGAAGCACGGTTTCGAAATCAGCGTTGAAATATGCTTCAAAAATTTTGGTCGTTGACAGAAGTTCACAACTTTCGTTTAATTTTGTAAACTAGTGTAATTATTCATTGAATTCTCTTAGGATTTAGGATTACCCGGTTTCATATTGTAATTCCTCCAGAGAAACCTGTGGGGGTTCGTCCCATAATTATTCCTGAAATTCCTTCCGGTTTTCTACTCTGGATTTTGATAAGAATTCTTCCAGGAATTTCTTCAACAGTTCTTCCAGAATTATTCTAGGGTTTCCTCCCGGGATTCCTCTATTAGTCGTTCTCGGGTTTCCTTTAGGGATTCCTGTGATTAATTTTCTGTGTGGGTTTCTTCCGGCATTCTTTCACAAATTATTCCGACACTGCTTCAAGGATTCATCCTGGAATCTTCCTGAGTTTTGTCCCGGGATTTCTTCATGAATTTTTCCCAGATTTCCTGAAGAGCGTCCTCCCGAAAATCATTCATGGATTTTACAAGGATTTTACAAGGATTTTCCCGAGAGTCTTGGAATTTTATTTTTCGGAATTCCTTCTGAGACTCCTTCATTAATTTACAAACAGAACAAACAGAATAAAATGACTCATGCCATACGGATATTTTCGGATCTGGCAAATTGAGTTGAAGTTGAACCCCGATATCCTTGGCCATTTTGGAATTAAATATGGCGCTTGGGGTTTCGGGGTCAATATAGGGACACTACTGAGGGTTTCCGCCATCCTCAAAAACGCCTCTGTAACGACTTTAAAATCAAATCCGCTGAAAATGCTCTGAAGCTTCTTGGAATGCCTCCGAAATCTACCTTAAACCCCCTGAAACCCCATGTAACGCACCTCAGACCCTCCGAAACCCCAGAAAACGCCATGTAACGCCTCTGTAACGTTTCTGAAATTTGCCGAAAATGCTCTGAAGCTCTTTGGAATGCCTCCAAAAATCCCCCTAAAACCCCCAGAAACCCCATGTAACGCACCTCAGACCCTTCGAAACCCCAGAAAACGCCATGTAACGCCTCCGTAACGTTTCTGAAATCCGCCGAAAATGCTCTGAAGCTCTTTGGAAAGCCTCCAAAATCCCCCTAAAACCCGCAGAAACTGCATGTAACGTACTTTATACCCTCCGAAACCCTCAAAAATGCCATGTAACGCCTCCGTAACGTTTCTGAAATCTGCCGAAAATCCTCTGAAACTTCCTAAAAAACCTCCGAAATCTTCCTAAACTACTCCCTTTCCCCTCAGACCCCAAGTAATGCCCCTGACACCCTCTAGCACGAGTTATCCGCATTTTTCTTACGCAGTTTTCGGAACCACTGGAACTCCAGCTCTACATTTCAAAACTGTCATTTCGTACTCCCATCATCTTGATTTGTGTTACAATCATGGTGCTAAATGTTACATTCATGGTAGACGACATTCATGCATCGACGGCAGCATGAATGTAGTTTGTGACGGTAGTATGCAACATTAGTCATGACGGTAAAGGCCTTGTGACGATAATAAAAAAAAATGAACTCAGTAACAAATTTTGAAAACGACGTATAATCAATGGTGTAGCATTGATTATACGTCGTTTTCAAAATTTGTTACTGAACTATACAGTTCACTGCTCTCGGGATTCCTTTAGAGATATCTTCCGGGAATAATTAATGGATTATTCCCGAGATAGCATTGTTAATTCCTACAGCATTTTTTCTGTGTTTTCTCCCAGATTCTTTTAGGGATTTCTTCTGGGCTTCATTTAAAAATTTCTTCCAGATCTCCTGAATTAATACTTCCAGAAATTTTGTTGTTTATTTCAAGGATAATTCCGGGAATATTTCTCCGAGATTGCTTCCAACTTTTATCTATCGATTTCTCCCGGGATTTTTTTCAAGGATTCCATCACATATTTAATTTATTTCTCATATGATTCCTTTGAGAATTTCTCCGATGATTTCTTCTTAGTTTCCGTCGCTCCAGGAAATTTCTTCTTAGTCTTCACAGATTTCTCAAGGACTTTTTTGTATTATTTTTTCCAAAGTTTTATTTTTTTTAAATATTGTTTTACACTTTTTTCCGGGATTTCTTTAGCGATTTTTCCGAGATATATTCTTTAAGTCATCCAGGATTCCTTCAGGGATTTCTTCCGGGAATAATTTATGAGTTATTCCCGAGACTGCATCATTGATTCCTACAGGATTCTCCCTTCCGGGATTCTTCTTGAAAATTGCTCCCAGGATTCTTTGATCCCTGCCGGGATTTTTTTTTATGGATTTCTCTCAGGTTTCATTTAAATATTTCATCTGAAATTTCATTTGAGATTCCTTTATGGATTTTCTAGGGATTTATTCTATTTATTGAAATTCTTCCCATGATCAGGAATTCCTTCCCAGATTCCTGCAAGCATTTCTACATTAATTTAACTTCAGAGATTTCTCTCGGGATTCCATCAAGGGTTTCACTATGATTCTTACAGAGATTCCTCCCTTGTGAAGAATTATCTCTAAGTTAACCCGAGAGGGGTCGCGTCGTGTATTGAGTACACGCACCATGAAAAATATGCGCTTACGGTACACTTCGTGAGCGTGGTGTCGCTGAATGTGATCGGAGACGCTACTGCTCGACGGTTAAAGCTCATGAACTGAAGAACATAAAAAAGAGATTATTTCCGGAATACTTCCACAGATTTCTTTAGAATATGTAAAAGAACTTCTTTAGAGATTATTTTAAAGATTTCTCCCAGATTTTCTGAGGATTTATTTCTGGAGCTCTGCAGGCAGTCCTTCAGAGATTTCTCCCGGTTCCCTTGTATTTTTTTCCCAGCGATTGCTCCTGGGGTTCCTTTCAGGTATTTCTCGAACTCGAAGAAATCAGAATTTATTAAAGAAAAAAATAATTGTATGTTCTAACTGTGAGATTCCAACTGACGCCCCAATAACTGTTCCGGATATTCCGTATCCGGCCACTAATGGCTTCCGCAGTTACCGTGAACAATCCGCTAAATCTGCATCCTTCTGTCCCTCACTCTCTGACTGGTCGTCACAACAACACTCTAATCTCGAATCATTCAATATATATAACTCACTACTCAACATCAAGATGTATACAACTAGGCTACTAGGTATGAACACCTGCAAGGTACCACATCTCCCTTTTTCTATTGAATTGATTTTTTTAAGAATCTGTAGATTTTTGCACCCCTGAATCTTGATTTCAAGTTTACAGCATCTTCAACCACCAGACATACCTACAGTGTATCAAACAATTGTCCGTACAGCAATTTTTTGGCAAAATAATTTTTCATTCAAATGATCATAACTTTTTTATACGTCAATCAGACACGCTGAAATTTTGATCAATCATAAACCATATATTAAAGCTCCATTGGTAAAATTTTGAGCGAGATCGAATAAGTTTTCTGAAAGTTATAGAACTTTCAGTAAAACTTATAAGATTTTTGAACACATTTTTAAAACATTATATCTCAATATGTACTCGATGAAACTTTTTCCATTTTTTTGGTGATACATCTTATACCTAAGACTTTCATATGGAGCTTCGTTTGAGGTTTTATATTCACTACAAAAAATATGAAAAATCTGTATATGTTCAGAGTGTCATTTGGAAATTTATCATATTTTGATCAATAAAAGTGCCAAGTGTTTTCAACGTTTTTAAACTCTCTTAATGTAATATTTTTATACAGGACCTACTAAACTATATATGAAGAGTAGGTCCTATGGATTTTTTGTTCAGTTAATGCACTTTCATTGGGGGAAATCGTTTGGCAGATTATATGTGCAAAATAAGGTAAATTTTTAAACATCGTCAACTACATAAGCACATTTTTCATATTTTTTGTAGTGAATATAAAACCTTTAAAGTAGCTGCATATGAGAACCTTAGGTATCAGCTGTAACACACAAAAAATTGAAAAAGTTTCATCGAGTACATACTGAGATATAATGCTTTAAAAATGTGTTCAAATATCTTATAAGTTTTTCTAAAAGTTCTATAACTTTCAGAAAACTTATTCGAACTCGCTCAAAATTTTACCAATGGAGCTTTAATATATGATTCATGATTGGTCAAAATTTCAGCGTTTTTGATTGACGTATAAAAAAGTTATGAACATTTGAACGAAAAATTATTTTGACCAAAAAATTGCTGTACGGACAATTGTTTGATACACTGTATCTTTCCAAACAAAGGTATTGTCCCTGAGCGAAATGTAATAAGTACTTTGTTCATTGTTGAAACCTGACATCCCATGTGCAGTATCCTGCTCTGCCGTTTTCACCCACACAGTTCATAGAGGATAGAGCCTTAAACGCACTCGTTTCATGCTCACTCCAATGCTACACAAAACTACTATATTCCAATAATTTCTCCTCCAATTGGGGCAGAGTCTGCTTATCAGACCAGCGTTATATGAACACCCTCAAAGTCAACTTTTCGTATGGTATGGCTGGCACGACGAGTCTCTATGCCCAAGGTAATCAAGAACTCTTCCACGAAAAGATCCTGGGCTGGCCGGAAGCTGAACATTTCACCCTCAGCATATCATGATAGATACACACGCTTCTACTGGTTCGCCAATGTCGGTAATATCAGACATTTCCCTCTCGAAATGATCCCTTTTTCAACTCTTGCGAAATCCAACACATCCCAATGTCAACACTTTACCTGACTCAACTCCACATCTCCATTTGTTTGCCCTTATTACTCTCCATCATGAACCAACACATCTGTGTCTACTCATCTTCAATACCTTCACATCCGGGCTCACTTCCAAAGCTGTTCTACATTTTTCCTGTTATATTTTATCCATTTCATATTGGAATCTCTACTAACTGGTTCTTCTCTAGTCACAACTCCTTTTTCTTTTTCCACTCCTTTTCTTTATTAACCTTCCGTAACTCGCGCAGTTGGCCACCACCGTCAGCACCACGCTAATGCTCAGTACAAAAAGCGAGATTTTTTTCAACGTGTTGCACAAAATACAACATCGCGATCGCTCGAGGGTTAAAAAAATTAAGTGCACATTATCTCCCGCAGTGCATCTCATATTCTAATTTCATCATCTCGAGCAGTTTATTCTACAATTCAACACTACCTCCTCCGAGGAATATTCTGTTTTTACAAACTCTGCCTACGCCATCTTGCAGCCACCCTTGAACGCCTTAATGAAGTGCGCTCTCTCCAGGAATCACCCTCTCCAATGGCAAAACCCATTCTGCGCTCTTTTGTATGCGCTGTGCACACTTTATTTTTTTCCTTCATGCATACTACCACCACAGAACCGAATCGGTCATGCGAGCAGCCATCCTTGGGTATTGAGGTATTTAAGAAGATATTTTGTGTGCGTGAGATCCGGGATGGTGTAAAACATATCACAATTACAAGCAAAGCGAGTTCCCACAAGAGCTCGTGTCAAAATAGTGGCATCACTACGTAAAGACAATGTTTACATTTTCTCCTTATTAACACACAGCCATCCCTTCTTCCTCACCACCTGCAATGTATTTCATTTCCTCACGGGCCCTCAATGCATGTCACCCACGAATAGATGTACCGTAGTCCACGATTGCTTCTTTAAAACTTTTCGAGTCATAGCGCATCGCATTATATTATCCAATATTCAATTATGTTTTGTAAGATGACGTCACAAATGAACGTTTGGTTCATTTTCGTTCCTCGCGTTCTCTTCTCTCCCACACAAATTGTGAGTTTCCGTTGATTTCTTTTAATACCCTTTCGTTGCCGTTCTCTTCTCTCACAGGAAGAAAATTTAGGTTAACTTCCTAATAAAACTATTTCTATTTCTTTCTCCATATGCTGCTATTTTTTTCCTCAACTCTGGTCAATCTGGTTTTTGGAACCACCAACCATCCTTTCTATAACGCTCTCCGAGAGCAAACATGGCCTTCCAGCCGTATCAGTTCGGCCTCCAGGACCAAGATCCTTTTTAAATCCGCTCTCCGGGAGCATTGCTGTGCTTTGCACCAGCGTCCTCAACACGGTCTCCAGGACCAACACTTCTCTCTCCGGGAGCAGTATACCATACATTTCGGTCTCCGGGACCACTGTACATTTCTGCAAAAATGCATAAATCACACCAGCAATGAAAAACACTATTGTTTAATACTGCAGCCTTGTTTTCAATCACCATCCTGAAGAATTTCGGAAATCAGTTGCGTATTTATTCAGTAAACCTCACACTTAATGCATCTTCTACTTTCACCAGCCAGTACTAAAAACCAAGCCTTTTTGATTGCAAAACAGGATCCTACTTGTCCTTGCATTCTTCCGGCCAATCCATAATGTTAATCGCGATATCGTTAAAGCTGTCCATCCTAAACACTTTATCTCCTTACCAATTTCAATCGCCAATCCTTGTCGCCACTGTGAGATTCCAACTGACGCCCCAATAACTGTTCCGGATATTCCGTATCCGGCCACTAATGGCTTCCGCAGTTACCGTGAACAATCCGCTAAATCTGCATCCTTCTGTCCCTCACTCTCTGACTGGTCGTCACAACAACACTCTAATCTCGAATCATTCAATATATATAACTCACTACTCAACATCAAGATGTATACAACTAGGCTACTAGGTATGAACACCTGCAAGGTACCACACTAACCAAGAAATCCACCTCAATTTCGCCCAAGAATTGCTTTTGAGATAAGCCAAAATTTCGGTCAGTTCAGAGACGAATTCCCTAGAAGTAAAGTCTCTCTAAACAAAAAAAAAAACAAAATCGGTCAATATTTTCCTAAGCTTGTGCAGTCGTTAGGGTCGGAACAAAGTTTTATCCAGTGAACTCACCTAACCCTGCTAAAACAAACCATCAGGTAGAATACTCCGTGCCGGTATGACTCTGCAGCCATAGGTAATCCTTGCACTGATCGTGGGTACAAAACAGAGTTGATGTACACGTGCTGTAGTCCCATGTACGGGAGTCCCAGGGTCCGAGGAAAGTTTCACAATTTTCTCATACATTTATTCCAGTATCCTCCAGGAGTCTCTTGTAGGATTCCCAAGGAATTCTTGATGCGATTATTCCGGAGGTTTATTTAGGATTCTTCCAGATGTTACCGGATGAATGATCCATAAAAGGTTAAAATCCCCAGTAATAAACAAACAAACAAACAAACAAACTCCAGAAGTTCCCTCTGAATTCTTCCAGGAATTTCTTCTGAGATTCCTAATAGTTTCCATCTCAGGAACTCCTTCCTGGATTTCTTCTGAAATTCGAGAATTCCATCCGAGATTCTAGTAATAACTTCTGATGAAAACCAGAAGGAACTTGATGGAGTATTTCTTAAAGGAAATCCTGTAGAAACTTTATGAGGAATCCATAAACAAAAACTGCAGAACGAGCTTCTCAAAATACTCCCTAATAAACTTCTGGAGGATTTCCATTAGAAACATTCCAGAATAAACTTCCAGAGGAATTCTAGAAGGATCTGCATGAATTCCAAACGAAGCTTGAAGGAATCCAGAAAAGAGTTCCTAGATGAATCCTGGAAAGAGTTCCTGGAAATCTGAAATCCGGGAAGCAGTTTATGAAAGAATTATTTTTATTATTATAATCTTTATTAACGAGATTTTCAGCCCAGGGCTGGTTCATCTCGGTTCTAAAAGAATTCCAGAAGAATTTCATAGAAAGAGGTCCTAGAAGAATCCCAGAAATAGTGCCTAGAGGAATCCCAGTAAAAAGTTCCCAAAGAAATCCACGAAGGAGTTCCCGAAAAAAATCCAGAAGCAATTTCTGACAGAAGCCTCAAAAAAAATCCCGGAGGAATCCCTGATGGAGCTCCTGAAAGAATCCTGGAAGTAGTTCCTGTAGAAATTCCGGAAGAAATTCCCGGTGGAATTACCGTAGATATCCCTGAACTAGTTCTTGAAAGAATCGCGGAAGAAGGTCTCGACAAATCCCGAAGAAATTTTATGATCACCAATGCTTATGCTCATGCTCAGTGGGAGTTCCCTCTGGAAGTTCGATTTTGTAGACTCTCAAAAGTGATTTTGCTGGTTCTGTGGAATTTCTCCTCAATATCTTACTACGGTTCATCCAAGAGTTTCCTTTGGGAATCTTCCAGAAGTTTACTCTAGAAATACCGCAGAAATTGCATCTGGGAGTCCTCCAGGAGTTCTTTTTGAGAGCTCTCTGTGAAATCTGGAATTTCGGATAGTAGAATCTGTGACGGGATTTTGGGATTAATTTACACAATTCAACTTGCACGCACGACACGTATATTCGACTGCTTGTCTCACACACCTGACTCTGACTAACTATTCCAATTCAAACATAAATCATGGCTAACTCGATCTAGCTCGATACCACACTCTCCTGGTGTAGCTTCTAAATAGAAGTCTTTCAAGAGTAATTTAAGGAAATTCTCTAGTAGAAGTTCCTTCTGAAAATCCTCCATAAGCTCTTTGTAGGAATCATTTAGAAGTTCCTTGAGAAAATCCTTCAGAAGTTCCTTCTACGAATCCTGTAGGAGTTCCTTTAAGAAATTCTGCAAAAGTTCCTGGAGGGAAACTTTCAGGAATGATATGATTCCTTCAGGAGATTCTTATGATAAACCTTCAAGAGTCCCTGAAGAAATCCCTAGATCATCTAATTCCTGGACCTGGATCTAAAGACACTTCATTCCCAAAACTTCTAAATTCCCTGAAGAAATTTTCTAAGTAGTTCCTGGAAAAAAAATCTCAGTATAAATTTATCAAGGAATCTATAGAAATCCACAGAAAGCACACAGGGTGTAATCTCCAGCAGGTGTTGCTAAAATAGCAAATAATGCATTTTTGGAGTACCGTATATCGGGATCAAATTGCTCACTTTAAAACAACTTTTGCAGATATCGTAAATTGCATTTCAAATATTTCCAAACGAATTTCTGCAAAATCATTGCCTGATGGGTTTCTATACAACCACATGGCAGAATTTTGTTCAACTAATTTAAACTTTTAGTTTAATAACTCCAAACATAGGCACCAACTTAGAAAGGGGGGGGAGGGGGCAAGCATGGATAAGCACGGTAATCGAAAGATGAAATTGCTGGAGGGATCTCGGATGAAAATTCTGGTAGAAGAAAGTTCCTGGAAGAATGCCCTGATAAACATCCTGCAGGGATACCTGGAAGTAACACCAATAAAGGCGCTTTAGCCATATGATTGTTCGGGGTGACGTTCTTCTTTAAGTCCCTCGTATTCGTGTCTGACCTTTGATGTTTTGTATGCATATTCCATCAGATCCCACCTATTATTAATTTTCCATGATAAGCTATCTGTTTTTGACTCAAAAAAAGTTTCCCTAAGCTACGAAAAGAGGAAAATAACTAGTACACGAAGCAAAATGTTGGAACATACATGTATCTCTTTCAGCTGGCTACGCCAATGCCTATATTAAAGGTTCTTTTCGGAACTTCACCATATACTTCCAATTTTTAGTGAAGTCATGATTATATTTTATTGAAACTTGGCTGTTGAAATTTATATGAAGATTCAAATTGTGAGACACCTTGGGCGTTAGTGGGTTAACTTTGTAGTTACCTTCAAAATCCTGAAGAATTTTCAGGGAGGGATTTCATGCTCAATTGTTGTATATGTAGTTTCTTTTAAATTTGGAGTTGCTTCAATGTACTGACTCCAGATGTGTCCTTAACTTCTTCTCAAACAGTTCACCAAATGTCGAATTCATGATCACAGACAGATCGTGAGCGCCATAGTGGTACAAAACCCCAAGGTTCCATCAACTTGAACTATTTCTCGTGTCGTGGGTAAGCTACCCACCTTGCCTTTTCGATCGCAATCATGCTACTTAAGGCTCGGGCAACTGTCGCAAGCCGCAAACGGGGAATGAAGGAATCACAAGCTGCTCCTCCACGTCAAGGTAATTTGGGTCATTGAATGAATGAAGTGCCTCGTCTCACACGACCACCGCACCGATCACCATCATCACTACCACCAGAGAGTCGGAGCGTCATATTTTTTGTGCATAGCTGCTACATACTGCCGTTCCAAAGGCTTAGGTAATTTGCATTCCCCATTCGCGTCTTCATCGCCGTCGAAGTTGAAGACATCAAAATGGGCAGAGAGAGACTGATGATGATGATGATCGCTGGCTGCCTATTTGCTGGGGGGTTGGCCATGAATTCACTTTATTGGGTATTACACGATCAAGGAGGAGGAATCATGCTGCAACACACATGCAGCACTTGCACATATGCATTCACGCCTAGGTGCTTCCCCTAAACAACAATTTATCGCTTGATGATGGTGATGACGATGTTGCAAAATTATACTGTAGGTATGCGGTGGAGACTTGAATTCAATTTGAATCGCTTGTTGAACAAGGAGTGCTTATGTACCTCCGTGCACGCGATCAAGTTATGCTTTAGTAGGTTGGATGGCGGAGGAGACTGCTACATCTGGCATCAGCACGACATCTGCAATTCAATTGAGTCGTCTTGTGGTGTGAATTGTTCACGGCGAAGGCTAAGGTCAATGGAAGCAAAACGGTGACATCGTCTCTACGCGGTTCGAGAATGTTGGAGGAAAAGTCACAACTTGGATTCAGAAGCTTACTGCATGACTTTATTTATTCAAGAATGAAGCTTAAGGGAGACTCAAAGCTGCTTTTAGGACTGAAAAACGGTAAGACGATTAGGAGAGCGTCCAGCATAGCTCTGGTCTTCACAAGTTCCTACCTTATGCTTCCACGGGTCAATCGATGACAAAGACCATTAGCTAATAGTAGCCAGCTAAGCTAGGGTGCCTAGCTGGGAGTGTGAAATGCTCTTCCACTGGAAGCTATACCCATACTGGCAGTCCGATATTACAAACTGGTTGGCACATTACTGGAATTGGAACTTGGAGTTATTAACCCTAGCCCAGCAGGGTAAACTGGCACAACTAGCAAATGAAACATGCCGAATGAAGCTTGGATTCTAGGGCTAAGCCAAGATTGACACAGATTGGCATCGTTTCAATTTCTGCCATACTCTAACCTACGAGGCGAACACGCTCCTCGTCATGTTGGAGTTGGTTTCCTGATCAGCGCTCACGTCTACGCTGCGCTCATGAAGTGGGAACCTTGTGGCCAGATTCAGTACACGGGTTCGAAACTTTAACATGATCCAATGTTACGCATCAACCGATGCTGTAAAAATGTAAGACAAAGAGAACTTTTACAGCCATGGGCGACTTCAGTGCGAAAGTTGGTTCCAATAAATCGGAATATGAGCAAGACGCTGCAGTGAAAAGGTCGAAGAGCTGGAGTATCCTACTGTGGATATTCTGGAAGGTGGAAGCGTATACGCTCTAGAACAGTGGTGCTCAGGCTGGAGGATACCGCGGGCCAAATTTGCAATTTGGGATCGACCTACGGGCCGCATAAAACATCTATGCACAAAAACAACATAAAGAACAATTCTAAAGCATATTTATTAAAAATCTGATTGTTCAGAACATGTGTAAGGGTCAAACTTAATAATCTATTGCCCTTCGTGGAGTTCAATTTAGATTCATAAGTTTGGTTGAGAAAAACGTTCGAGCTTCAAATTGAAATTCAAACAAACAATTTAGAAGTTGCCCCTAGAATTGCCTTGAAGCCATTTTAAGAGCTTATCAAGCAGCTTTTACAAGAATTTCTTTTGAATCGCTCCAAAAAGGTTTGCTGGATATTCTCCTGAAATTTCTTTTGGAATTGCTCCAGAAGGTTTTCGAGAAATTTCTTGAAGTTTCTTTTAGTTTTTCTAGTTGGTCCTGGAATCTTGTTTGTAGTTACTCCTGAAAATTCTCTTTTTGTTGCTCGAGTAATGTATTCTAAAGCTGTTAAAGAAATTTCTGTTAGAGTGGCACCAGAACATTTTTCTAGGAGATGCTCCTATAATTTCCATGCAGTATTGCCACAACTTTCTCATTGTGTTTCTTCAGGTTTATTTTCTCCAGGATGATTTGAGTTTCTCCATATATTTCGCTTAGAGTTGCTTAAAATTTTTCTCCAATAATGTTTTCTGGAGTTTCTCCAAAAATGTATCCAAGAGTATCTTCAAAAGGGCACAGGAGACGCTTTATGAAACTGGCCTGAGATTTTTTTCTTTAAGTCCGTTCAGGAGTTTCGCTTGGACAATTCAAATTGAATTCGTAAGTTTTGTTTCGAAAAATGTGTGAGTCTTATAATAGAAATAAACAATGAAAATTAAACAAGATCGGCAACCAAGCTGAGATTTGTTGAGAATTTTGTCAAAAACTTCGTGCTTTGTGTTTTTATGTTCTACGGAAAGGTGAAATGTGAAGTATTTGCTCAGCGTTGCATTGACTGCGCTTAAAAACTGCAACTAATTTTTAAATGATTCAAGATTACATTTTTAACAAACTTTCATTTGATTCGTATCACTTTTAAATAACTATAAGCTGGCTTCGCGACTTAGCTGAAATGCCGAAATATTTCGGAGTTTCGATTTCGAATCTTACCAGAACGGATTGTTCTCTTGTTTATTTATCATTTAATTTGTGTTTAACACTGTGAAAATTGATCAGCAATTTTTTTTGTATAATTTCTTAATAAATTTAACGAGTTATTTCAAAGAATCGTTAAAGTACTCGATTCGTCTTAAAGTACTCCGCGGGCCGCATCTTAAGGCTTGGAGGGCCGCAGGATGAGCACCACTACTCTAGAAAATCAATGGAGCGCCATCAAGAAAGCCTCCGGCGAGAATAATTTGGGTTAGTTATGCACCCAGAGAAAGCAGTGGATCACAGATGACATCTGAAGGAAGATAGAGGAACGAAACTATTAATCCACTTTCCCAACGCACTCCAGGAGAAACTCGAGGAGAAATCTCCGTAGGAACTCCAGAAGGAATTTCCATGGGAATTCTTGAGGAAAATTATGCAAGAGCACCTACAGGAATTTCAGAACAAAGTCCAGGGAATTTTACGAAGGAATTCCTGGTGGAAACAAAGGTCGTATTCATAGAAAAAATTTGGAAAAAAAATCCTCGAATGGGTGGAATTTCCAAAGGAACCTGGCATCCATTCTCGAAGGTTTTTTTCTTGGAGGAATAATGGAAGCAAATGCCGAAGGAAGCATTGAAGAATTTTCCAAATAAATTCTTAGAGGGATTCCTGGAGAAACGTTTGTAGGAACTTTCGAAATTCCAGGAGTTCCCGAATTATTTTCCGGGGAATTTCAAAAACAATTTTTGGTGGATATCCAGAAGAAATTTCCATAGGGATCTCAAATCAAATTCAGTGGGCTTCGTGGCCGTGCGGTTAGCGGCGTCAGTCGTCTAGGCGTTTCGAAAGCTTCGGAGTGCGGTTTCGATTCCCGCTCCAGTCGGGGAAAACTTTTCGTCGAACGGAAAATTCACCATTGGGCCACTGGGTGTTATGTGTGTTGTCCGTTGTCTCGTGTTAGTAATGTTCAGTCTGTGCAGCCTCTGGCTGAAGACGGTGTAGTGTCTTTAAAAAAAAAATACTGGTTAACTCTCATGTAGCAATTTCCGAAGAAACTTTTGAAGGAATTCTCATAGGTATTCGCAAAAGAGCAGATGAAGAATGTTGTCAAGAATTTATCGAATTCCCTAATAAACTCCTGGAGGAATTCCCAATTTCTGGAGGAACAGTCGAAAGAATTTTTGAAAAGTTTATTAAAGAATGTCAGGATAATTTTCACGAGGAAAAATTCCCGAAAAAACTTCAGGAGTGCCACGGTTTTTCAAAAATAACTGCAACAAATATTCGAAAAATCCCCCAGATGTTTCTCCGGCATTTGCTAAATGAGTTTCTTCAGGATTAACTTAGAGTTCCATCTGAAATTCTCTCAGATAAGAAATTTATGCACGACTTTGTTTGTGGACTTCTCAAAGAGGTCCATCAGAAACTACTCATAGGGCTTCTTTTTTAGAAGTTCATTTGGTTATTCCTGTGGCTGTTCTTTCAGAAAATTCCCAGGTATTTCTACGATAGTTCCTCGAATTGTTTATACTAGAATTTCTCCAGAAGTTCCTCCGGAAACCTCTCCAGGAATTGATTCGGAAACTCTTCCCAAAAGTTTTTTTAATAGGGATTCCTTAAAGTATTCCTACCAAAAAAAATGTTTTTTTTTATCTGTATTAAGGACGAGGTTGCTTGAGTTCAAAGATAACTGCAACAATGGCCACCTTTCATTCCACTCGATTTTTACGAGCACATATCTGGAGAACCATCAAACAAATTAATCTGGGAATGCTACTCGTTGCTTGCCTTTTCAGAACAATACGCTTTCCGGGCTTTCAGATTTGTGCTCGAAAAAATGCGAGGAAAGTGCACGCTGGGGACCTTCACTTTACCGAAATTTTTAGCTCTAGGCTAATTCATCTCGGGACCCACGCTTTACTTCCCTTTCGAAGGAAGAACTCACATTTTGTGAGTTTGTCGGGAGTGGGATTCGATCCCAAGTTTTCGGCGTGATAGTCAAGTGTTCTATCACATCAGATCCGCTCCCAACTTTCAAAATTTATTCGGGAGATCTAGGAGTTCGTTTGGTAGATCATCCAAAAGTTCCTCCTATAATTCCGCCGCAGTAAATTCTAATGGAACTCTTAAAAATTTTCCAAAGAAACTAGTGCAGAATTTCTTTTGAAGGAACTCTTCAAAAATTTCCGAAGTTACTTTAGAAATTACTGATGAATCTCCATTAGCAATTCGTTGAGAAATTCCATAAAAAAATGCTGAAGCTATTTTCGAAATAACTCCTTTGGAAAACGCCGGAAGAGCTCTTGGGCGAATTGCTACTGACACTTTTTGGAAACAAACGAAAAAATACCTAAGGAATTTTCTGAAATAGTTTCGAGTGAAATTTTCAAAAGTACCGTAAACCGGGATTAAATACCGGTTTACAGTACTCTCAGAGGATTTTCTGAAGAAACTTCTTCCATGTGAACTCCGGAAGTGTATTTCGAAAGATCTTTTTCAAGAATAGCCGAAGAAACTTCTGAAGGATCTTGGATTTAAATGGCGACACAGTATTTAAAACTCATTTAAACTCATCAGAAGATTTACCAAAAGATTTTCCGGATTGGAAGAGTTCTTGAAACAATTGCTGAAGAAATTTCTGAAGGGACTCTTATATGAACTTCAAAAGAACACACGAAGGAAATCCTGGCAAAATACCAACGGACTAATAAACTCCCGGAGAAATGACCAAGTTATAGAAATATCCGCATTATTTTGAGAGAAATTGCCGAAGAAAATGCTTGAGAAACTTCCAAATGTGCTCCTAGAGGAGTTTCTGAGAATTTCTCGACTAACTCCAGAAGAAATTATCAAATAACTTCTGGAGAAGCAAACGAAAGAATTGGAGGAATTTCTGTAGTTACTTATGAAAAAATCTTGGTTTAACTCATGGAAGGATTCCTGAAGAAGTTTCTGGAGGATTTTTATACGAAGCTTCGGGACAATTTTACAAGAGTACTTTTTAGGAAGCTCCCAAAGGAATTCTTGAGAGATTTTACGAGAGAACTATTGCAGTAAATGCTGTATGAAGTTCTGGAATTTTCCCTGGAGGAGTTTCCAAATGAACTCCTGGGAAACTGCCTGAACTATTCCAAAAAGTTTTCCTTAATCGCTTAACCTAATTTACATCTATATGTATTGTCCATTTGGGCACTACGTAAGCGATTGCCATTGACAGCTGCACTTATACTTTGTACAGCGCCTCAATGTATTCATTCTACTATCTCTCTCTTCTTGGCGTAACGTCCTCATTGGGATAAAGTTTGTTTCTTAGCTTAGTGTTCTATGAACACTTCCACAGTTATTAACTGAGAGCTTCCTCTGCCAATGACCATTTTGCATGCGTATATCGTGTGGCAGGCACGAAGGTACTCTATGCCCAAGGAAGTCAAGGAAATTTCCTTTACGAAAAGATCCTGGATGGACCGGGAATCGAACCCGTCACCCTCAGCATGGTCATGCTGAATACCCGTGCGTTTACCGCCTCGGCTATATGGGCCCTACGGAATTTTAGTTGGATTTCCAGATTTTCTTGAGAAATTTTGTGTAGTCATTATGAAAAGAAAAATGGTTTAACTAATGGAAAAACTTCAGAAAAAGTTTCTGGAGGAAAAATTTACAAGAGTACTTGCGAAGAAATTCGCAAAGGAACTCTTGAAGGAATTTATGAGGGAACTATTGTAGGAATGCTGAGGAACTTTTGGAATTGCTCCTAGAAGAATTTAAAAATGAACTCCTGGTGAAACTGCCCAAGAAATCCCGGAGACATTTTCATATGAACTCCTGGAAAGAATTTCCGCAATTAGTTCTGTAGAATTTTAAAAAGAATTCCTTATGGTAATCCCGAAGGAAACTGCTAGAGTGTTATCTAGATAAATTTCTTGAGAAAATTTTCAATCCAACTTCAAGGATCGTTTACAGGAACTTCCGGGTGAACTGTCGAATCCAGCCCTGAAGAATTTTCATCTTAATTCTTGATGGGATTCTCAGATAAATTTTTGAAAGAATTTTGAAGAAAATCTGAAATTCCAAAAGATCTCGTAGATGATTTTCCGAATTTTCTCCAGGAGAATTAATTTCCGAAGGAACTCCAGAGAAAATCGTGAAGCAACATCTGTAGGAAACGTTTAAGAAAGTTTTAAATAAATGCTTGACAAGACGAAATCATTTCTGGAGAAACTGCCGAAAGAACTATTGAAGAGGAGGAACTTCGAGAGAAAAAATATATTAAAATAAAAACTAGTGCAAGAATTCCCGAATTAACGCCTACTAGAGGTATTTCAAAAAGATTTCCTGTAGAAAGATATCTGAATTTGGAAAAAAAACCCTCGAAGACATTTCTGGAGTTACTATCGATGCAACTTTTTCTACAAGCAACAGAAGGAATTTCTGAAGGATTTTTTCCATGAGAATCTTAGAAAAATATCCAAAAAATCTGTTAAAGAATTTTCCGAAGGAGATATTGTAGGAACTACCTGAAAACTGTTGAAGTATTTTCCGGAGGAGCTCCTAAAGATATTTTCAGAAGGAATTTCCGAATGAATTGCTGGAGGAATTTCCGGAGGAACTCTTGCAGTACTTACCGAAGAAGCTCCTGAAGTAATTCTCGATGGAACTTTTGTAGACACTTCGGAGAAACTTCCGTAGAATTTTCCCAATGTAATTTCCCGAAACATTATCGAATGAACTCAGAAAAATATATAAAGAATATTCTGCAAGAATTCCCTAAGGAACTAACAGAAGAATTCCCAAATGAACTCCCAGAAAAATGATCACAGAAAAGAAGTCTTGAAAGGATTTTCTTCTGAAAGAATTCTCTAATCTAAAACAAAACTTTGGTGAAATTTGTGAAGTATTTTTTGTAGGAATTCTTGTGAAATCTGCTGGAGGAACAATGAAAGATCACCTGAAGTAATTTTCAACTACCAGGTGCTCCAAGTGGCAAAATGAATACTCGACAGACACATCTTATCATTATGATGAAAAATTGCAGAGAAATGAGAAGAGTTAAGAGTTCGGAGCTACAGAAAGAAATGTAGGTCATTTAACTTTGTAGGCACTTAACTTTGTCGAACAGAAAATAAAAGTTTATTATTTTCTGAGTAACTTGACAAAAACTGGAAAAATCAAAATCGGGTTAAGTACGGTTCCTTTGAATTCCACTAAGAATTTGCATCATTTGACAGATACGTATTTCGACCTCAACTGTAAGGTCGTCTTCAGTGTCTTGTACTTGACTCGACTCTTGTACTTGAGTCGAGTCAAGTACAAGACACTGAAGACGACCTTACAGTTGAGGTCGAAATACGTATCTGTCAAATGATGCAAATTCTTAGTGGAATTCAAAGGAACCGTACTTAACCCGATTTTCTTTTTATTTACAGATATTCCCCTAACAAGCCCAGGTTAATCATCATGGAAAAATCACTTTTCGCTTATTTAAGCTTAAAAAGTGAGTTGGTAACAAAAAACTTGTACATTTCAAGACGACGTTCAATAACAAATTTCGTAATCTTTCAAACGGGCTGGGAGATTTACAATAAGTATAATAGTCGTCTTGTTAAAAGCATTGCCTAGTTTTATGAATAGTTCAAAAACTCCGTAACAGTTGAGATTTGACCATATGCGTAGAACATTTTATCTTTTCAAATATCATCCTTAACCCTAAAAGGGATACCTGGGGTCCATTGGACCCCAGGCGCCTTTCAGAGCTCGTCTTTGATGGAACATACTCAGCGAGGTGACGAAACTGAGGCCATGAAGGTATCCCTTTTAGGGTTAATCACCCCCTGATCAGGTAGGTTATTGATATGAACCCAAAACTTTGTATATCGTTCCATATGATATTTTGAACCGTCAACTCACCGAAGTAGGTCAATCTCATCCAAGAAGACTACACAAGCTAAAAAGCACCGCCTACCTTGCCAAACCGGACTTAATATTGTTCGCATTATGCTGTTCTGGTACATTATTATTACTTAGTTTTTACTGCGCACCAGAATTAAGGAGCAACAATTTCTTGCACATGGCAGCAAAGTAAGCTTCAAGCCTCGCGAATTAAATAGGTCAAAAGAGAATGGCTCTCGCGTCGCCGTCGCGACTCCGTCATCGCCAGCGTCGTAACAACTACCGGTTCTTGGACCGATCCAGCGACAGCAACAGAACAACAAAAACAAAACAAATGATTTCCGAACAACAACAACGACGAAGATGACGAGCCGCATACGAGTGAAAGTAAAGTTTCGTTTCATGAGATAATGTGAACAAGTTTTCCTTTTGCGGCGATAAACTTTTGAACGTCTTTACTGATGAAAGTTTTCAATCTCGATTTATTGTACCGCATTCCAAGCAAATAATATCGGATTACCAAGGTTCGTTTCGGATTCCAATCGAAGTCATTAGGGAAGGTAACTTAGCCCGTCAATGTTAAATAATAAATATAGCTGCGCGAACCGCGTCCGCCATATTTGAACTTGACATGCTAAAGCGCCAAAACAAACCACGCGCTCGCTGCTGAGCTGAATCACCCCTACTCGCGCAGCAACAACGCCGCAAACGTTAGCCGTGTGGAGGAAGGTTGGGGCAGCCACGCGGTGCAAATATGCCGCCATCGTCCGCCGCGAACCCGTGATACAACCGTTATATTTCACTTCTCGCAGAGTTGACACCATTTCCCATCTCGGGCTTCGCGCTGCCGTCATTTGTGCGGCCTCACTCGCGCGGCACGCGCAAGTTGGCCGAAGAAATTAAAAGTTTGCATCATTCATTATGCGGCCCAGGCCAACCCTGGCAGCGGGCGGCGGCGGCGGCATTTCGTAACAACCCTGAAAATTTCTCCGAAGGGGGCCGGCCACGCGGCCTACTAAGAGGAACTGAATGAGCTTTAATGGATTCCAGTTTCGTTACGTTCCTTCCCGGTTCATACCTACTGATACCGAGATGGTGATTTACATGAGATTATTTTTAGCGAATCAGTTGCTGCAAATTTAATATTTACCCGAGAGATAAATATTTGTGTAAAAAGGGAAACGAAGTGGTACATCATGACACTTCAAGGGTGTTTCCGTTTATTCAGTGCAGTTCAGTGTTTCAATTTTGAAACTTTCCTTTGACGAATCTGTTATAAAATCATTGGAAATATCTTTAAAAACTCTGCCAGGGTTTCAAGTCACCACAATAATTACACTAGTTTACAAAATAAAACGAAAGTCGTGAACTTCTGTCAACGACCAAAATTTTTGAAGCATAATTTAGCGCTGATTTCGAAACCGACCTTCAAAAAATTTTAAGTAGAACAGTTTTTGAGTTTTAGCTCAATATTCAGTTTTACAACTTTACAAAATATGTAATTTACTAAAATTTAAATATATTGCGTTTTGTTCAACCAATTTTAAATCTTTTTCCATAAATTAAAAGCTGAATACAATACCATTCGATCATCTGAATACAGGTTTTGCGTCAGATTGATGAATTTCAAGATAATGGCGAGTTTAGGGACAATCTCCTTAAATTTTAGCAAAATTCCCAAAATTTTTTGAAGACATGTATTTTTTTTTCAATGAGAAAACCCTATTTAAAAATTCTTTCTCGACGTTTATTTGACATATCATGTGTAGGCGAGTTACAGTAAAAATTTCAGCTCAATCGGAGCATTGATTACGGAGAATGAGATGTTTGAAGTGAGCGACTTTGCTTAAAAATAGAACAAAAATCGATTTCAAATTATCACCCTTGTATGGAAAGTCGAAAAAAATTCCGCTCTACTGTATTTTTTTTCTTTTGCGTTTTCGAACTCAGGGCATCATTCTACACCAAAAATGATCATCAGCTTACCGAGTTCAAAAATGTTGTAAAGTAGTGTTACCAAAAACACTTGAAATTCCGTAAGGTGTTCCCGAAGGAATCGTGGAAGGAGTTTCCAATGGAATCCCGAAATATATTCCTAGAGGAATCCAGTAAAGAATTCCTGAATAAGTTCCGTGCAGAATTACAGAAAAGATCGCCGGTGAACTCCCGGAGGAATCTGGAAGTTGTTCCTACAGGTGTTTCAGAAGAGGTCTTGAAGGTATCCTGAAAGGAATTTCCGAAAAAATTTGAATGAGTTCCTTGAGTAATACCAGAACAAATTTCTTGGAGAAATACACGAAAAAGTTCTTGGAAGTTTCCTAAAGGATTTCCTAGATGAATCTCAGAAAGAATTCCGGAAGAAATCTCAGAAGAAATACTTACAACAGGAATCTTGTATAGACTCCTAGGAGGAACCTGGTGGAACCCCGGAAGGAATCTCTGAAGGAATTTCGAAAGGAGTTCTTGAAAGAATTTGTGGAGGAATCAAGGAAAAAAACTCGGGCAAAATTGATTTACCTGGAGGAATCTCACAAGAAGTTCCTTGAGAAATCCAAGATGGAATCTCTAGAGAAATTTTAGAAGAACATACTGGAGGAATGCCAGATGGAACCTGTTTTGGAATCTATGAAGAAGTTCCTAAAAAATCTCAAATAAACCCCCGGAAGAACTTCAATACCCAAGCAACATTTTTTTTAGTCAAATAGTCTAATAGAAGACGTTCTTACAACCATCATAAAACTAAAATAAAATATATTAGGTTTTATGATGGTTCTCAAAACCTCTGTAAGAATAATTGGTAATCAAAATGTTACTAGGATAAAGAACACCCTGCCGGGGCCCGTAGCGTAGTGGCTACACGGTCACTTCATAAGTGGATGGTCATGGGTTCGATCCCAGCCGCGGCACTTGCAATTTTACGTCAGTTGCTCTTTCCCCCGAGAGCAGCTGACACCTGATCCTCTTCTAAGCATATGATCTAACGGATCCGGAAACTTGGATATCGGCTAACGGCAACTCATAATGGATTCCCAATCGGACTGGAGAAGAAACAAGAGCCACACACCAACATCCTCGTGCTCATCATTCTACCCATGGACAGGGTATAAAAGTGACAGCAGTGCTACGGCAACCAGTTCGATATAGTACAATTAGAATATAATATATTTAGGCGCTACACAAAATGTAAGTGCAGCCGTCAATTGAAATCGCTCAAGCAGTGCCCTAGTGGACAAAAGAGCTGTAAATTAGGCTAAGTGATTGAAGAATAATAAAAAAGAACACCCTGGGAGTGGCAGAAGAAACTCCTGAAGGAGCCCTGGAAGAAATTTGTGAAGAAGCCGCGGAGGAATTCCAGGAGGTTCCAGGGTTCCAGGTTCCAGGGTGTCATTTCAGTAAAAACCCAAAAGGAGCTCCTTGAGGTGGAAGGCTAATATTAGAGTAAGGGGCTGTCCATAAACCACGTGGTCATGAGGGGGGGGGGGGGTCGGCCAATGACCATTTTGTATGGACGAATAAAAAAATTTGTATGGACTGATGACCACGCGGGGGGGGGGGGGGGGTTGAGAAGTCCCAAAAAAATGACCACGTGGTTTATGGACAGCCCCTAAAGGCCATAAATTGTCTCTGGGAGGGGTTTTCAACGGTCAATGATAGTTTTTTTAATTTGACACTTACATTTTGTAAACAGAAAAATTTTTTTGTCGCAAAGCGCTTTATACTGAAAATTTTTTCCACAAATTTTGGGTTTGGGGGGGGGGGGGGTTGTTAACCCTAAACCCCCCCCCCCCCCCCCCCCCCCCCCGCCTACATTCTCAATTCAATCCACCCATAAAAAGCAGACGAAATTTATCCAGCAAAAAATTCTCTAATGATTTCTCCAAGGATACCTTCAAATCCAATAATGGTTTCGGAACTGCACCAGAAATTCAGCTAGAAATTCTTCTTGAGACACCTCAAGGGATTTATCCATGGATTCGTCCATGGAATTTCTTCTGTGTTTCCTTCATAGAACTCCTGTAGAAATTCCTGTAGAGTCTAGATCTAGAAATTTCTACAAAGATTTGTCCAAGAAGTACTCCTACTTTTTAGACAAATCCTACTGAGATCCCTCTTTAAGTTATTTTGAAATCTATTGCTGGGATTTCTCCAGGAATGCTACTGGGGTTCCTCTAGACATTTCTGGTACGAGTTCTCCAGGTTTGTTTTGTCTGGGCTTCACCTGTACTACCTGTAGAAAATCCTCCAGGTATTCCAGGAGGACTCTGAAGAGCAACATCTGGTGATATGCTTGAAATCTGAGAAATTCAAGCAAGAACTCCTGAAGAAATTCATTAGGAAATTCTGAATGAATTCCAGCAGTTGGTAATTACTGGATGTATTCCAAGAAGATTTCCTCGGGTCCTTGAAGAAATCTCTCAAGGAGTCATAGCAGGAATTCCTAGAAGATGTTCAAGAGGACCCTTTTGAGGAATCCTAGGGAAAAAAAACCTGGGAGAATTCTAGGAGGAATTATGTGAGGAACCCCAGTTGGCATCCCAAGAGGAATTCCAAGAGAAATTGCTGAAAAATCTTCTGTAAATCCTCTTGGAATTCCTTCAGCGATGTCTGATGGGTTTCTGCTAGAAATTTGTGCTGGGATTTTTCCATTCTTCAAGAAAATTTCTCCGATGATATCCCTGAAGGGTTTCTTGCTAGGATTCCTCCAAGAATTTCTTTCAGAACACATTTAGTAATTCTTGCTGGAATTCCTTCAGGAACTCCTACCAGGATTTTTCCAAGCATCGCTGGCGTGGTTTATGATACATTTCCAAGCGTATTTATGCAGTTATTATTTTCAGAAGCCCTCCAGGAGTTCGTGGATTATTTTCAGCAGGAATTGTTTGAGGAATCCCAGCAAGACTTATTGAAGGATTTCCACCTCGAATTACTGGAGAAATCCCAGTAGCATTCCAGGCAACGTCAACAGAAAGTCAGAAAGGAATCTAAAGAGGATTTCAGTAAAAATACAAAAAAAATTCCGGAAAGTATGCCTAGAAGAGTTCAGAGGAGACCTAAGTAAAAAAAAACTCTGAGTGTGCAGAAATCCATGGAGAAGTTACAGGAGGGATTGCTGGTAGAATCCTAGTATGAATTCCAACAAGTTATCTCAGAGGAGTTCATAAATAAATTCCAAGAAGAAGTCCTGGAGGAATCCTTGGTTAAATCTCTGAAGGAACCACATCCCAAGTAACAATTTTGAACCATTAATAAGCATGCCAGTTTAACAAGTGTTCTACCAGAGCGCCGACAGTTGAATAAGAGTGTTGAAGAATGTGTCGAATAAATATTTCAAAAAGTTAAGACAGCGCTTTTGCTCATCATACTGTTGTAAATTGAACAACTAATCGAATAGAAGTTTAGAAAATGTTGTTTAGGAATTACCTTCAATTGCCTAATAATGTTTTAATAATGTACGATGACAAGCTGTCTCCAACGCATTAGATGCCGCCGTTATTCAACATATCATTCACACTGGAATCAACGACAGCAAAATCACGCAGTTCGAAAACAGCACCTGGCTAACAGCGTTGAAATGTTCTCCCCCTGATTCTTTCGTCGTGATACGTATCCAACCTCACTTCAATCTAGACCGGGTTCAACATCCACTTGATGTCAGATTTACAGTAGAAAATGATACATTTTTCCTTCCTATACGAGATAAAAGCTCCAAAGTGAAACACCAACTCACTTTTTGGGTATAATAATGATAATTTCATTTGACGAGTCGCCAAATTTACAAAACAACCAGAACAACAATTTACAAATCACTTACGTAGGTTATACAACTACTAATAAACTATAGTAGCGTTGCTGATGAACAAGGCTTGCAGAAACCTTAATTCACTTGAATAAACGTTGTGGATATGAATAATCAAAAATTGATCAGCTTCAATGACAATTAGTCGAACAACAAAACTTAAGCGATGTTTAAACAACACATGCATGGCAACGTATTTGACGCAATATTTAAATACTGCTTTTTGTTTTCCGATTCATGTAATCCTGATTTGAGAGGAGCAGATGCAAATTCGTTAAAATATAGGTATTATGGCCATAAAAAGCCTTTCAAGCTATTTACATACTAAAAATGTGTAAAAATAAAATATATTTTTGCTCATTCATTAATACAGTGATATTAAGAACGTTTAAGAAACATTATTGCAGCATTTGTTCAATCAAATGTAACCATTGAAATTATTGCCCGTTTTGATTGCACAGTGGTGGAATAATTGTCGTAGAGAGCTTGTTATCATGCTCCTGGCTGTTATTTAGCTATAATTGTTTTTCACAACTTTAATAGACGATTATACAAAAAAAGATCATAAACATGGTTTAATAAACGTTGGAGAAAAGTTTCTGATATAGGTATCTGTGAATAGAAAACGGCTTGAACGTTGAACAACAGCTGCATAGTTAATGGACAATCATTGAACAACATTACATTCGAAATGCTTATAGAACGATTGATGTTGAACAGATTCTCCATTTCTGGGCTAATAAGAGTAGAACAATAGTAGTTTACGCAACAAGGTGCAGAATGAAGATTTTTACAGCACGAGTTGTACACGAGGCTTGCCGAGTTGGATAATTACGACAAGTGCTGTAAAAATCGAGTTCTGCACTGAGGTGCATACAACGTTGCAATTTCATAAATTACCACTTAAGGATAGTTTTTAACAAAACCTTCCCATCAAACTGCACACTGATGTTCATAGCCATGTTTAAGGAAGTCTGATCATAGCAGGTTATACTGTGCAGTTGTCACAATTTTTCAAACCTGCATCCAGGAAGCATCAAGAAGTTGACCAAAACTGAAAACAGTGCTGTAATGGTTCATTACGCAATGCAAATCGGTGCTGTAATGAACCATTACAGCACTGCGAATTTGGTATGGGAAAGTAGGCCTTTTCCTGACAGAATTGCCGGAGGTTAAACAGCCTATTACGATGAGAAATTGCAAAAAAGTTATTACTCAACTAAACCAAATATAGTTCGACTTACGGCTTAATAAAGCTGCTTTGAGAAACATTTCTTAAACTACATAGTAATTGTTTCTTGGTATGGCAAGTACTTTGAGAAAACCGGACAGGCATTCTTGAGGACATTCAAAGATAAATTTGTAAGGAAATCGCTTGAAAAATTCTTGTAGAAATCGCAGAATGAACTTCTGCAGGATTTCTAAGTGGGCATTCCTAGAGAATTCCTTCGAGGAATTCCTTAAAGAACTCTTGGAGTAATCGAATCCATTGAGAAATCTTTGCAGAAATTCTCTTTGAATTTCTATACAAATGCTTCCTGCAATTCCTTCAAGAATTGCTATAGATATTTTTCCTTGTGATTTCTGCAGAGATTTCTACGAGGATTCTCTTAGGAAAGGAATTTCTCAAACAATTTTGGCTGGGATTTCCTCAGCAATTGCTGTAACGAGTCTTCCAAGCATTATTGGAGGATTCCCAGTGGGAATTGCCTGAGGAATTCCAGCGAGACTTCCTGGTAGATTCCACCAGCATTTCATGAAGTAATCCCAGTAACGATTACTTAAGGACAAACGTCTTGAAACGCACAAATCTCAAAAAGAAAGCTTCAAACAACAGTGCATTTCATTATTCTGCTCTTGCTTACTTGTAATAAGCTTCAAATAAGAAGATCAGGTGCCCTGGTTTTGTTTACGAAGAGATGTGTGCGCTCGAAATCGTGAATAGGTTCCAAAGTTGGCCATTGTGGTGGCCATTTTGGGATTCTAACAAGTCTGTCCTTAATCTGAAGTAGTTTGTCAGCCGGAAATGAATTTGTGATTTTTTAAAATACTGTAAAATTTCTATCAGGAATCCATAAAATACTCTCCCGGTAAAGATTTTCATAGCTTTCAATAACACATTCGTAGATCTGCACATAATTGGTCTAAAAACCGAAATTGCCATATCGACAATGAAATGAGTCGAAAGTCTTCATTCTTGATCGAAGAATGGCGCTTCATTCGCATTCGCGATCGTTCGTACATCGCACCTCAAGTATGGACCGTTGTTGGGTTGGGGTTGGTGGGAAGGTGGAATGATGATCCGCGCAGCTTGGCAAAACTTTTCTTTTTTATTTCGCGAGCCACCATAACAATACGCCAACCTCTAACGGTACTTTAATGCTTTTTTGCCTTTTATTTTCTGCTCGCTTGTACCTAGGCAGCAGTTGCTGATTCTGTTGTTGTTTTCACCTTAATAGGGTAGTGTGGGGTAATGTGTAATATTTTTCCTAACCTCAATATTTTATATTATACTAGCAGTCCCGGCAAACGTCGTCTTGCATGCCTACTCTGTTTTTTGACATCCGGTTCCATGAAGAAATGCCCCTCAAAATGGAATTTCAGATTTTCCCGTTTTTCTTGCCTTCTCGGTCACTTTTTCCAATTATTTTTTCGTACGAACACGTTGGAGGCCTAGCGGAATGCAACAGTGAAAGAATCGTGTCGATCTGTTGACCCGTTCCCGAGCCTATTCGTGACATACAAACACCTTTCCATTTTTATTTATATAGATTACTAGCTGTCCCGGCAAACTTTGTCTTGCCGTCTTGTGATAGTTTGACAACTGTTGAGCAACGCACTCTAGATTGGTTTCATTTCGTTCGTGTTGAAAAAGGATCTGAAAAAGCAGCACTTTATCAATTTTCTTACTTTTTCAGTTGATTTTCCTAACTTTTACTACTTATAAACACAGCCACCATGAATACAAATCAAACCATGCAAGAGTCATCCAGATCGGTCCACCCGTTTGTGAGTTTTGTTGCCTCAAAGGGACTTCAAACTCATTTTTATATATATAGATATTTCCTCAACCCTATTTGAAATCACAAAGTTGATAACAAAGTTATCATAATAACCATACCTTACTGACACTGAGGTAGATTACAAGAGGCCGTCGAAATTTGTCAAAGGATAAGCATTAGAGGGCGGAATTAAAAGGTACAAAACTAATTACATTCATTGGATGAATGTATTCTGTTTAGAGGGTTCGAAAAGTCGGTACAAGATGATCAGGAATGAATTTCATGTGTCGGGCCATTTTATCCCACCAGTGCATTTCGAACTACGTTACCATATTTGCTGATTTTGTTATTGTTGTTGGTTCCACGTTTAATACTCCTCCGTATGTTGCTGTTCCTTACGATCTGTTTCTGTTCGCTTTGCTTTCGTTCTCCCGTTCTGCACTGTTGTAAGAAAATGGGGGCGAACGCTATCCGGTGGGGTACAGCAGGGGTTGCTCCTCGGGCAAACCCGTTTTGAAGTCGTAAACATTATTTATGCGCTGCTTCTTCATGCCGAAGAACCGGTCGGTGGGTTTTCAGCTTGCTGCTGGACGGAAATGTTTAAAATCAGCTAGTTCCGGAATCACAGCAAAATAAATTCTGTTTTGTTACCGATTCTATCAATAGTGTCATTTGATGATCATGGTATTTCTCGATTCAAAAGCTATAGGTTATTAACATTTTTTTCAAATTTCGAGAATTTGAATGGATACCCATTTCGTCGATTGTTGCCAATATGGATAAAGATCTACTAAAAAATGACACTGAGCCAATATAAGCTAATATAAGCTTAAACTTTGAACACACTGTGCTCTCTTTCGTTGCGCAGTGCTCCATACCTTCTGGTGCCGTTCGGATGTTTTGCAAATACTAGCGTTTCCACGGCTTGTCCTGTTTATAATTTCGTTCCAGTCTTACTAACCTCTTCTACTCATCAATATTGCGACATTTGCACCCATTTAGACTCGGCCGAAATTCATTATCATCACAGTCGAATTTCGCATACGACTTCGCAGCGGCTGGCATACACAAGTTCGGTTGAGTTCATGACAGGGGCGTCGGATGCACGACAGGTAAACAAAATAAGTTTGATTAGTGTAAAATTTCGCTTGGAAATGATGATTCAGTGGATTCTCAAATTATCACAGTAGTATAAACATTAATGAGAAACCCAATATTACCTTTTTTTTCTCGATCAGCCAAGCCAGCGTAGTGATAGCACCGTCGGTGGTGATAGGGAAGTGTTGGTAGCCGTAGTTTTAATTGGCTAAGAATAATATCATGGATTGCCTGTTGCGATGCCAGGCGACACCCAATTCAAGGTGTGTTGAACCTAATTAACCATTAAGATGTAAACATTTGCAATATTTTGGTTCTATTGTCGAATACAGAATATCCTTAATAAAGCCTGTATCCGCAATAATCGGGACACAGAAGTATGGCAGTAACTCTGTACTGAATCAATAAAAATTGATCAAAAATTAACTGAGAACTCTTTGATGTATGTTTATTATTTGTGCAAAATTTCATTAAAATCGATGCATTACTTTTAACTTTGGATGAGAAACAAACAGACGTGGTTTTTAAGATTTTGTACAATCATCACCAATTTTCATTCGCATACTAGATGGTTCTTTTCCGCTACAATTCAAAGTTCAGTGAGGATAATTATGAAATTTCGTGAGCAGTTATGATACTAAAAGAGACACTTTCTTGCAAAATTTCATCAACTTTTATCGATTGGATTGAAAGACACTGATGTTGATAGGGGATAGTGTTAGTGAGAATGTTTCATGTTTTTCATGTGCGATGTTTGCCCATTCATAACTTTTGAATGTCTCTGCCAATTTTCATGAAATTTTCACAGAAGGTAGTTGATTATGTGTATATTATTTCTGCAAAATTTGGTGATTATTGGTGTAGTACTTTCAACAATACAATCGAAACAATAAGGGGTGCTCACTAATTGTTGTCTGAGGGGCTAAAATCACGGTTAGCCCCATTATATGTTTCGGTTATAAAATTGTTGATAGTGCATCGATTTTTTTGAAATTTTGCCTATGCAAGGGATGTACATTTAGAGGTTTGTGTTCAAAATTTTAGCCATTTCTTTTGACAAATTCAAAAGTTACAGCGCTGACAAGCTAAACCAGGGGCTGTACAAAATTCAATTGCTCGCTTTCTACTGTTTCATTGCTACAACAAAAGGTACTTCACCGATTCAGTTGAAATTTTGCAGGTGAAATAAACACGTCTTGAGATATTATCAGGCAAAATTTGAGCAATTTTAATGTATATATTGCAGAGTCGCAGCCATATTTCTGTGTCCCGATTATTGCGGATACAGGCTTTAGAGCCAAAAGGAGCTGCTAAAAAAGCACCACTTTCGGTGAATTATTCCAAAACCTCCTACAAATATTTCTTGATAATTTTTGGCTGAACTTCTACCAAGATTACTCAAAGAAATTTTCCTCGAATTAACCCAGTGACTCGCGCTGGAAATCCACTTGAAACTCATTCAGAAATTTCTGGTAGAATCCACCAGGAAGTCGTGCTGAGATTCTTCTATGAATTGCTACTGGGGATCCTTCAGAAATACCTGGAGGACTCATAAAAGCAATTAGAGCAGTTTGGGAAATCCCAGCATGTATTCCTGAAGTTCATAGTAGGAATATATGGAGGAAACCTTTGAATTTATGCTGGTATTTAAAATGATATTGCCTTGCAAAAATCTCTGGATAATTCACAAGATGAAGGATTTGTATAGAAACCTCTGGAGCAATTTCAGCAAGATTTCCTAAAGAAATTCTATTAAACATTTAAGAAGGAAAGAGAATTTTTCCAAAAACTTTTCGATGGATTCCTCTTGACATTTCTCTGTGGAAATTTCCTTCTGGAAGTTTTTAAGAAATTCTCTGGGAAGGCCCACAGGGATTCCAGCAGCAGTTCCTTCTGTGATTTCTACAGCGATTTTTCAAAAAATTCTTCCTCAATTTTTTCTCGGAATTTCCCCAAGAATGCTTGCTGGGTTTTCTCTTGGAGCTCCTCATTTGGAATCTCTAGAGGATTTCCCAAGGATTCCCCCAGTAGTTCCTCTTGGAATTTGTCCAAGAATTCCTCTGGAATTACCTTCAGAAATTCTAGCTGATATTTTTCCAATTATTCTTAATAGGGTTCATCCAGTAATCCCAGCTGCAACCTCTCTATGAATTGCTCCAAAATTCACTCAGTGATTTTTGTTTAAGGATTCCATCATTTTGTTCAAGGACTCTGTTAAAATTGCTCCTAAATACTCCTGGAATCGTGATGGCAATTTTCCTTGAAGCCTCTTGCTGGGATTTCTCTAGCTATCTATTCTGGAATTCTTTTGGAAGACTTCTAAGAGCAATAACTGTAGAAATACCATATGGAAATGCTTGAAAAGTCCCAGCAAAAATGCCTGGAGAAATCCCTGCGTTTCTGGATGAATCCCTGTAAAATTTTCTGGAGCTATTTCGAGAGGAATTTCCAGTGGATTCATTCCAGAAATCAAAAAAAAAAATATATATATATATATATATATCTGAGCTGAAATTTCTACCAGAAACCTAAAAGACATTCCAAGAGGTTTTCTCAAAAAAAAAAAAAATCTCCAGCAATTTCTCTTGGAATTCTATTAGGGTTCCTCTGATAATTACTCTAGGATTCCCTCCTAGGATTCCTTAACCCTCGAGCAGTCGCGTATTCGACCTCTCTCAGCGACACCATGCTTACGCTGTGTAATATAAGCGGGCATTTGGCGTAGTGCGAGTACACAACGCGACCGCTCCCGGGTTAAGGAAGTCTTCTTGAAGTTCTTCCAGAAGTTCCTGCTATGATTCCTTCAATGATTTATTTAGAAATTACTGCTGTAATTCTTTCAGGCATTCCTACTAGATTTTCTTAAGTATTTCTTGCAAAGATTTCTCTAGCAGTCTTAAAAACTATAAAATGTTTACAAAATTACGTATAATACAGAAATTTTGTTTTTTTTCGGTTTGAACTTCTCATACATCGCGACATAAGAATACTTTTCTTTAGCGTGATAACCGGGCAAAACTCACGGTAAAACTGCAGTAGCAAGGGATCAGTTCTAAGGGTCTCAAGGTCGGCTTTCCAACTAACTCTCTCTCTCTCTTCTTGGCGTAACGTCCTCATTGGGACAAAGCCTGCTTCTCAGCTTAGTGTTCTATGAGCACTTCCACAGTTATTAACTGAGAGCTTCCTCTGCCAATGACCATTTTGCATGCGTATATCGTGTGGCAGGCACGAAGATACTCTATGCCCAAGGAAGTCAAGGAAATTTCCTTTACGAAAAGATCCTGGACCGACCGGGAATCGAACCCGTCACCCTCAGCATGGTCATGCTGAATACCCGTGCGTTTACCGCCTCGGCTATATGGGCCCTATTTCCAACTAACATTTAACGCTAATGTAAACGTCAACAAGGCTCTCTTAATACAGCTTGAAGCTGAGTTACTGTGTTGTATGAACAGAAACATCTATGCGAGGCCTATACCAATGCAATGATACTGGCGAACTTAGAACACATGCACAAGCTGTGCAAGCTCCCGCAAGACTCATATTCGATTAGTTTGAATTTTACATTATAGTTTGATTATAGTGCAGTAAAGGCAGTCTCAGTGTCAAGTGATTGATTTCAGAAAATGGAGCTGAGTAGTTGTATGGTGTTTGTATGGCAGGTGTGTATTAGCTTGGTTTATATTCTACTAGCTTCGTTTTTATTCAGCGTGCACTGCTTAAATTCGACTGGTATATACAGGGGATAGACCAAATGATCGGGGCAGGCAAAATTTTCACTTTTCAAAAAATGTTCAACTGGCTGTAACTTTTAGGAAAGTGCATCAAATATTCTCAAATTTTCACTGTAAGATGATCGACTAGTTGTGTATCAGTGGTCAAAATTTGGAAAACATCGGGCTATTCTGCCCGAAGTTATAAAGACTCTAGGAAAAAGGTATAATTATCCGATAGCCAACTTTGAGCTGTTATATCTCCAGATTCAATGAACCAAACCCAATGAAATTTTGACCATTTATGACTTATATAATCAGCTCTGAAAAACGTTTGACTAAACTAAAAAAATTTCATAAGCCAAAAAGTTATAGCGACTTAATTTATTTTATGATTTTTCAGCAAATTGGTCTATTTTTAATATGCATCCCATAACTTTTTCAATTTATTGCCGGCTATGTTGTTAGGTACTTTCCTTCAAAACATATAAATATTCAAGTTAATTAAAGGGAATTCAAATGATCTATAATTAACATCTTGAATTTTGAGACGATGTTAACGTTTTGGATAATTTGGTGTTTTATAAGAAAAATAATCTAATCGTTATAATTTTCTTCCGCGCTAAGAATTTTAAGTTAAGTCAAACGTTTTTCATAGCTCATTATATAAGTCGTAAATGGTAAAAATTTCATTGGGTTTGGTTCATTGAATCCGGAGATATAACAGCTCAAAGATGGCTATCGGTTAATTATACCTTTTTCCTAGAATCTTTCTAACTTCGTGCAAAATAGCCCGATCTTTTCCAAATTTTGACCACTGATACACAACTTATTGATCAACTTACAGTGTAATTTTGAGAATATTTGGTTCACTTTTCGAAAAGTTAAAACTTGAACATTTTTTGGAAAGTGACAATTTTGCCTGTCCCGATCATTTTGTCTATCCCCTGTAATAGAAAGCAAATGACCGAAGCTTATAGCGCTGAAAATGTTAGTTGGCTCCGCGACCAACGTTCAGACACTGTCACTTTAAATCTTTAAATTAGAATATCGAACTATGTTGTTTAGTAATAAAGTTAACATTTATATAGTTTATCAATAAAAGAAGTGCTTTCGTAAAGTAACGCGTGTGTACCACTGTTTTACAGCATCCGCCATCACTAAGCCAAGAACTATGCTGCTTGACTACTAACTAAACTATTTATTGATGCACGCTATATCCAAAGGGAAGTATTATGAAAATCGAATGTATCTCAAATGTTATTCCCTAGGATCGTAGCTTTAGACCTCTAGTTTCAGTATCTGTGCGATTCAAAATATTTCATCTTGTTTTTTTATATTTTTGGTTTTTTTCCTATTTTTCCATACAAATATCGAAAAAAAGTCATTTTAGGGTCAATTTCGTCCCATATAAAAATGTATGAAAAAAAAAACCCAAGATGGATTATTTTGAACCACACCGAATAAATTTTGAGGTACATTGACTTTTCGTAATATTTCCCTTTGGACATAGCGTGTGATGGCTATTGGTTGTATGGCATGGGTGTAGTTTATTTAGATATCTAAGGAATTTGAAAATACACGGACACGTTCAAATGCATCCAGTAAGCTTTTCCGCTCTTTGAATGAAGCACGACACTAGACAATGGACTAGCATGCAACGCCCAGTGGCACAACCGAAAACTTTTCCTGACAGCTGCAGCGGGAATCGAACCCGCGCTCATCAGCGACTAAGAGCTTGACGACACTAGCCGTACGATCACGGGGCCAGTTTTTAGGACTAGTAAAAGGCAGTTCCCGTTCTTGCTTCTAGGGACCTCTGGTTGTAATCTGGATGGATGCCAGATACTATAGGAGTGGCTGGTCTGTGAGTTTTTGCTTACTATAGCTGATGCTGAATTTGTAGGCTTGCACTGCTTGCACGTGGCACATGCCTGCACGTGACGCTTGGTATCTAAATACTGTCATTTTTGGCCATTTTTGATCTTAATTCGCTGCAAGGTTTTCTCGTATCCTGGGTGCAAAACGTCATCGTGCGCCTGCTGTAGCATAGACTCTCTCCATATTCTACCGGCATGCGAACCGATAGTCCAATGCTATCGACACAAATTTAAACATCTTCCGGCCCTCAATTTTGAAGTCTGCGAAGCTCTCTGGATCCTGCTCGACCTTGCGGAATATGGTTGATCATACCATGTCGTAATGTTGCAACATAATACTCCAGCGGCTCAGCTTTGACGAGGGCTTCTATTTCGTGTTCATATTGAACGACAGCGCCGAAGAGTCTGTGGTAAGCGTAAATCGGGTTCCCTCTTCATAGGGCCGAAACCGTTCAATCGATTTCAACGCTCCCAGACCTTTCTTTTCCGCCGCTTTCCAAACCCGTTGCAGCGTGGTAAGATTTCGCGAGTAGTATGCCACGACGTGTTCTGCTCCTTCGACTTCTTACGTCAAAATACCGGCAAACGCTAAGAAAATTTCTAAAGTAATCCTTGTAGAAATCAGTGCTGGGAATGAGTTATACATACTTGCTACTACACTCACACCTCCATTTAAGTCGAATCCATTAAAGTACAGTCAGGTCTTTTTTTACGCGGTTTTCATTTACGCGGCTGCGTAAATGAAAACTCCATACAAAAAAAAATTTCATCGTATTATTTTTGCATGATTCGTCGAGAAATGGTGAGACTTTTTTTACGCGGTTTTTTGAATTTTGAACTGAGTTTTTTTTACGCTGTACGTATCCCTCCGCCCCGCGTAAAAAAACCTGACTGTAAATTCCATTCAAGTCCCTCCATTTAAGTAACGCAACTTAAATGGAATTTGACAGTATTCACAACAAAACAAATGTAAAGATGCTACGGTTTCGAAAATATATGTTTTTCGAATAGGTCATTAGGCTGAATAGGCCAAATAGGGGACCTTTTCGGCCCAGTCATGAGACTGAATACGTCATTAGGCCGAACAGGTCAATAAGCCGAATAGGTCATTAGGCTGAATACGTTATTGGGCCGCAAAAATAGATAAACCCGCAAAGGTCATTAGGCTGCAAAGTGCTTTAGACTGAAACGTTCTTTATGCCGAAAAGGTCTTTATACCAAGAAGGTCTTCAGACCGAAAAGGTCTTTAAACAGCAAAGGTCTTTAGGCCGAAAAGGTCCTTAGACCGAAAAGGTCTTTAGGCCGAAAAGGTCTTTAGGCCGAAAAGGTCTTTAGGCCGAAAAGGTCTTTAGGCCGAAAAGGTCTTTAGGCCGAAAAGGTCTTTAGGCCGAAAAGGTCTTTAGGCCGAAAAGGTCTTTAGGCCGAAAAGGTCTTTAGGCCGAAAAGGTCTTTAGGCCGAAAAGGTCTTTAGGCCGAAAAGGTCTTTAGGCCGAAAAGGTCTTTAGGCCGAAAAGGTCTTTAGGCCGAAAAGGTCTTTAGGCCGAAAAGATCTTTAGGCCGAAAAAGGTCTTTAGGCCGAAAAAGGTCTTTAGGCCGAAAAGGTCTTTAGGCCGAAAAGGTCTTTAGGCCGAAGAGGTCTTTAGGCCGAAAAGGTCTTTAGACCGAAAAGGTCGTTAGGCCGAAAAGGTCGTTAGGCCGAAAAGGTCTTTAGGCTGAAAAGGTCTTTAGGCCGAAAAGATCTTTAGGTGCCCGTTTGATCTCAAATCTGCACCACGCCCAAACTGACTACAACGAAGAAGGTATTTTGGTAGTGCCTAATGGCCTTTTCGACCTAATAACGTTCTCGGCCTTACGGTATATTGGCTTATTTCGATGATACTGTAAATGTTTTGACGTAAACTGAAATGGAAAGCATGAACTCTATTTAAGTCAAAAACAGAATCCATTTACGTAATGAATCCATTTACGTAATGGATCCATTTAAGTATCTCCGACTCATTACTTAAATGGAGGTTTAAGTGTATCACAGTTCAGAAGCATGCTATCAAAAAAAAAGGTGTTTGAAGGACTTTTACATTGTAGTTTTATCTGAAAGTTTGCCGAATAATGGGTAGTACGCAGATCGCAAGAAATTTCTTGGCCTATCTCGATGCGTGAAAAACTCATGCAAGGAATCGCTAAAGAAATAATGAAGCGTCGCTTTATTCCGGATCCTAGTACGGAGCTGAAACGAAATGTCAAATCAAATGGGGCTTGCTGTGTTAAATTTCTTGACCATTCCGACCAAGCTTGAGCGATTCCGTTTGAAATGCATACCTCGCATAAAGTAATGGACGCACACGCATTCTAATGTCGTGAATGAGATGGTAAGGCGACTCATCACGACGTAAGTATAACTTATACTCACCTCGTGCTCACAGTTCGCTCACGACTTTGGTATTCGTGTGTGTTTCTTACTGCAATGTATGTCCAAGTAAATGTCCTTCATACACCGTTTTTTGATAGCATGTTTCTGAATTGAGATAGAAGCAAATGAGTTTAATCTTTGTAAATGAGCCCTCACAACACTGCAGTGCACTGGTAGAAATTCATGAAGTAATCACACCAGGAATTTTTGGAGGTATTCCAACAATAGTTTATGCGGTGATCCTGAATTCAATCCATAAATATTCCCAAAATTTCTGGATTCATCTAGGGATTCCTTCAGATTTTCCTTTTATGATTTCTTCAGGAATTCTTGCAGGGATTTGTTAAACAATTTCAGCTGGACTTTCTCCGGTAATTGCTCCTAGGAGCCCTCCAAGTGTTCCTGGAGGATTCCCAGCAGTCTATGCAAGACTTCTTGGAGGATTCTACCAGAAATCCCAGCAAGAATTCCTGAAGGAATTTCAAGCGGAGTTTCAGCGGGCACCACTGGGTAAATTTTAAGAAAAAAAAATCTATTGGAATCCAGTAGGAAATTTTGAATCTTAGCTGTAGCTGAAAAAGTTATTCCAACAATAGTTTCTGCGGGAATTCTTGGTTTGATCCAGGATTTTATTCAAAATTCCTCCTGCGTTTTCTTCAGAGATTTCTCCAAGGACTTCTTGGGATTTCTCCGTCGAGATGCAGAGGCTGTTCTACTTTAAGAAGGAAGATAGTAGAAGGATGTGCATTTCACCATAAAGAATAATTTAGTAGAACACACGAAGACCCTTGAAAACAGTTTAACCCTTTGAAGCCGGAATTTTTCCAAGCGTTATTCTGGAGTTTTTTCTACGTTTTTTTTGTAGTTTTGGTATCCAATAGTATAAAAACGGTAACATATTATGCGGAATATTTTTTCTGGACATCCTAGGTCATCCAAACTATTATTGAGTTTAGATCCTTAAGTCTATGGGTGTAACGGTAACTGCTTTCGTTATACAGAGCTGCGATTTGTAATCTATCATGTTCAGCAAGTCTTCTGAAAGGTAAATAGACAATATCAGATCAGTCGGAATATCCTAGATCATCCAAACTGTTCTTGAGTTTAGATCCTAAAGTCTACGGATGTAACGGTAACTTCTTTCATTACACAAACTACGATTTGTAATCTATCATATCCAGCAAGTCTTCTGAAAGTTCAATAGACAGTATCAGATCAGTCGAGATATCCTAGATCATCCAAACTGTTCGTGAGTTTGGATCCTAAAGTCTGCGGGTGTAACGGTAACTTCTTTCATTACACAAAGCTACGATTTGTAATCTATCATGTCCAGTAAGTCTTCTGAAAGTTCAATAGACAGTATCAGATCAGTCGGGATATCCTAGGTCATCCAAACTGTTCTTGAGTTTAGATCCTAAAGTCTATGGGTGTAACGGTAACTAGTTTCATTATACAAAGCTGCGATGTGTAATCTATCATGTCCAGCAAATATTCTGAAAGTTCAATAGACAGTATCAGATCAGTCGAGAGACCCTAGGTCATCCAAACTATTTTTGAGTTTAGATCCTAAAGCAGTGATCCTCAGGCCCATTTTTTTAACTGCTCGTATTGTAACACCTGGGTCGATTTGTGAAACATTCAACACGTTATTCTTGATTATTTCCGGAGTAGAACAGCTTCCATTAGAAACATTGCAAGGAATTCTACGGCTCCATAGAGAACTGGACATCAGGTGCGGCCCGCGGGCCGCACTTTGGTGACCGCGGTCCTAAAGTCTACGGGTATAATGGTAATATATTTCATTATACAAAGCTACGAATTGTAATCTATCATGTCCAGTAAGTCTTCTGAAAATTCAGTAGACAATATCAGATCAGTCGGGGTATCCTAGGTCATCCAAACTGTTCTGCGCATGATCGCATAGTCGATGTAACCACCATTGACAATGTCAGTATTCACTAGCTAATATCTATCACATGTGCATAATTGTTAACAGTTTTATTCACTAGCTATATGTCAAAGTGAAAAAAACTTAAACTTCCCATTTATCATTGTTAAAATTTCAAAAGTGTGTTGAAAACTACAATGGCGCTTACGTCAACTATGCGAATATAGGCAATGTTCTTGAGATTAGATCCCAAAGTCTTCGGGTGTAACGGTGACTTCTTCCATTAAAAGCTACGGTTTGTAATCTATCATATCCAGCAAGTCTTCTGAAAGTTACAGTGGTTGTTTTTATCAACTAATTTTCATAACTGTAAGGAGGCCATAATATCCCAAAAATATATAACAACGCGCATTGTTTCTCTAACTGCTTTGGTAAGTACAGTGGATTATGTAACACCTTAACGTAGTGGCAGAAGCTATTATCACAAGTATAGACCTGAAGCTATGGCCTCCGGAATAGTGATGTTGATCTAGAATATCTCAAAACTATCTTGAATTGACTCATGACATGCCAGGTGGATTACAGATTATATTCTAAAGTTCATTGTGAGAATAACTACAGTTACAATCAAGCGCTAAACTTCAGGATAGTTTAGACGACCCTCAATGTCCCAAAGGTTCATAATAATGCAAAGAAGACTTCAGGTTGGTCCAGTCACCGCTATTGATTATGAAACGTTACTCAGTATGTCAGAAATAGCTGATGTTACTTGTGTAGACCGGAAGCTCTAAACTCATAGATAGTTTGGCTGACCTGGAAGGAACATTCCCATAATGTCACTAAATGACATTTGAGATTCCAAGATCTTCACGGATCTCAGCAGATTATGCTATGCTATTATTTATGGTGAAAATACATGAAGTTTTTCTTAAAGATTTGAAGGACTTCATTATAGAACAGTTTGGACGACATGCACGGTTTATTATAAAAAAGTAGACTTCAAATTGGTCCAGTAACCACGGATAAATATTAAATATGCAATGTTACTCAGTATAACAGATATGGCAGTTGTTACGAGTGTAGACCTGAAGTCCTGGACTCCAAGGTAGTTTGGCTGACCTGGAATACCCCCAAGTAACACACTTGTCACCGAAGAGTCACGGCGGCGCAGGTTTTTGTTACGCAGAAGTCACTGTGACTTCCTTCTAGCAAGTAAGTGTATATTTGTTATAAGAAAGTCACAGTGACTTATGCGCAACTAAAACCTGCGCCGCCGTGACTCTTCGGTGACAAGTGTGTTACTTGGGCCCTGTAGTGTCTCTGAATGACATTTGAGATTTCAAGAGCTCCGCGAACCCCAGCAGATTATAAAATACTAATACATATGGTGAAAACACATAAACTTATTCTTGTAGATTTACAGGACTTTATTATAGAACAGTTTGGACGACCCTAGTTGTCCCATTGTTCCAGTAACTGCAGTTGATTATGCAGCGTTTCTCAGTATAGCAGATATGGATACTGTAACGAGTGTAGACCTGAAGTCCTGAACTCCATGGTAATTTGGCTGACCTGGAATATCCCTATAGTGTCTATAAATGACATTGTAGATGTAAAGAGTTTTACGGATCCCAGTAGGTTATGCAATGCTATTAATTGTGGCGAAAAAATATAAAATTATTCTTGTAGCTTTTAAGGACTTAACTATAGGACAGTTTGGAACACCTAGAACATCCCAGAATATAAAATACCTTTTGATTGACAAAGGCTAAATAGATACATATACATGGAACCCTCATCCAAATTCAGCTTTAAGAACAACTGGTATGCCAATTATTTCGTTTTTCCAATTTTCATGGTGTTCAGGATGTTCTAGGTTATCAATGAAGTCCCAAATACAAATATCCCCATTTTTCTCTAATAGAGGACTCAATTTGCAACAACTTTGCCGAAGACAGTATCCTGTTTTATCGAATGGATGAATTTATACAGCCGTTTCTATGTTGGGGTCATATATGACCCCTCCGGCTCCAAAGGCAGGGTTAACAAAAAACTATTTTATGGGGTCATTAATCTTGGCTTAGATCGTTTAGAGACCTTCAAGAAGCTTTACAGTTTCGGGATCAGTTGTTAAAGCTTCTGTTCAATGGAGTTGCGTTTGATTGCACCACTTCAGTGGCCTCAACACATAAAATACAATCAGTCCCGCAATCTATGCAACACCTCGCCTCGCCAACCAACACACCACAACGCGCTCCGCCTCTGCCGAACAACCCGCGGTAGTAAATAACCGCCAGAAGCACGCGGTGTGATCTATAATTAGAAAGCCAAACAATCCGCGTCGTCAGCATACGTACATATGCCTAGCTTTGGCTGATGCACAAACACGACATTTCGCCTGCCTGTTAGACGAAGGGGTTGGGAGAAGCAAAGGAATGCAACATTGTGCATTGGAACGGACGTAAGCGCAGAAATGTGTGAAGTTCAGTGCACTGCACACTTTTCGATGGGATGGCAATGATGATGATGCACACACTTCGAAGGATAAGATCTTCGTCGTCGGATCGGTGGTGGTGGCGAGATGTCAGGTGTGTGGGACGGCGGGCGGAGTGCATGGCTTTCTCAGTGGAGCGTATGGGGAACGATAAGCGCGTGGTAGCTTCGTGCCGACGACCGACCGCCGCGCCGGTGAGAGCGTGTGGTGTGCGAGAGGTTAGTGATCTGATTATTTTCGTGTGATAGCGGCATTTACTCAATGCATTAGTATACACAGGGTTCAGGAATGCTTTGAAATGGGTGACAAACAGGTTATCACGTTACTATCGGTTGGGAGAGAACATTCGACGCTTGGAACTGGAACTGTACTGGAATGATAACAACTTTGTATAGGGATTACTTACCAATGATTAAAATCGGTACTCTTTAGGTATTTTTTTTGTAGAAATCTTGATTTCAAAAGATCTCTTTATTGCCTCCTCTCTTTCAAATCTGTTTGTAATGAATTTGCATAGTAGAGTTTGGGTTTGCTCGAGTTTCTTCTGAGGTCCCTAATGGTGATCCTTTAATGACTCTTTCAGGGGTTAGTTTAGGATGCTTTCAGAAGTTTCTTTTAACATTTCTCCAGGAGATTCTTAAACCGTTGCGTTGCAACTGAGATTTCCCCATTATTTCATAGAAATCTCCCAAAAACTCCTTCTAGGATTCCCTCTAGAGTTCCGGGATTCCTCTCTAGAAGATCCTTCCGGGATTCCTCTAAGAATCCCATCTGAGATTCCCACAGGTATTCCTTCCGTGATATCTCTAGAAAATTATTGCAGGACTAATACAGGACTAATAATTCCTTCTGGGATTTCTCAGGGAGCTCCTTCAGTGATTTTTTCAGTGTTGTTTATTCAGGATTCCTCCAGAAAAAAATCAATCTGGGTTTTTTGGGATGTTTGAGCAAGATAACTTTGAGTTTCATTGAGAGCGAGATGAGTGTTTGTGGGTTGCTATTGGTGGTGTCCTTGTTCAGGTCTTAACCGATTCAGGTAGTCAGAAAAACATTCTTGGTGATGTTACCTGGGAAAGAATGAAAGCTCTAAGGGTAACTTCCACCTACGATCAAACTCTTATCAAACATTGAAAGTTTATGGAAGAAGTGCGAAGCGCTTAGTTGTTTGACATGTTTTCGAGAGTATCATTGAAGTTCTCAGAGGACATGGACGGATCTGACAGGACGCAACTTTTTACGTGATTGAAGGTGGTTCACAACCACTCTTGGGAAAGGTGTCTGGCCTTGGAACAGGGCGTTTCGTTATTGGGATTGCCTAGTACTCAGACCGTTTTCTAAAATGAAAGGCATTCAACTAGATATTCTAATTGACATGACTGACTGTAAAACACGCTCCCCGAGCAAAGTCGAATAACAGCCCCATAAAAAAATGATAGCTAGTGCTCACTCCAGGACTAATTTAACAATTTTGAGTTACTTAATTCCAAAAGTTAGACTTTACAAACACTGGCGTGAGTGAGAAATGGACAAATTGGAGTGGAATTTGCGACAAACAAAAGTCCGAGAGGACGAGTGACTGTTTCGCAAATTCCTCTCCAATTTGTCCATTTCTCACTCACGCCAGTATTTGTAAAGTCTAGGTTTTGGAATTAAGTAAGCCAAGATCTTCCACTCCGCTTAACCCGCGAAAATCGATAATTATTGATTTAATAATTGTGTGTTATCATCCTGATAATTTATGTTAGGCATGGTACACAAATTACGTAACGCTAAAATTGGCTATTTCAGACCCCCTCCCACCCCCCCCCCCCTTCGTAACGCTTTTTGTATGGAAGCGCGAAAATTTTTGTATGGGTCGTAACGCTACGCTGGACGCCTCCCCTCCCCCTATAGCGTTACGTAATTTGTGTACGATGCCTTACCGCACCTGTCAAACTCTGAAACATCATCATCATCGACAATAAAGACGGTTAGCTACAGCTGTATCAACGCTTGAGCAGATATCTCACTGATTGCAAAATGAGTTTTCAATTGGATCAAAACAATTAATTTTAATTAATTGTTATGTTGTCTGTTCATTCAACCATACTGAGAGCAAATTTAGTGTATAATTTTTGATATCAGATAACACAGTATGTTATTCGTTTATTATGAAACTTTGTTCGGGTCGACATCCTCCTTTGTCCCTACTGGATAAAGATGAACAGAAATTGATTTTTTTGTTAGCGTCAGAGATAATTGAGCCTGTGTATAATTTTAGTCAGTAGGTCTCTCCATTAGTCACGATAGTTAAGGAAAACGACGACTTTCGTCTGTGTGCAGACATGCGGCGAGCAAACCTAGCCATCAAACGACAATCACATTTTGATACCTATATTCAACGATTTTCTTGCTCTTCCTCGCTTGGAAAATGCCAAGGTGTTTAGTAGACTAGACATCAAAGATGCATTTCAACAAATTTAACTGAGCGATTCTTCTCGGTAATCTCGACCTTCATAACGAACGCACAGAGGAATGTACTGCTATAAGCAACTGTTGTTTGGCATTTTGTGCGCCCCCGAAATGTTCCAAAAAGTTCTGAAATAGATTCTTTCTGGCTGTGAAAATATCGTAAGCTTCATTGATGATGTTTTGGTTGTCAGAGCGACTCCAGAAGAGCATGACCGTGTTCTACTGAAGGTGCTGGAAAATTTCAGAAGGAAAAGCCAAACCCATGCCATGTGTTTTTACCGGGTTAGCGAACTGGATTTCCTAGGACACCACTTGCTCTCTCATGGAGCAAAACCAACCGGAGCAAAAATAGCGACCCTGAAATTGTTCCGGGCTCCACAAACAGCGGAGGAGTTTCCTGGAACTTGCTAGGGTATCGCGCCACTTGGGCGGTGGCTTCTATATTCGTCTGTTTTCCACTATAACTCAGTCAATTTTGAACCAATTGACTTGAAATGTTGTACACGGGTAGATACTATACCTATCTCACCACATTCCATAAGTTGTGTCAATTGGTTCAAATTTGACTGAGTTATAGTGGCAAACAGACGAATATAGAAGCCACCGCCCAAGTAGCGCGATTCCCTACATATGTTGGTGATTTTTTTCCGGATCTTGCGACAATGTGCGACATGGAAACATGACAAATTTAAGCCATACAAAATGGTGCAAAATGAGCTTGGAGTTGTTGTAGATACCCGAGCAAAGGCGGATAACTAAGTGATATCACTTTGATAATAAACTATGTTACCAGTATTATCATTTTGTTATTTTTGTTATCATCTTTCCCCCCAATTGATGATAATCAGATGATACCAAATTTATTTACCAATAATTTTGGTCAACGCGATAATGTAAGAATACAAAATGATAACAAAATATGTTGACAGTTTACAAACGCACATTTCAAAGCTTTCCCAAAATTGAGGGTCTGGTGGACCTCGAATCAAAAAATAGATTCCGCTTTCCATCTTTAATGCGACTGCAGTATGAAAGTGTAGCCTTCCACCACTCTCCCTCTCACTGAGTCGCGATGGTATAGGGGCTATCGGCTGCGACCGATTATCACTCGACTAGGGTTCGAGACCCAGTGGGCGCAATAGTTGAAAACACGGGTTATAATTATGAGAATCTTTATTCAACTGCTAACTAGATCGGTAAAGTAGATTTTTACTATTTTGGTCTATAAAATAGCTCCGAATGATAACTAAATGATAACAAAACCTGTTATCAATCAGCTGTATTTTTTCATATTGATAACTTAATGTAATTTAGAATAAAATATTGTATAACACAATTAGTTATCAACTTGAACTCAATGATAACTTAACTTCTTATCTTTTTTGGTATTCGTGGAGTAAATTTTAGTTATCATTTTTGTTATGTTGGCTTTTAATTCAACCTAAATGATAACAAATTCAATTATCAAACGAATGATAACAAGGTAACAGAACTTGTTATCATTTTGTTATCCGCATTTGCTCGGATATGCGTTCGAGGAAACAAACTTAGTTCCTTATATTTAAAGGGCAGGAATATTTACCTTGGCGCACGAAGGTAAAGCCGTGATGAAGTGTCGGCTGCGAGATCGGGTCTGGTGGCCTACCCGGGTAGCACGAAATGGTAAATGAAGGGCAAATTTTGCCATTAAAATAGAATGTTTGAATGGCAAAATTTGCTATTAATATGTTTGAAATAAGAGTTAAAATAACAAAAATGATAACTAAATTTCTATGGCATAACAACTAAAGAATGCCGGGGCTCGTAGCGTAGTGACTACGCGTTCACTTCATAAGTGCATCAGGTATCATTAGGTTGGCTCCAGAGGCACGTTCTCCTCCATTTGGGTGGATGGTCATGGGTTCGATCCCAGCCCCGACACTTGCAATTTTTTGTCAGTTGCTCTTCCCCCCGAGAGCGGCTGGCACCTGACCCTCTTTAGAGCATATGCTCCAACGGACCCGGAAACCAGGATATCGGCCAACGGCAACTCAGAATGGGCTCCCAATCGGACTGGAAAAGGAACAAGAGCCGAAGAATCGTTCACGCAGTACCCTAGTGGACAAAAGAGCTGTAAATTAGGTTGAGTGATTGAAGAATAAAAAAACAACTAAAGAATAACTGATTTTGCATTGTAATAACAAAATAATAGCAAAAAGAATGCCAAAATAATAGCATGTTTTAATGTGATGGTAAATTATGTTATTGTTTTGTTATTATGGCTAATAGCATGATAGTATTTGTTGTTATTATGTTACTATACTATTCAATAATAACTCGCCAATTACAGGTTTACAATGATAGCATGTTTTGTTATTTATGTGTCATCCTAAGCTATTCATAAACAACTAAAGAATTGCAAACTTAGATATGATAACAAAATATGTTATTCACCTCTACCCGGGTAGCATGGATCGCGAAATTACAAAATATGTTTCAGTGTGCAAAGGATGCCGCTTAGTTTACCAAATAGACCTGAACCAATGCATCGTGGAAAACTTCCTATGAGACCTTGGATTGATGTGGCGCTGTACTTCCTGGGACCCTTACCTTCGGGGGAGTATCTCTTCCGTGTGCAGTATGGATGCCCTATTTTCCAAAACAGCAAACTGTGAAAAACGCGTTTTAAGTTTCAGCCTTGTTTCCTTCTCTTCGGACAAGTGTAATGAAAACACAAAGTGAATTCATCAGCATAGTGTTATAATTGGTATTTATCATTGAAGTATGAACAAAAATTTTCATAAACATTCAATTTACTGTAATTTATTAAAGAAAAACTCTGGTGGGACTGCAATGCCGATAAACCTGGCAATTTTCGGGATTTTCTCGGTATAAGTTGTCCAATGTCATGCGAGATGTTCAGCATGAGCTGTCCCATGTTGTAATTTTCATCATAAGCTGTCCCATGTAAAGTTTTGCAGCATAAACTGTCCTATGTAGAATTTCACAAAATATTTCCGAATTTCCGGAGAATGTTCAGAATTTCCTCACAGATGTTCGGATAGCTTTTTTTATAAGTATAAAGTAAACATGCGATAGCTTTTGAGAAAAAAATTTAAACATCGGAACAGCTTATGCTGCAAAATTGAACATAGGACAGCTTATGCTACAAAATGTAACATGGGACAACTTAGGATGACAAAAATGAGCATATGACAAATTGACTTGGTGTTGTTTTCATGGAGTTTCTGAACAAAGTATACTAACCGAGTATACGCAAAATAGATCTTTTGATGATAAAAAGTCAAAATCGTCAAAAAGTAGCATGGGACAACTATGCTGCACACGGTAGATCTGTTCGTGATAATCGACTACTACAGTCGTTATAAGGAGGTCGAAATCATAAAACATATAACCGCCGATAAAACACCGCACGTTTACGGAAAATCTTCAAGAGGTTAAATTTTCCAGTAACAATTACTTTGGACAATGATAAACAATTTGCAAGTGCATTTTCAAGGCTACTGTAAACAAAATTGAATCATTTTAAATTACTAGACTCCATATTGGCCCCAAGAAAACGGTCTAGAAAAACGCTTAAACCGGTCGTTACTTTAGCGTCTCCTAACAAGTCATTCATTCAACCGAGATTGGAGAGCGGTTGTTCAAGACCAGCTCCTGATGTACTACACGACTCCACACTCAATTACTGGTAAAACCCTCACCGAACATTGCCACGGAAGAACTATTCGATCCAAAATTCCAAAGATAAATTGCTGAAAGAAATGGGAAAGGAGAATGAAGATGGAAAGCGACATGCTAAAGAATCTGAGCTGAAAGTTGGTGTTACCGTTTTGATGAAAAATTTATTTCTTGGAAATAAACTCGTGTCAAACTTTGATCCCAGCGATTGCGTTGTACTGAGCAAAGAAGGATCTAGGGTAACATTCAGAGATAGGGAATCCGGTTGGAATCTTAAGAAAGTTCCATTCAGTTTACTGATTAAAGAGGAAGCCGTAGATTCGCGAGGTCTTCAAGATTCAGACACTGAACAAACACTCATCACCCAATCCCAAGTCAACGATCGTGTGTCACCTTCTACTTCATCCAGAGTACGACGTCAAACCAGGCAGCCTTCTTATTTGAAAGATTTTGTGATTCGTGAAGTATCCTCTGAGTGAAATATAATTCTACGAGAAATAAGGAGATGTGGTGACGGCCGCAGTACGATTAGTATACCTGATGGTCAATATACGTTGAAGTGTTTATGTTTTTATATTTATGGCTTGTCATTGTTAAGAGTGTAGAGAGCTAGACAAGAGCGGAAGATTGTAAACAAGGTAGTGATGTGGTGTGGATATTAAATGAAGTAAAATGTTAATTGCATTTTGACAAAGTTTCTATTACTATAGGGGAGACTGAGGAGACTTGATCCCTGGGGAGACTTGTTCCCCCCACATTTTCTCGGAATCAAAAACAGTTTTCTTCCAGCATATTTTTTACAAAACGACATCTGGACAGACGACAAAGTTTTGGCTACAATTGATTTTAATTGTGTATTGTATTATTTTTTAATGGCTGATGGTTTGTTTTCAGTCTTTCAGAAATCTTTTAGGCGATTCCGAAAAATCTCAATAACTTTGTGAAAATTGAACCAAATCGTGTCAAAATTTCACAGCACATAGTATAAATAAAGTACTATCAAAAGTTTTTATTCAAATCAGGCTGTTATGTAAATATCTCAATTAATGTAGCTTAGTGTATACAACAGTGACATGGGGAGACTTGATCCCTCGAGGATTACACACACATTATATATGTGAAAAATAAAATCCAATTTGGAACCCTCTATTTACTCGAAATTCTAGTATATTCAAAGATAAAACGTGTCAGATAATTATTATTTTAGTACAAACCATGAAAAGGGGGATCAAGTCTCCCCATTTTCAAGATACGACATATCCTTAACAATTTAAGGAAATCTTATAATTTCAAATACACCGTATGCATCAAAAATGCAAGAAAACTTGAAAAGAAAATGAATAGGAAGCTTCTGGAGTTATTTTCCCTTTAAATTAATCATGTGCTCAAAAGGGGATCAATTTTGACCTATTTTTGAAAAATACATCATAAGACATGCCTCCATAAAAACAGAGTTTTGAAAACTTTAACAATAATTTAAAGTCCTTCTGTTTTGTATAAACTTGCAATAGATGTTTACCTGCTATTCTGTACGAAAAGTGAATCTAGTTTTGTGTTTTTTCTTAAAGTTACAGGCAAATTAAGAAAAAGGGATCAAGTCTCCCCAGTCTCCCCTAGTAATTTGTTATATTTCCGGGATTTCTCCAGCAACTCCTTCCGGGAGTCCTACAGAGATTCCTTCCAGGACATCTCTAGGAATTCCTTCCAAGATTCCTCCCGATGTCCTATTTGATATTTGTCAAGGAATACATTCCGCTGTGTCAAAGCTGTGTAGTGTCGGTAGCGATTGTCTCAATTGGCTAAGAATAACACTACGGACCGCCTGTTCCGGTGGTAAGAATCCACCAACAGGTGACCCCTAATTCATGGTGTGATGCGGCTTTATGCTTACCGTGCCTAGGAATGAATGGCTAGGGGGGTCTAATAAAAACCTAACCGCTAACGGAGCCTGTGGAGTACCAGGGCGCCCTCCACAGTATGTAGCCCTTACTGCGCTAACCGGAGCAATGGTGCAGTGGACCTTGTGTTTCTCCGAGACAATCAGCTGCCCTTCTTTAGTCTCACTTGAGGCTAAATAAGGGCGGGATTATGAAGATGTTGTTAATTAGTTTAAATTTTCACCTATATGGTTTCGCATTATGCGATTTACACAGTGTATTCTGTGTATCCTCGCCTTTGGCGTTTTCCAATCGATACCGATTTGGTTTTATTGTTGCTGTTCTTTGTTGTGCTGCTGTTGCGAAGAGTTTAATCTTACCTAGTTTGGGTAGTGGCTACGGTTAGGATAGCTCAGATCAATCTTCAGCATAAAAGAACAGCAACGATCAATCTTTGCAGACTTATGCAAAATGGTACAGCCCAAGTGGCCTTGGTACAAGAACCTTACTTTCGTAAGGGAAATTTCTATCTAGGAAACCTTGTGAACCCGGGGTTTGCCACTTTCAGTAAACATGAAATGGCAAACTCGCGTGTCATGCCTCGAGCCTGTGTGCTTGTCAACAACGCAATAGTTGCTACACTCATCTCTGAACTAACCACCAGAGATGTATGTGCTATCACAATTGATGTATCTGTTGGAAACCTCAACAGGAAATACGTCTATTTATGGGATTTTTTGGCGCTATATCGGTCTTCGGGTTTCTTTAAAAACAACCGGTTAGGTTAAAAGCCGACGTTTCGAATGTTTATTCATTCATCCTCAGGGCAAACTACAAATTTCACATTTAGTCACTTATTAACATATAACATACAGATTATACAAATTACTTACACCAAACAGTTATTTCTATGTCAAGTGGTTTTTGAACATTGATTTTGGAACGGCTGACAAAATTACACTGCAATATTTAAACAAAAATTCGGACATAGTGACTAAATTCATTTGAATGGGTCTAACATTTAACGTAGCACAAACTTACACAGCTTTCACCCGCGCACATCCAAACGGTTATGAATCAAAATGTTTCAAATGAGAGATATCAAAACCCATATGGAACGGACAAGGAGAGATAACAGAGAACATAAAACATAGAGAGTGAGATATTATCTATTATCGACCTTCGTCCGCGATTGAGTGGTATCGTTTGACGTAGTAAGTTTGTTTACATGTATTCCGAGAGACATCGCAATCGAAGCGGTACGAAATAATTGGAGTTTGATCGAGAAAAACACCACCATAAAGAATGTGGATATGTTCGTTGAATTGATAAATTTTAATCTCTCCTCCAGCTATTTCGTGCACCGCGGCAGTTTCTATCGTCAGAAAGCAGGCACGGCAATGGGCAACCCATTGTCTCCTGCGCTTGCAGATCTGGTGATGGAAACGCTACTCGATCACGTGCTCGGTGCGATCGATATACCCATCCCGTTTCTGAAAAAGTTTGTCGACGACCTCATTACCGCTCTCCCAATCGAAAAGATTGAACATGTGAAGAATTCTCTTAACGGGTTTAATCCACATATTCAATTCACGTGTGAAATTGAAGAGAATAATAAGCTTGCGTACCTTGACATGTTGCTTATACGCACAGAACAACAGACGATCACCACGGACTGGTACAAAAAGCCTGTTGCGTCGGGACGCATTTTGAATTATTTCTCGTTTCACCCACTCACACAAAAATTAAACACGGCCACCGGTTTCATTGGGAGAGTGTTTCGGCTGTCGACATGCAGATCAGAAAACGAGAAGAAGGATTTGGTAAGGGAGTATTTGCTCAACAATAACTATCCGAGTGCGTTGATAAATCGGCTTGTAAACCGATTTATCAACCGAAGCACCAATGTACCTAATGATAGTGGCAATACTAATCCTGAACCAAAAACATATCGATCTCTCCATCACGTTGATAACCTTACTCCGGCTCTTGCGAAAGTTATTAAAAGAAACTTTCCCAGCATCACACTAAGTTTCAAATGCGTCAAAACCAATAGGTTGTTGTTTTCCAAGCTAAAAGATAAGACGCCACAGTTGGAGCAACGGAATGTGATTTATCGCATCCCCTGTATTGACTGCGACGCTTCCTACATTGGCTTGACAACACAGCAACTAAAAAACCGCCTCTCTGGACACCGATCACTCATCAATCGGTATACAGAACTGAAGTCTTCTGATCCACTCGAGGCGAATGAGAGGGAGGAAGAATTCAAAAAGACGGCGTTAATGTTACATGCGATTGAGAACGATCATCGTTTCGATCTGTCGAAAACAAAGATCGTAGAACAGGACAACCGGCTACATGCGCTTCAAATACTCGAAATGTGTCACATCTTTTGTGACAACACAACGGTAAATTTCAGAACCGACACGAGCAATTTGAATGTAGTTTATTCGGGTTTCCTGCACTCAATCGCGGACGAAGGGCGATAATAGATAATATCTCACTCTCTATGTTTTATGTTCTCTGTTATCTCTCCTTGTCCGTTCCATATGGGTTTTGATATCTCTCATTTGAAACATTTTGATTCATAACCGTTTGGATGTGCGCGGGTGAAAGCTGTGTAAGTTTGTGCTACGTTAAATGTTAGACCCATTCAAATGAATTTAGTCACTATGTCCGAATTTTTGTTTAAATATTGCAGTGTAATTTTGTCAGCCGTTCCAAAATCAATGTTCAAAAACCACTTGACATAGAAATAACTGTTTGGTGTAAGTAATTTGTATAATCTGTATGTTATATGTTAATAAGTGACTAAATGTGAAATTTGTAGTTTGCCCTGAGGATGAATGAATAAACATTCGAAACGTCGGCTTTTAACCTAACCGGTTGTTTTTAAAGAAACCCGAAGACCGATATAGCGCCAAAAAATCCCATAAATTATCAAGACGGTCGAAAATCAACCAATACGTCTATTGTTCTGTGTATTTACCACATGATGAACCATCCCCTACGGATGCTTTCAAACAAGTCATCGCATACTGCACTTCAAAAGGCCTTCCGCTAATTGTTGGCAGTGATGCTAATGCTCACCATATCATCTGGGGCAGCTCAGACATTAACTTGAGAGGCTCCAGTTTGATGGAGTACTTAAGTAGTACAGATCTTGCATTACTTAACATAGGCAACCGCCCAACCTTCATGGTATCTGCTAGAGAGGAAGTGTTAGATATAACGCTTTGCTCTAGCAGAATTAGTCACGAGCTGACCAATTGGCATGTGTCAGATGAAGAATCTTTATCTGACCATCGCTATATCTTTTTTGAACATTTAAATGTTACTTCGCAAACATTGCGTTTCAGGAATCCTCGGTCAACAAACTGGGATCTTTATACTGATTTGGTTGCAGCCAAATTTCATGGATATTCACCATCCATTGACACTCCAAGTGATTTAGATGATGCCGTTGATACTACAACGACCTTCATCATGGAAGCTTTTGAAGAAGCATGCCCTCTACGGTCTGTGAAGATCACAAGAGGAACCCCTTGGTGGAACTCTGATCTGGCGAAACTCAGGAAACAATGTAGAAAGAGTTGGAACAGACGACGTTCGGCTGGTTCGGAGGCTTTCAGGTCGGCTCGCAATGCCTACAGGAAAGCTCTCCGGTCTGCTGAACGATCCGGCTGGAAAAACCTTTGTACAAATGTTTCCAGCTTGAGTGAAGTCAGTCGGTTAAACAAAATCCTTGCGAAATCTAAGGATTTCCGGGTGAACGAACTTCGTTTGCCAAATGGCGATCTGACTTCCTCTGATGAGGAAGTTCTGGAATGCTTATTCAGCACACACTTCCCTGGATGTGTGGATATTACATCTTCGGATGATCCTGATGTCTTTTCTTGTAGTTATGATTCTTTAGCTTCGGCTCGGAGTATTGTAACTATAGAATCGATTGAGTGGGCTCTTAATAGCTTTGCTCCTTTCAAATCTCCTGGGGCAGATGGGATTTATCCTATTTTGCTTCAGAAGGGATTTGATTATTTCAAACATGTTTTGAAAAAACTACTTGTTTGCAATTTTGCTACAGGGTATATTCCCAAATCCTGGAGGGATATTACTGTAAAGTTTATTCCGAAAGTGGGTCGTGCGTCGTATGAAGAAGCAAAGAGTTTCAGACCTATCAGTTTGACCTCTTTTCTTCTGAAATGCTTAGAACGCATTGTGGATCATCATATCCGTGATGTTCATCTGGCCAACGTGCCTCTTCATGTGAACCAACATGCCTACCAATCTGGTAAGTCCACTGTGACTCTCTTACACAAAGTTGTTTACGATATCGAGAAAGCATTCGCTCAAAAGCAATCTTGTTTGGGTGTTTTCTTAGATATCGAGGGTGCCTTTGACAACGTGCCTTTCGATGCCATATTGGAAGCCGCACGGAGTCATGGTATATCTCCAATGATTTCCAATTGGATTCACCAAATGCTCAAAAACCGATATCTCTTCTCGACATTGCGTCTAGCAGGGATTAGGAAATTGAGTGTTTGTGGATGCCCCCAAGGGGGAGTCTTATCACCGCTTTTGTGGAATCTCGTAGCAGATACGCTATTGAGGCAACTCAATAATAGCGGTTTTCATGGTTTTGCCGACGACTATCTAACATTGTTAGTTAGTATGTGCATCAGCACCCTTTTCGACCTGATGCAAAACGCCCTTCAGGTAGTTGAGGGTTGGTGTCGCCAATATGGCCTTTCGGTTAATCCGAGTAAAACATCTATTGTTCTTTTCACGGAAAGGCGAAACCGTAATGGCGTTCGACCTTTGCGTCTCTTTGGTTCTGAAATCGATGTGACTGAACAGGTAAAGTACGTTGGAGTCATTCTTGATTCCAAGCTTTCCTGGACACCTCACATTGAGTTCAGAATCAAGAAAGCTTGTATGGCCTTCGGGCAATGCCGGCGTACTTTTGGTACAACTTGGGGTCTAAAACCCAAGTATATCAAATGGATTTACACAACTGTGGTTCGGCCAATATTGGCTTATGGATGTCTTGTGTGGTGGCAAAAGGGTGAATAAGAACGGTCCAATCAAAATTAGGCCATCTCCAAAGGATGTGTTTAATGGCGATGTCTGGGGCGTTCTCTTCAACTCCTACGGCAGCGCTAGAAGTTCTCTTTGACGTTGCCCCACTACACATTCATTTCAAACAAGAAGCCCTTTCTTGCACTTACCGGTTACGGGTACTCGGTCTACTAGAGGAAACTCCTGTGAACCGCAGTTCAACACACACCTCGTTGTTTCCACTTTTGGTGAATTGGGACAAAATTGTCCTTGCTCCAAGTGATCTTACAATTGCTTGTAATTTTCCATATAGGACATTTTCCACGAAATTCCCTTCCCGGGAAGAGTGGAGATCTGGTTATCTGGAAAGAAGTATTTCAGACAGCATCGTATGTTACACTGATGGCTCCCTTCTCGAAGGTCGAGCAGGTGCTGGTGTTTATTCTCGTGAGCTAAGGCTGTATCAGTCTTATTCACTTGGTAGACACTGTACCGTTTTTCAGGCCGAAATCTTTGCTCTTATGTGCGGAGTGCAATCAGCACTTCAGCAGCACGTAATGGGCAAAGTAATATACTTCTGTTCAGATAGCCAGGCTGCTATTAAAGCACTTGCTTCGGCCAACTCCAGGTCGAAGATAGTTATCGCTTGTCGAACTCAAATCGAGGAGCTGAATTCAGCAAACGCTGTTCACCTTCTATGGGTACCTGGTCATTCTTCCATCGCTGGAAATGAATTGGCTGATGAGTTAGCTCGCTCTGGAGCATCACATGACTTCATTGGCCCTGAGCCAGCTATTCCGATATCGAAGTGTTGGATTAAGCTTCAGATTCACACCTGGGCTGTCACTCAACACAGACAATATTGGAATAGTTTGGAGTCATGTCGTCAAACCAAATTGTATAGTGCTGAGCCATCTCTACGGGTGGCGAAGTATCTAACTAATCTGTCTAAGCAGAATTGCAGCATGCTGGTCAAAGCATTGACTGGCCACTGCCGACTCAGCTATCACATGGCGAATATTCAGCAAGCTGATTCATTTGCCTGTGATAGCTGTGAATCCGATTATGGAACTTCGTATCATTTGATATGTAACTGTCCAGTTTTCGCGCAACTGCGTTTCCGAGTATTCGGTAAACACTTATTAAGTGAAACTGACTTCAGAAACCTGAATCTTCAGGATATTCTGTTGTTCTTAACCCGCTGTGGTAAAGAGCTATAGGCTCTCTTTCGCTTTATGCGTTATTACAGTGCCCTTTTCAGGGCGCTGTTTGAACCCATTGTGGTACGCTTGTGCGTTAGTACCCTCTTTCAGGGTATTTTTCCTATTTCCCTACCTGTCCCTATCCCCATCCAAATCCTTTTTCCTTCCTTTTCCCTCAGGTAGATGATGAAATAGGCTGTTATTTTGGCGATGGCACAAATGTCCCAAATGGAGGATAACGTGCCTCTGGAGCCGGCCTTCTGATACCTGATACCTGATACCTACAGAGATTCCTTCCAGGACATCTCTAGGAATTCCTTCCAAGATTCCTCCCGATGTCCTATTTGATATTTGTCAAGGAATTCATTCCGAGATTTTTCCAAGAATTCCTTCCGAAATTCTGCTAGGAGTTCCTTCAAAGATTTGTTTAGTAGTTGCTTCTGGGATTTCTATTAAAGTATTTTCCGAGATTCTTCCGGTTCATTTTGGAATAGGTTTGCCAGTTTTTATTCTTGGATTTCCACAAGCAATTTATGGAGAAATATCTAGAGAAATATTATCCTTGAAGGAACTATTGGAGGAAGAATCCTGAAAATTTTCTTCAAAACTTTCGGAGGAATTCCTCAAGAAACCACTGTAGAAATTTGAAGTGTAATGTATGGAAGAATTCCATCCGAATCTATGAAAATCTTCTTGGAGGATTATCAAATAAACTCCGAGAGGATATTCACCGGGAGCATTTGTAAGAATCCCAAAAATAACTCTCAAGAGTTCCTGAAGGAAACTCGGATGGCGTTCCAGGAGGAATTTCTGAAGGTATTCTTGGAATAGGTGTTCACGTACGGTGTTCTTGAAGGAATCACGGATTTAACTGCTGGCTGGATAAATCCTGAACGAATGCAGCATTATTATTCATGAAGTAATCTCGAAAAAATCTGGAGAAATTGCGCAGGGAACTTCTGAAGGAATCCCAAAAGAAACTCCTGCTGAAGTTTATGAAGGAATTAAAAAAAAAGTTAGCTGTGAGAACTATGAGAGGGAGCCGTGAAACAACCCATGGAGGAATTCCTAAAAAACATTTCCAAGAAAAGCTCATGGGGAAACCACCGAAGGAACTCACGGAGGAATCCTAAAAGCATTTCATTACGAGTCTTTACAAATAACTCTAGATGGAGCCTATTAAGGGATCTCATAAGAAATGTTTGGAATCATGCCATTGGGATCTTTTGAAGGAATCCTTATTATAATCTTCGAAGAAAGCTCTGGAGAGAACTTCAGGTAGAATCCTAGGGTGAAGTGCTGAAAGAATTAAAAAAAAACAATAGAAGGACCTCTGAAGGAGCTCCCTGAGGAATCCCTGAGGAGAAAACATGAAAGGAAGTCCTTAGGGAAACCCAGAATGAATTCCGAAAATAATTCTGGAAAAAAAACTTCTGAAGGAATCCCAGAATGTTTTCCAGCATCAAACCATAAGTCAGCTAATTTCTCTGCTCGCGTGAACCACACATTTAAATTTCAATCATGCAACATAACTGAAAATGCCAACGAAATTTGTCCAAATGGTAAACAACAAGGCCACGAAACGTCAAAGACAAAGTTTTTCTTTAGCAATCGCGATGTGCAGTGCCTTTGATTGACAATGTGGCACAATTTTCCCACATGGAGGAGAGCGTACCTTTGGAGCCAACTACTAACAAAAATTCGAAGAGATACACAGATTTTCGTTTTCCATAACAACTGTTTTCTTACTAACATTTTCTCCTCACCTTGATGACACTAAGGACGTGGCCAGCACCGTTATTGACCTTACATTTAAGGGAGTTCTTGAACTGTGCACATTGAGAATGGTTAGCTACTCCCAAGCCCCATTCATTGTTTCTTTCTTCTTCTTGTTCTTCTTCTTTATGGCTTTACGTTCCCACTGGGACTTGGCCTGCCTCGCTTCAACTTAGTGTTCTTTGAGCACTTCCACAGTTATTAATTGAAGGGCTTTCTTTGCCTGCCATTGCGTGAATTTGTATATTGTGAGGCAAGTACAAAGACACTCTATGCCAAGGGAGTCGAGAAAATTTTCCCGACTGGAACGGGAATCGAACTCTCCGTCTCCGGATTGGCGATCCATAGCCTTAACCACTAGGCTAACTGGAGACATCGTTTCTTTGTGCAAATCGATTTCTTCGATCAATCACGAAATGTGTGCTAATCTATGATCAAAATAATCATGATGATCTATTCGCCTATCTAATACCTCTTACCAAAATTCTTAAAGCTGTTGTTTCTGTCTCCATTCCGACAAGTCGCCGAGACGCGCCGCTAACAACCGAACCGACGACCAAGCCACCCCACCGAGAGAAAGGTCGTGGTGAGGGGGCGTCTAGGGTTCCACAAAAAGTAGGCCACCGCATTAATTTTCATGGCACGCCCCGATTTATCCACCCACCAGTCAGCACCAGCACACAGAATGGAACGGAACAACGCGGAAAGGAATAGAACCTTTCGATCGAAGGGCCGGCGGCCTTCGGTCGTTTGGTTTGGATGGCGACGGGACGAAACATGGAAACGGTTTCTATTATTTATGAATCCTTCTGGTAGGTCCTAGATTTTCGGGAATCGGGTGTGGGAAAGCGCTTCTTGCTGGTGGAAACGAGAGCTCTTTCGCTGCTTCGACCGGCGAAACAGGGGAGAATCTCGGGAAAATAGAAAGTGACACTGTGTGTGGTGGGAAGTTTTCCTAAAGCTGCCGCCCTGGGCAGAGGAATGCTGTTTGAGGTTGTCAGTGAATGCAGGGGGAAATTGAAAGCCATAAAGTTTTCGTCCTTCCTTTTGCCTTGAATCTTGTTCGTCTCGGATGGCCCGTTGAGTTGTGAATGAGAAGGAAGGAGGTGCTGAAGTATTTTTGTTGCAATTTGGAGTTGCAAAGTTTTGCCCAGGCCAAGGATAATCTTTCGAGCTGCAATCGATCAATACAACAATTTTTCCCCATACGATTCAGTAAAACAAAATGTAGCGCATTTTCATATAATTTATGACACATTTTCTTTCAACCAATCCTGAAACAAGTTTGAATTATAAATATAAAACTAACTTGATTAAATAGAGCTCTATTTCCGTTGATCTTGGGGAGTTGTTGGGGGAGTTGGAGAATAATCGTTGAAGAAAAGGAATGAGATTCTGTTGCAGATATCCGAAAGTGGGAGTGTGTTGGAGTTTACGACCAGTTCTGTCAAAAAGGTTTCAAAATGGTTCAAAATGGTCGCAAGGGCACTAATTGACCTCCTTTTTTTAGCTCCAAATGGACTACAGAGCAAGGTTGCGACCATTCATTTGCAAAGATTTACATTCATTTGCTATTATCTCAGTTCAGAAGCATGCTATCGAAAAACAATGTATGAATGAATTTAACCTTGTAGTTTTATCTGAAAGTTTGCCGAATAACATTGGGGTCCTAAACGCATACCAAAGTCGTGAGCGAGCTGTGAAGGCAACTCTCCACGCGGTGAATGTAAATTTTATTCACGCTCCGGCATGCCTCCGGAGTCCCCATAATTAACCCAAGGCACACCCTTCCGAGAGCCGTTTTCCACGAGAAGTGAACTCTGTTACGGTTAAGGAACCATTCCAACAGTACGTCGCATTTTTTCGGCCTTGTATTGTTAAGTTCGTGACCCTTGCTTATTTCCAACTGCTAATGCGTTAAATTCCCTAGAGGTGTATTCATGTCCATCGATGATCCTACACGCAGATAAGTCGAGTCTCTACGAAGGAAAGCAAGCCGTAAACATTAACTAACGCTCGGCGCCATCTATGAGTACGCATGTACATCTTAGTTCGATGTGGAACTCCAGATCAGTCATTCTCCATTCTTATACACCCGTTTCGGATCAGCGGTTCCAGGATCGGGACTCTTTACCCGAACATGGCTTATCGGGTTATAAGTTCAGCCGAAGAACGATACCTACCCAATCCTCAAGAAACGCGTCTGGTAGCCGGTGTCCATAGTCGTAGATAGCTGCACGGCAGGTTATTGGCAAAAACTTGCCATCGTTTAACTGAAACCTCCTTCGAACAATTTACCGTTGCATGTAGGTATTCAAACGCCGAAAATCGGGTGCGCCTCCAACGATGCCTCACGGGACATGCTCGAGAAGCTGTACGAAGCCGGCTTCTACTCCCAGTCAACGTACCACATGTTGTTGATCCGGTCGACCGGAGTTGTTAATTCGTTTGCTCCACGATAAGATAAAGGGAATTACTGGTCCCAGGCACGGTCGACCGGAACGGTGCTCGAATCCGGTTTGGTGGTTCAAAACTTTGTTGTCCACCTGTAAGCCGTACAACAGGAAGAGCATCTGTCAAACCAGATGCTCCTGCAGAACTGGTAGAGAAACTCCCAGGTTCAATGCGGATGGACTGGGCAGCCTTCAAAAGCCAACATTTCCGAGCAACCGTGACAATATTAGGCAAGTTCATGACTAAACTGGTAAAAGCGGCCAGCGAGGTTAGCTTCGGGATTTCAGGGCTTCAACGACGGAAAGCAACAGCGAACCCAAGCAGAAAAGAATAGCAACAAAATAACATATCGAAGTATTTATCTTAAATAACATTATAACTCGATATGCTCTTCATTAGGTGGACATAAGAGGCAAAATAACAAAAATGAATACCATAAGTTTGTGTAAGTAACACCTGAAAAATAGCAAGTCTTGTTGTTTCAATAATGAATGCATACCATAAATTTCAAGTGCTCTATTTGTTATCAAGAAGGTATGAAATAACAAAGTATTAACATGTCTTGCTATTAAATTGAACATTTTTCTATAGCTCCATGATGTAATACCAAATCTTGTTATTCAGTTATTTTTCCAGCTAAATCAACAATACCACATCAATACCTAACTTTGCTCAAACACCTCCATTTGTTATTGTGGTGTTCTCATAACATTGCGTAGAATAATATAGCAATACCAACTTGAGGTATTAGAGCACAGGTTGCTCTTTACACGGTATTTGTAAGGTATGCCCTTCTGCTCGGGAACGAAGGAAAGAGCCAGGATTCAGACACACTCCGCCGAAAAGCTTCTTCCTAGAGACCTGTACGTACCAGTACGTGCAAAACTCCTAAACCGTTTGCTATTTGCGAACGTGAAGGGCATAGTGCTCAAAATTCAAGCAGTTGAGTATAGACGATCGTTGGAAGTCGGCCCTATTCGTTAAACACGAAACGCAAAGCTAACTCTAAATAACTATTTTAAATAAATGTACTAATTTGAATATCATACATCCAAGTTTAGGAAAAAATATATGTTATATTGATTGTAACAAATTTGTCTACTCTTTATTGACGACAAATATATAAATAAAACAAAAACTTGAACAGCACGTGCCTGAGCAACCATGGTAAAGTCATGGTAAGGATGCTGAAGTGCAGGATGTAAGTTGAAGAATCACATCCTTCTTCATTCCCCATCTACTCCAACGACTTCTTCGCATTCCGTGAACGTGTCATCTAGCTAGGCTCTCTGCTCACGAACACCGAACTCCTTTGCGGAAGAGAGAAAATCATTACCATATTTGCATTCATCTATGAAGGATCTCAAAGAACCATGTTGAAGGAGAAAGTCGCTAAGGAGCTCGGCATACCGGACCGAAATAGCCGCTCACTCCCCAGTGGACAGGCAATGTAAAACGCAGCGAACCAGCATTGCAAGAAGTTAGCCTACAAATTACCGGGAAAAATGGCGGTATACGCTATGATCCCCGTTAGGCGCTGTTTACTGTTGCCCACTCAGAGCATAAATTACAGTAATGCCGGCAAGTCGGACCCCAGCCAGGCATCCCGGAAAGTTGTGAAGGGTGGGCCTGAAAATGCTGGCCTGGATGGAAGGGAACAGGGGATTACGACCGTTGTTAGGCCCTCAGCAACCGTACAGAGCAGGGCGAACCAAAGGGAGGACTCCCGTTTAACGACAATTGAGCGTAAGAGGAAAAAGAAAAAACCGCTTGATGAGCAGGAGCGCAGGGACACCAAATCAAGAAGACGTAGGAGGGCAGGTGCGAAGTGCGAGAAAGGCGACGCGCCGGTCAACAAGACTGAACAGTCCAAGTACTCGGACGTCTTGAAGGTGAAGTGAAGGGACACCAAGCTCGTGGATCTGGGAGCCGACGTGCGCAGAATTAGACGTTCTCATACGGGTGGAATGATCCTAGAGCTTTAGCGCGACAAGGAACGCAATGGCGCCGCCTACAAAAGTCTGGTGGAAGAGGTCCTTAGCGAAGGGGTCGAGGTGAGGGCTCTTACAGTGGGGGCGTTTCTGAAGGTGAAGAACTTAGATGAGATCACCGAAGCGGAAGAGATCGTCACGGCACTGCGATAACAGTGCGAGGTGCAGGTGGCCACCGCAGCCGTTTGGTTACGGAAGAGGCCAGCAGGGACACAGGTAGCTTTGGTACAGCTACTTGTGGCGGACGTAAACAAGTCCGTTAAAGTAGGGAAGCTGAAGGTGGGCTGGTCAGTATTGTAACCGTTCAATGACTCACACGAGATTTTGACAAACAAGATGGCTTTAGCTCCACTTTCGCTAGGCGAGAGACCACCTGTCTTTTCTGAATTTGCCCGACTGTTTCTGGACTATTCCCTCAGGGGACTCGTGAACGGCTATATTAAAACGAAGAATGCCAACGTAACAACCTGTAGGTACGCCAAAACTCCAAATACCTTCCCTGGAACCTGTTTATACCCGAACTTAAGCTCACTCAAATCGAACGTACGAAAATAAAGTACAGAAGCCTGAAAGATCAACCTACCAAGACGGAAACGGAGAAAGTTGAACGTAAAAGGATGAATTCTCAAGGGAAAAGCCCAAAACGGAATCGACTGACACTCTCAGCACTTCAAATTCAATAACTACCGTCTACCCCTGTTGGTTTGAGCGACACCTCATGCAAACCAACGGGGTTCATTTTTAGTTTGAACTTCTAGCAACCCTGTGGGCGACGGAAAAATACACTGCTGGCAGCCTTATTTGATGTTTTGTTTTGGTTATGCGTTCCGTTTCACCCCGTTCCATTAGCAGAATGACGTTTGAATCATTTTTAATTTGAACGATGTGTAGATTAGAGGGGGTCAAATTAAAAAGTGTTCAGATTAGATGCGGTCAAACCAACGGGGGTAGACGGTAATATCATCAAGATATATAAAGACTTTTGGCTCGAGGTCAAAACCAATTGCCCTATTCATTAACCTTGTCATGGTAAATGGTGCGTTTTTGAGGCCAAACGGCACTACTTTGAACCTAAAAAGTCCTTTGGGGGTGCGAAACGCCGTGTAATTCCGTGAACTTTCTTTTAGTGGAATTTGAAAGTACGCATCTTTCAAATCCATCACGCTGAAGTATTTGGCCTTCTGGAGACGGTGGAAAATCTCCGACATATTTCGCATTGGGTATGCGTCTTTCTTTGTGATCGTGTTCACTCGTCTCGAGTCCAAACAAACTCTGATTTTCCTGTTTGCCTTCTTGCAATCGAATCCGCTTAGAGCCTCTTATAGTTGAGCCCTTTGTTCCGAAGTCAGTTCATGTTCCGTCTCGATGTTGTCAATTGCCTCCTGAGGATTTTGAGGCAATTCTAAGGTCGGAATGTCTAGAGTCTCGTCCTCTTCTGGTTGAGATATCCACGTCTGGGATCTTTCTTCGGATGGCTCCACTATCCGAACTGAAAACTGGATCGGCTCGGTTTCCGCTACTAATTCTTTTTCAACTCGAAGATAGTTTATTACCGTTTTCTCCTCCAAATCCGACGTCCATGTTAGCTCTAACTCCTCAATGCGGTTCCTAGACGATATCATCGGCCTTATTTGGAATGCCTTCCAGAAATTCATGCCCAGAATTAATGGTTTTCTAATTTCAGGCACTATCAATGTTGGTACGACCCTCGTTTCATTACCAAGTGTATAGGGAATGTTTACATACCCTAAACACGTATGCTCCGTGTCATCCGCTGTACAAATTTTTATATTGCTCTTAATTATTTTAAAGCCATGTGATTGTATAATGTTAAGAGCGCTCATCACGCTCAACCCCGCACCAGAGTCAAGAAGTGCAACGACTGCGGTCCCTAAAATTTCTACTTTTATGTGCGGACATGAGCTAGGATTGACCCTGACTTCTAGGACAGAATTCTCGAAATGTCCTAAATCATTTTGTCCGGGAATTCGTTCCGACAGCGAGGTGGATGGATTCCCCTTCATGCACCCCGCCTTTAGTTTGTCGAACGATTATTCTGTTGTCTCTGGTTCAAAAATGTATGGTCTCTGTCACAATTCCGTGTGGTCTTTCCTAAGTTTCCACATGCAAAACAAAATATTTGTCTTGGGCCTCTACACTCTCTAAAAATGTGTCCGGTCTTTCGACAATTCCAACATACAACAGTAGAGCTCTTCGTCGCTTGACGTTGTTGTGGCGGTCGATCAGTTGACCCTGACGGTTTCTGCGGTTGTGTTACCTGTTGTTGGTTCCTGGTAGGCGCTAATGGTCTTACAACTCGTTGATTTGACTTCATCGTGTTAACCGCAACATCCTCTTGACTTGAATAATCGCTCTCTACTTCCAGATGATGGAGTTCATTCCCATTACCCTGGCTCGGTCTATAAAATCCGGGATCATTCGCGTCAATCTTGTGATTGATCTCGATCAAATCTTCCAAGTCCTCAATCTCCAATACAGACAATTTTGATCGATAATGAGGGCGCATATTCTCCCAGATTAACTCGAAAAGAGTTCTCGATGAGAAGAGTCGCTGCAGACACTGGTTCAATTTCTCCACTTCAGTCACATAGGCGATGAAGGTCTCGCCCTTTCGTTGCTTTAGCTCCCTTATTTGTGCTCTGATTCCTCGGTCCCTATTCGGATTTCCGTATCTGAAGCGAATTTCATTTTCAAATTTCTTCCAGCTAGTGAGGTGTGCCTCCCTCGTAAACCACCAGTCGTAGGCTTCGCCTTTCAATCGCCGGTGAATGTTCATGAGTAGCTCCTCCTTAGAGACACCCTCGTGTCGTGCCAGTTTCTGAACTCTGCTAAGGAAATCCTCGACTTGGATCGACCTACTGTCCCCTGAAAAAATCAAATCCCAATTCTCAACTCTCGATTTTCGGTACGTTCTCCTACTGAGTTCCGATTCGGTTGACGATTGGGATCGTCTGCGGTTTCTGCCTTGTCGATTATTCCTTCGATCCTTTGATCTGACTGTTCTGCTGTACCTATCTGTATTCCTTTCATCTTCTGACTCACTGTGTATGTACTTCCTTGATCTCTCCTTTGACTTTCCCCTTCTAGGTATCTCAACACTACTTTCTGAACTATACCGCTTGCCCCTCCTTTCATTTTCTCTACTAACACTTCTTCTGTCATATCTACCTTCTTTCTCCCTACTGGTACTTCTCCGTGATCTCCGGCTCTTATTGCGCTCCGGCGGCCGTCTGACCTCCTTACTCCTCTCTAATATCCCTATTTTCCCAACTTCTCTCAGTGCGCTCCGGCGACCGTGCATCACTGCTTCTGCTAGAGTTCGACACTGAACGAGACTTGTGGCTCTTATTACACTTCGGTGGCCCTTCATCAACGCTTAATCTTCCTATGGTTTTACGCGTCTCGATACTATCTGATTGCTTTACTCCACCTTTTTGCCTTGCTTGTTCCAACAACCTGTCCTGTTTCCAAAGGATAAACTCTTTCCATTCTTCCTCTAACTCTTTCTGTTTCTCTCTAGCTTTTTTATCTTCAGTTTCCCTATTTTCATCGTCATTCACTTGACCTTTGCTTTCTTTACTCCCTGATTCTCCTTTACTCTTTTCTGATCCACCCGGATCCTTACCGGACTCCTCTAGCTCCATGAATATTCTCTGCTCGTAAGATTTCAAGATTTCCTCTATCTGCTTACAGACATCTAGCTGCTGCGTTTTCCTCTTCCTCGTTCTCTACGATTGCGCTGTGTGCGCAAATTAGGTAATGTCGAAGTCTTGAAATCAACGCGCGATCGAACCTTTTACTCAAATCTGAAGACAGCGTCTTTATCTTCTCCTCGATATTCCCAATCTCCGCCTTGAAAAAGTGCTTCCCTTTGCAACAAACCTTCGTTACCTTTTCTTCTTTCATTAACCGACGCAAGAATCTTTGCTTATCCTCTATCGTTTCTCTTCGATCGACTATCTGACCTCAAAGTTTGAGGTCAAAATCGACCTCCTCGGCCAGCAGATGCTCTGCTTCCGGTAAAATGTACGGAACACTCATTTTAAGATTATTCCTATTCCAAAACCAACAAAAACTCACCTCTCAATCAACAACAAAGTAATTCACTACAATTCAACAAAACTTACAAGATATCAAATTCAACCTAATAAAAAAAAATCAAATTCAAATCGCTATAAAAATTCAACCTTAAACAAATATAATATTCAGTCTGATATAAATTCAAATTCGACTCACCATAAAACTCAATCCAAGAAACGAACCACGCTATAAATTCAGAGATCTTCAATGTAATACAACGTAATAAAATTCAATGTCGACCGGAAAAGATAAATACAAATTCAAATTAGAAGCTGCAATATTATTTTGAAATTTAATTATTTCAACTGCTAAAATTTCTATACCGATTTTCGATTTTTGACGTTGGGTGCCAAATGTAACCGTTCAATGACTCACACGAGGTTTTGACAAACAAGATGGCTTTAGCGCCACTCTCGCTAGGCGAGAGACCACCTGTCTTTTCTGAATTTGCCCGACTGTTTCTGAGACTATTCCCTCAGGGGACTCGTGAACGGCTATATTAAAACGAAGAATGCCAACGTAACAACCTGTAGGTACGCCAAAACTCCAAATACCTTCCCTGGAACCTGTTTATACCCGAACTTAAACTCACTCAAATCTAACGTACGAAAATGAAGTACAGAAGCCTGAAAGATCAACCTACCAAAACGGAAACGGAGAAAGTTGAACGTAAAAGGGTGAATTCTCAAGGGAAAAGCCCAAAACGGAATCGACTGACACTCTCAGCACTTTAAATTCAATAACTACATTTATTTCTTGAAACTAAACTTATTCGGGTTGAACTTAAAGGTAACGGGGAGCAATAACACTAAGGGAAACGAATCATGGCCATGAACAAAAGTTTCCACGTACCTGCGCAGGTTTTTTGAAGCGGTGCGGTGTCTTGAAGTTCTCCGACGATGTCCTTGCCGCGGAGTTCCCGGCCGATGCCGGCGAAGACGGCTCGCTCTGACGATCTTGGTTCGACGTCCTCGGTAGCGATGGCGACTGTTGGCTTAGCCGCTGTAGCTGCTGCAATGGCGCGCAGTGATCCACGGTGAGCTCGGGTAGGATGGCCGAATTACGGTGCGGAGGAAGTGGTGGCTGGACGGAAGGCCTCCGATTTATTATCCACGAGAGCTTGGCATGGACAAAGTCGTGCTTCCCGGGTTGATCCTCCAAAGGTCAATAGGGACGCGACAGAGCCCAGCGACCCGGCTTCGTGTACTTAGATTCCTGCTAGGCCGAGCGGGGAATGCCACGTCTTCTACTTCCCAAATTCGGACCTGGTCCGGCGTACGCTGATTAGCGACGTACGGGGGACCGAGCTCTCGGACTCTCTCCACCGGGGTTTTTGACGTGTGGTGGAGTCGACGACGGTTTTTGGCGACCGTCGGAGTTGTATCGTTCGACTTTGACGACGAACCTCACTTCTCTCCGTTTAACTGCCTTGAAAGGCGGGCCTTAGCGGACACCCGAGCTCTATTCCGTCCTTCCTGGACGAGGTTGACGCCTGATGACGCCACGGAACCCCGAATTCGACTCCGCTTGTCGAGTTCTCACACTTGCACCAGCCCGTATAATAAAAAGCGCCTAAGCGCTGGAGAAAGTCCAACGCGAATAAGATTTTAAAGTTAAACAACACGAAAACACTAAAATACACTTAATAATTACCTTTTTATCTACTAAAAATAAGTACGTTGTAGAACGTCGCGAATAACGGACCCGCAGACCGGAAACACGTACTAACAAAACTGTAGAGCAACAGAGAAAACGTTTAGAACACTTAAACCAGAGAATACACCATTTCACTGCATTACCTTCGGTACGTGACTCGAAAGGTCCGAGATTCACTATAACTTAGCTTCAAAACTTAATCTTCAAAAAATGCGATCACTTCTACACTCCAGCCTTGTAGCGAACGAAATGACCGAGCTTAAGTCATTTTGTTTAAAAGAAACTTACTCTAACAATCCCCCTATTCATTTAGTAAATTGCGCCAACGAACTATTCGCATGGCGATTGAAATCAGTTGGCGCCTATCTAGGTTCGTCAAGAAGGTGTAATTGAGATACATATTTTCAGGAGCCATTACTGTACTCACTACGTCGTTTATGGCATATGAGTTAGCCGAGACACAAACCAAAAGTCGACATACATAATTTATTGCTAACACAAATCAGTCACGAACAAATTCAGGTTATATTCAGGATTTATATTTAATTCAAAACATTTAGTCAACTTCTAAAAATATTCTAATAAACTAAAACTAAATTAAGCGAATTCAAAAGCATTTTGCTTAAAAAAGAGAAAAACGTCAAAACCGCTTTTCTATCTACTCCATTCAATACAAGCAAATGCAATTCAACTTTTATTTTTCATTTTTATTTGTCAAGTGTGTGAATCAAAACCAACATTATTTTACTTAAAGAAGAGAAAAACGTCAAAACGTTACAGTATGCCAACCTACCTTGCATGAGCCACCGAAAGTTTGCTTCAGGTGTCTGGCTCCAGCACACAACTGCCGTTCCACGCCCCATTGTTCCATGTTATATGAGAATCCCAAATAAAATGGGACAACTATTCGTACACGCTAAACCGCTCAGCACTAAAGTGCATGATTTCCAGACTACACCAAAAATGTGTAACACTTACACATTCACAAAATCAGCTCCTGCGTCTGTAAAATCGTGAAATTCGCAAAAAAAATGTACGGCGATCTAGCTAGGTTTACTAGTGACCTTGGTAAATAAAAAAAATATCGACATTTCGCATCTAGAAGAGTGTACGAGCTGTTTTTGTGAATATGTAACTGTTACACATTTATGGTGTGGTCTGGAAATTATGCACTTATGAGTAGGTCTTACATATTTTAGGTGCTAAGCGGTTTTAGCGTGTAGAACGGCAGGCAAGTCGTGGGACTGTAACGACCCTGGCAGGAGCCCGGTCTTCAAGAAAACCGTAGTGAACAAATCACAGTGCAGGTAACGCAGTTGAACCTGAACCACTGTGACGCAGCACAGCTACTACATTGTCAGGCGGTTCCTGAGTGGGAGGACGGATATCGCTATCACAGCGGACGCATACAGAGTACCAATTGGGACGCAGATGGGTCCAGAAAAAATGCGGCGATATGGACGACGGGTAAATACCCCGTCCAGGAGTTGGTGTCTACTATATCTATGAGCCGTGAGCGAAACTTACTTGGTTTAGACTGCGTCGAGATGGTAGCAATGCTCTCGGGTGCGTGCGATGCGACCATGCCTAGGCGAGTTCACCCTTAGAAATGGGAGGCCACCGGCTTACTAGTGGACCGACGCGATTGCGGACCTGCCCCGCGCCTGCTTAAGGGCTAGGCGGCGGATACAGCGAGCACGATCTGAGGTAGAGCGAAACGAACGCGGGATGGTGTTCGCCACTGCTGAAGTCGCACTGAAGACAGAGATAAGGGCAAGCAAAATGCTTTGTTTTGAGGGTCTCTGTCAGAGTATCAATGCGAAACCGTGGGGTGATTCCTACTGGATCGTGATGGCCAAGACAAGAGGAGTAATGGCTCGTACAGAGCAGTGTCCAGGGATGTTGAAGGGGATCATCGAGGGATTTTTTCCGCGTTACTGGTTGGGGTCACTGATGAGGAATTTGCGGGGATAGCAAACTCCCTTAGCGTAGATAAGGCCCCAGGTCCGCACGGAGTTCTGAGCCTGGCCTTAAAAGTAGCTATTGCAGAGGCTCCAGAGATGTTCAGGTTTTCTATGAAGAAATGCCTGGACGAGGAAGTTTTCCCAGAAGCTTGGAAGAGGCAAAGCCTGGTTCTATTGCCAAAGGTGGGGAAACCACCCGGATCAATACGCTTGATAGACACGGTGGAAAAGGTGCTCGAAAAGATCATCCTCATTAGAATGTTGAGGTTCACCTAGGACGAAACCAGTACGGTTTCCGGAAGGGGTGGTTGACCGTAGACGCTATCTTGTCGGTTACAAAAACTAACGAGAAAGCACTTGAGTGTAAGAGAAGGGGGATTCGCTACTGTGCAGTAGTGACTCTGGAAGTAAGGAATGCGCTAGCTGGTCTGCTATTGCCGATGTGCTCTTGCGTCTGGGGATACCCGAGTACCTGTACAAGATTCTCGGAAGTTACTTCCAGCATCGAGTACTAGTTTACGGCACAGTGGTGGGTCGGAAGTGCTTTCACATAACCTCAGGAGTCCCGCAAGGTTCTATCCTGGGTCCGGTGTAATGAAATGTCATGTACGACGAGGTGTTGAGGTTAGAATACCCAGTGGAAGTGAAGATTGTCGGATTTACTGACGACATTACGCTCGAAGTCTACGGTGAATCGATCGAGGAGGTCAAGTTGACTACCGACCACTCGATCAAGGTTGTAGAGGCGTGGATGGGGTCCCGGAAACTGGAGTTGGGTCATCACAAGACTCACGGCATAAATATCACAAGGCAGGCTAGTCACCTATGTAAATATAAATTTTGGATGTAAACATGTGACGTCGTTCTTATCGTTTTTCACGTAGATCAAATTGGTGTGGAGTACTAGATCGCCTATGAACGATTTGAATTACGTCATCAAAAAACTGTCAGATTTCGGGAATATATCATCGGGAATATATCACCTTCTGTACACCGTGACAAGACTGAGATGACGGTTCAGTCGTCCTCTTTGGGCACGAAACATGGAGCCTATGGGCCCTTGGAGTTTTCGAACGGAAGGTGTTGCGTACCATCTACGGCGGAGTGCAGATGGAAGACGGGACTTGGAGAAGCCGAATGAACCACGAGCTGCATCAGCTGCCGAGAGAACCAACCATCGTCCATACCGCGAAAATCGGGAGGCTACGGTGGACGGGTCACGTCATCAGGATGTAGGATAGCAACCCGACTAAAATAGTTCTGGAGAGTCATCCGACCGGTACAAGAAGACGTGGAACGCAGCGAGCTAGGTGGGTCGACCAAGTGGAGGACGATCTGCGGACCCTACGCAGAGTGCGGAACTGGAGACAAACAGCAATGGACCGAGTGGAATGGAGACGGCTACTATGTACAGCAGAGGTCACCCCGGTCATAGCCTGATCGAACGAATAACAGAACCGTACAGTGCACACCCGCCTGAAACATGAAGCAACAAAGATCGGACTCACGGTGAATGCGTCGAAAACGAAGTATGTACATGCTGGCAGACGGAACCATGAACGACAGAGCAAGCCTGGGCAGCAGTGTTACGATAGACGGGGACACTTTCGAAGTGGTGGAAGACTTCGTCTACCTCGGGTCCGAGTCCTTATTAACAGCAGACAACGTTAGACGCGAAATACAAAGGCGAATCATCAGTGGAAGTTGGGCATACTATGGGCTCCACCAAATGTACCATGTACAAAACGCTGATTAGACCGGTGGTTCTACGGGCATGAGATCTGGACTAGGGTAGTAGACGTATTTTGGCCCGGAGCAGGTATTTTGGCCCACCTTGGGAATTTTGTTAATTTTATCATATAGGTCATATCTACACATCTTAGCAAATTATTATTGGAATTTTGGCAAATTATTCAAACATTCGAAGTGTTTGAACGTCGGGTGCTAAAGAACATCTTTGGCGGTGTGCAGCAGAATGCTGTGTGCCGGCGAAGAATGAATCACGGAGTTTACTGTACTCTACGGTGAGCCTAGCATCGGAAAGGTGGCAAAAACTGGAAGGATACGATGGGTGGGGCATGTTGTGAGAACGCCGGACAACAACCCTACAAAGCTGATGTTTGCAAGAGATCCGGATGGTACAAGAAGACCTAGAGGGCAGTGTGCAAGGTGGGTGGACCATCTGGCAATTTGGGGGAAGCGGCTGAGTATGGAGGACTGCTGCAGTCACGAACCGAGTGTTGTGGCGAAGAATGGTTGATTCAGTTTTATTATGATTGTAATGTAACGCTAAATAAATGAAAATAAAATGAACAAACTTGCTCCAGGAAGAACATTAGATGCAAGTAATGAATATAGCATGGAATCTAGGTGGAGAGAAGTTCCCTATTCCCATAATGTATTCGCCATAAAGATGCCGTAAAGTAAAAACCACAACAATTTCGCTAATCTGGCTCTCAGAACCGTTGAATGTTTATGCTGAAAGCTCACCATCGCGCAACGCTGCACTCAAGGATACAAAAATTGAAGATGACACCGATCTCTCTCTCTCACGCCCGAGTGGCAAACAGCATCAGACCAGACAGACAACAAAGAACATTTGGCGACGTCGGTCGGACTTCGATGGTGACCGCGAGACCACTGCTGCACCGCCGTCATCGTCTCCACCGCCACCACTAATGTTTGTGTGTGAGCTAGGTTATGTCGCCCGTCGAAGCGTGATGATGCGAATCTTCTGGACGTCCGCCCTGGCTTCCGCCATTCATGGCTGTTCGCTCGATCCGGTCCAGTTCTGGCTCACTGGGGGCTGAGGTCGGGGTTGCCGTTTTCGAAGAATGCCTGCCTTCCTCCTATGGGAGGTTGACGGGGCGCCCGTCTGTCTGTATCGTAGTGCTAGTGCGCGGGATCCCAACGACATGCGGGACCACACAAACCGCTCGCACCACTACTATGGAGGCAAGGCAACCAGCCAGTCAGCCAGCCAGCGAGCTAGCAGTTTAGCACACCCATCCATCGTCTGGTCGTCGTTGTCGCCGTCGCCGAGGACAGCGGGTGGGTGGCATGCGAATCTCAATATTCTCGAGCGCGCGCGAGAGTAGAGCAGCATTTCGATTCTTCGCGGAACGGAACGACGAACAAACGAAGCACGAGATGAGGATAAATTGATGTGTGACGCACGGTAGGAGAATATTGTCGTTCACACAAAAACACAGTTAAAGCGAAAAGCGAGCATCATACAACACTGAACAACGGGTTTTTGGGAGGGCTTGTGTGGGGGGCGATGCGGGGACCCAGTCAAGCGAAAACAGATTCTTGACGTCTCGTTCGTCGGCCGGCCGTTTGGTTAATAGTGCTGAATTGGTGGATGGGATTGGGTGTGCGAGCGTGGGGGCGTAAAGAGAGAAGCGAATGACGAATGATATTGCTTCCACGTGTGTTTGTTGAGGCGATAGAAATTTGGGGAAATCTGTATGTTAGTGGAAGCTGGTCATAAGGTTATTAAAGTAGGTAGTTCCATATAATCACATTTTTCAACAGAGGAGAACGCTCAACAGTTATATATCTTCATAATTTTCAAATTATTTGAAAAACATTGGTTTATTTATACACTAAGATCACACAGGTAGCGTGCTGGCTTCTCGGGTGGTTTTACCAATCCCTCTGTCTTCGGAAGGCACGCAAGGTCGAAACCACGTCTTTTTTTTTTCCTTCTTAACAGACACCCTAACAGGAAGGTTAGGGTAGTGTGGGGCTGAGGCCGTCTTCTACTACAAAAGTAAAAGCCAGAACTACTCTCTCCTCGACCCACTAAACATACTCATATGGTCACCAAACCCTACGTCTCTCCGGAACCACCAAGAACGTATTGCTTCAGAGAGGGGCTAGTGCACATCGCACCCTCAAGGTTAGCTGCGTAGCCTGCAGCAACGAACATCGATGTCTCGCTTTGGAGAGTTCATCACGGTAGCATGCTGGCGCTTAGCCACTTTCCCGAGTGTTCCTCGGAAAGCGGGCAGTGTGAATTCCGCCCAACAGTTTTGCAGACATCAAGAATCGATGCCTACGGTCAACCCGATCTGAGCTTCCCGTAAGGAAGGGTATCACTACCCTTCAGGCCCTATCAGATGCACCAGAAGGTTGCTGACAGCAGGGTCTTCACCTGTCCCGACCCTTGCCGGGGACTCCTTTCCAACCGCGTGCTCGGATCCAACCCAGTAGACCGACGCCACGACAGCAACGTCACCAGGACTTCCTCTCCGCGGCCACTTAATCGCTGTAAGAGTCGAATTCGACCGCAGGGCACCGGTATGACCTACGAAGCCGACTCCGAACCCCTGGACCACTTCTTTTACCACATCTGAACTAGCCATTCTCTGAGTCCACGCGCCACCTCCTCTGTAGCACCCATCCTCTGGACAAGATTGTCCGGAGTAGTGTCCTCTCCGCAAATCATGCACACGCTAAGACCGCTCAGCACCTAGAATGTGTAAGACCTACTCATAAGTGCATAATTTCCAGACCACACAAAAATGTGTATCAGTTACACATTCTAAAAAAAACAGCTCGTACACTCTTCTAGATGCGAAATTTCGATTTTTTTTTGTTTACCAAGGTCACTAGTAAACCTAGCTAGATCAACGTACAATTTTTTTTTTGTGAATTTCACGTTTTTGTGGACGCAGAAGCTGATTTTGTGAATGTGCAAGGGTTACACATTTTTGGTGTAGTCTGGAAATTATGCACTTTCGTGCTGATCTGTTTTAGGGTGCAGACACGCATTGTGCGAAAATGCGGGCATACGACCAAAACGAGTTCCGCCGTTTCCTCTAAACCAGCACACATAGGGCATTCAGGAGAATCCGCATGCCCAAAACGGTATAGATACTGTCGGAAGCAACCATGGCCTGAAAGGACCTGTTGGAAATAAAAACACAGGCGAGGCTTTGTTCTCCAAACCCAGGCACTGACTGATATCGCTACCAGCGCAGTGCCTCTCCTTTAGGTATAACATATTTACAATTTATTTCCATTTACCTACCAGTTGATACCTAGCTCTCCACTGAGCTGTGTGATGCACCTCCAAGGATGTACCTACCATTCAACAGGACCTGTGTCAGCTGGAATGTTACTTCCCCATGGCGCCTATTAATCCAACTATCTATCCTTTGACCATAGAGGCCATCCTGGCATTCCTGCGTATGCCTCTTATGCCGCGCATTTCGAAGCACTCCATGTCCTCCCTGATAAGGATGCCGATAGTCACCATACCAGTAATTACGCAGAGCGCGTCGTGTGGCACGGTACAGTACGCGCTCGCAACCCTCAGGCACATCAGCCTGTAAGTACGTTCCAGCTTACTACCTACGGTAGCATTCAGTGCTTAGCGCAGTGCCCCACGCTGGGTCGCCATACCTTAAGTATGGACGTAGCGACACTAGCCAGAAGCTTACGCTACGCTTACTGGCGTACACCGCAGAGCTATTGGACATCATCCGGGACAGTGCCGCAATAGCTGTGGAGGCTCTTTTACAGGCATAATCAACGTGACTACCGGAGGTGCGCTTATCATCAATCATCACGCCCAAAAGTGTTTAACGGAGCGCTTCGACGAGAAAGTGCACTCGCCTACACTGATCACCGCCTCCTTCTCCGACTTCCGGTTGTTCACAACCAGCCTGTTAGTGAATTAGTAAATGATTAAGCTTGCTTATGAGTAAATGAGTGAGTGAGTGAATGACATAGTGAGTAAGTGAGTGTGCAAGTGATAAGTTAGCAAATGAGTTAGTGTGTGAGTGAACCTGTTGAAGAGTGTAGAAGTGGATAGGTGTATGATGTAATGATTACCTCTAAACGTTCGCACCGTCGATTCTGTCCAACACATTTCCTGCAGCGCTACAATACTGGACACACATTCCTTCAGTGTATCGAAAGATATACGGAATCTCCCGATGATATTGTGAGATCAGCGGATCCAATCCACGCATTGATCTTCAAATAAAATCCCTCTTCATTGTTCGGGTCATCCCCAATTGTATCGGTTTGTATGCTCTTGTTGGTTTTCGTTGGTTACCCGATCTTCCCCAAGGTTGCTAGAATCCCAGCCGGTGCCACGCAGAGTTGCGCGGAGTTGCATGGCAAGAGGCTGAAGGACCTTATAAGAGGTCTGAATCCGCGTTGCCAGCCTTTACCGTGTCACGTTGTGCAGTTGTAGTCAATGGGAAACGAGCTCTTCATCAATCACCGAGACTATGACGTCCCATGACGTACTCATAGTCCGAGTTATCGAAACCTGGCTTTGCGTTGAAGTCGCCCATGTTCAGGTATTAGAAGGCCAACTCAAAAGGCAAAATCAAAAATTGTTTATGTTGATCTTGATGTAAAATTTTGAAATCTTATCCACGAGAGTTAACTGTTGACATTGACTGTGAATTTACTGTTTGTCTCGAATCTCGGCAGCATTGGTTGACGCGTTACGTTGGATCATGGTAAGGCTTCGCATCCTTGCACAGAATCTATGACCTTTGAAATTTGTCAAGTAATTTACCATACTCGAGAGAAACACAACATAGTTTTAACCTCATTAAAATTACCTGCATAAAAATCGAAGCTTGAATGGTCCTTCTCAGTTTACCTTCGTTGCCCGTACCAATCTCTGGTTTATATTTAGATTATGTAACCATCGACATTGTACTGCCCAGGGAAGCACACGCGCGAATCACATTCCTCTACCCACAACTCCACCTTCTCCTTTTCCACCGCTTTATCAGCAAAACGTAAATATCCCAACCAACCCAATCCCCCTCGACTTCCGTCTCCCGTGAGATCATTGGGAAAAGCGTGCGAGCATCGTTTTCCAAACTCGAAACTCCCCATCTTCACAAGTTGTTGTGTGTGCTTAGAAGTTGACTGTAATAGAAATTTTCCCTATTCGAAAAAAAAAACATGAACAACGTCAAACTTCCTACAAACAGAGAGCACGGCTCAAACTTGTTTTGATTGCGGCTGTTGAATGAAGCTTCGAAAAATACACTTGAGGAGAAAGACATCAATCGAACAGATCTCGGGCTATCACCCCACTGGCACCCAAAGCAACGATGAGCGCGAAACTGTTTTCCCTCCGTGTCTGCTTCCGACTCTGTGGCAGGCGCGCCGCCGCTCGCTCGCGCTCACAGACAGCAACCAGCGAGCGATTGCCGAACGGACGGACGGACGTCTTGTTTTTCAAGGCCAAATTTTACATCGTTCATTAACAGCTGACGACAAAACTCAGGCAGCTCAGGCAAATGTGTGGCGAGCGGTCGTCGTCTCGTTGAAATCTACTTCTACATACGCCACCACTACGTGCTTCTGTAGGAGTATTGTAGAAACGAGGTGGTACAAAATGCATATACCACATGCAAGGACTAGGAAAAGGAAATAAGTTATTCATTAACTAATAAATGTTCGTAATATCAACTCTGCATAACATTTTACTTGACAATGTTGCTGTGGAAGCCCATTGCTCATTGAAGTCACCGTCATCAACAATGTACAGTACCGACGTCCGCTGGCTAAGTAACCAAATGCCGTTTTCGCTGACATACAGAATTTCGAGGCAGAACTGAGAAGCAGGCTAAGCCCCAGTTGAGGTGGTACATTGAGAAGCAGAAGATATCTTACGAGCACTTCAGTTTTTTTTTCCTTCTCCTAGACGCGAAGTACCACATCACTGCGCTAGAATATGTCATACGGAGAGCTGGGGAGTAATTTCTCAATAGATCTGGTCATTTTGTTTGCTTCCCGTCAGAAGTACACTGCAGTGTTACAATGGACTGGGAAACGTTCTTGTGGGTGAAGGAATCCGTCCTTGTAGTTTTGATACCGGTTGACAAATACGAAGACTTGTGGATGATGTACAACATCTTTCATCCAATATCATCCGTCATTTGAAACAGAGCCATTCATTCAGCACGTTTCGCAACTTTCTCCCCGTTGGATGGTATAGTATCCACCGCACAATATAAAGTTGCAGGAAGCGTGATATGAGACAACAACAACGATGAAGATGCAGACTGACAGGAATCCTTCGGGATGTTTGCGCACTGCTGTTTCGTAGGAAACGCAAACACTCCATGACGCCAACCGCCGATGGCGGGGTGTGTCTCGACTTCGACGTTGTTTACCGGAAAGATGATGCCGTGGAAAGAAAACAATTCCAGCCAACCAGTAGCCCCTAGCGATGGCAAGGTGATCGAATGTTATTTTCCGAAGCTGAAAATGATGCACACTGCTTTGGGCGCTGGACATTTTCTGAGAAACAAATCCCCAGAATTTTCTTTAAACAAACTACTAAAATTACATGCAGATTTACAAATATAATGGATATGAAATAATCTCTGGTGAAATTCGGCAAAAAACTATACAAGGCATCCGTGAGGAAAATTCAGATAGTTTTTCCATTGAAATTTCACGATGAATACCCGTAAATCCAAGTAAGAATTACTAGAGGAGTTTCAGACGGAATCTATGCAACGAATCCCTAGGAAACCCTCGACAAGAATATGTGGAGGAACTTCAGATACAACCATCGTTATAATTTTCAGGATAGATCCGCGGAGAAGTTCAGGGTAAAATTTTGGAAGAAATCCTTTGAGGAATTTCAGTAAGAATTATTGGTAGAATTCCATTAGAAACCGTTTGAATGTATCGCTTGAAAATCTAGAAGAACTCTAAAGAGATTACTGAAAAAAAAAATCAAACGGATTCCTCAGATGAACTCATGGAGAAACTCCTGGATCACAATTAGGAGGTCTCCCTGGAATCCTTCGGGAGAAACTCGTTGAGAAATCCATTATGGGTATCTTGAGGTATTGCAAAAAGTACAGGCAGAGAAACTGAATCATAAGTTCTTGAGGAAATTTCATAATAAATTCTAGGTGAATTTTTAGAAGAACTCAAAAATAAATGCCTTGAAGAGTTTGAGGAGGAATCCGTGATAGAATAGCATGAGGAAACTACAGAAGAATTTTATTGAGAATCTTTAGTGGAACTTTTGGGGATACATACATACATTTATTTGTTCAACATCATTAAGACAAGACATAATCAACAATAGTACGCCATAATACACGGTTCGTGGCTCCCGCTCTCCATCCTCGGTCGCGCCCGATGCTCGCCAAGTCACGCTCCACCTGGTCCGCCCATCGTGCTCTCTGCGCTCCACGCCTTCTTGTGCCAACCGGATCAGTTGCAAACACCAGCTTTGCAGGGTTGTTGTCCGGCATTCTTGCAACATGCCCTGCCCACCGTATCCTTCCGGCTTTGGCCACCTTCTGGATGCTGGGTTCGCCGTAAAGTGCAGCGAGCTCGTAGTTCAAACTTATCCGCCACACACCGTTCTCCTGCACACCACCGAAGATCGTCCTTAGCACGCGTCGCTCGAGTGCTTGCAGGTCCTCCTCGAGCATGGTCCATGTTTCGTGCCCGTAGAGAACCACCGGTCTTATTAGCGTTTTGTATATGGTGCATTTGGTGCGTGGGTGAATCTTTTTCGACCGCAGTTTCTTCTGGAGCCCGTAGTAGGCCCACGCCCGACTTCCACTGATGATGCGCCTCCGAATTTCACGGCTCACGTTGTTGTCAGCCGTCAGTAAGGATCCGAGGTAGACGAATTCCTCCCCCACCTCGAAAGTATCCCCGTCTATCGTAACATTACTACCCAGAGGGATCCGGTCGTGTTCGGTTCCGCCTACCAGCATGTACTTTGTTTTTGAAGCATTCACCACCAGTCCGACCTTTGCTGCTTCGCGTTTCAGGCGAGTGTACAGCTCTGCCACCATTCCAAATATTCTGGCAATAATGTCCATGTCGTCCGCAAAGCATACAAATTGACCGGATTTTGTGAAAATCGTTCCCCGGCTGTTGAGCTTGGCTCGTCGCATCACACCTTCCAGAGCGATGTTGAAGAGTAGGCATGAGAGTCCATAACCTTGCAGCAGTCCCCGGCGAGACTCGAATGAACTGGATAGTTCACCCGAAATCCTTACGCAAATAGGCGCCAACTTAGGGAGGGGGGCAAGTATGGTTTTGCCCACCAATATTTGACAAACTTATTCCCTGGGTTAAAATATTTTTCAGTGCACCTTTTATAGCCAAGATGAGGCGGAAGAAGGTACGACGCCATTGTTATCGCCTTGGTGGTGCGGACGTTAGTATTGGTATCTCTAGAATGTTCTCATTTTGGGCGTTTATCGCATCGATGAACAAGGGGTGATACATCAGCTCGTAGTTGCCGCTCGAACACAGATGGCGCACAATTTCTCCTTCGTGACGTTCACGAACAATAATTATTCTTGGAAAGATGTCCAGTGTACTTGTTTTGCAAAATTATGTAGAACGATGTAATCGCAGGATAGGCTATGAAACCAATCAGAAATTTGCCTCTTCCCCAGGAGACCAGGATCCGGAACGCCCGTGAAAGTGGCCATAGGTTGTTTGTTTATTTTCGACATTTGACACCAGGGTGCATTCGTGTCGCATGGCCATAGGTGCTGAAACAACTACTAATGTTCCTTTTTTTTTTTAATTTACGAAAGATGATGTGTCGCAAGTTGGGTTCTAAAAACATCTTCGCCGACGGAAGAAGGATCCCGGAATGGCCCTGAAAGTGGCCAATGAAGTCCAATAGTTCTGAAATGATTTCTAAAGGATCTATTTTACAAAATCATGAAGAATATTGTGTCGCATAAAAAAATTGTCCGCTTCTCCAGGGGAACCAGGATTCTGGAACGGTCCTGAAAGTGGCCAAAAGTTCTGAAATGACTTCTAATAGACCTTTTTTTGCAAAATCATGAAGAATGATGTGTCGCAAGATGGGTTTCAAAAAACATCTTAAAATTGACCTCTTCCCCGACGGAACCAGGATCCCGGAATGGCTCTGAAATTTGCCAATGTGGTCCATAGGCAGTCAACATGACTTCTAGTCAACTAATTCTAATAAATAATAAAGTTTGATAAGCGGTGAACGTATATAATTCATGTTAAGACTTTTTGCCACCATTTGTATGGAGCCGCATCACTGTGCATTTTGGCGGTTTGATTGCGATTTATTGATTTAAGAATTCAGAAAGAACATGGTCGATCCAGGAACTTGTTGTAATGAAAACTTGGGCTTGCGTGCGAAATGGTCATTGCCAGAGAAAGCTCTCAAGAGAACGTCCAGTGGAACCATTTCGGAAGGTGTCCTATTTTGGGCACTTTTCTGCTATAACTCAGCCAATTCTGAACCAATTGACAAAATTTTTGGAATGCGATGATATACGTGAAGTATTTAGCCGAGTACAAAATTTCAAGTCAATTGGTTTGGAATTGGCTGAGTTATAGCGAAGAGTGCCCAAAATAACGGCCGCTGCCCAAGTGGTTCGCTACCCTACGTAGCTTTTTAGGGGGAGGAAGCGTCTGGGATTGTGTGGCGAGCCATGTATTAGGTATGCGAAAATATGCTACGAGGGGGAAGGGAGGAGTAAAAGATCGATCAAACAATGTTACGTCATTTATGGACGCTCCCCAAACAATAACTGTGGAAGCGCTCAGAGAACAATAACCTGGGAAGCAGTATTTGTCCCAGTGAGGACGTAATGGCAAGAACATAAAAAAATATCCCGTAAGGGATTGGTCGAGCCTTTCAAACTTCATTTTCCCCTTTCGTAAAATCTTTTGCATGGAATCCTGGAAATGTTTGTACGACTATAGTAAGAAATTCGCCATAAACTATCACGTAATTAACGGGCGTAAATTAAATAATATTTTTTTGCCTTACTCGTTCACTTAGTGTACTGGAAAGGCTATATGTTCACTCCAAAAACGACTTTTTGATAGAAGGCCTGGAGGGTCAAGTCACATATACCAATCAACTCAGCTCGACGAATTGAGGTGATGTCTGTGTGTGTGTATGTGTGTATGTGTACAAAAAAACTCACATCACTTTTTGGCAGTAAACCTCAACCGATTTTAATGACCGACGGTTCATTCGACGCGGAATCTGGTCCCTTTGTTTCCTATTGAAAATGGTTCGGATCGGTCCAGCCATTCCGGAGTTATGGCCATTTAGGTGTTCCGGACCAGTACCCTTGGAAGGGGCCATACATAAAAATGTAACAAACACATACATGCGACACATCAAACTGCGGCATTTTGGATAACCTGATGAACAGTTAGCAAGAAAACAGTCTCAGACCATATCTAATCCGGTAGTGTTCCGGAACCGGTTCCGGGTGTCCCGCCGCAAGTGAAAAATATAAAAGTGATTCAAATCCATGCATGCAACACATCAAATTGCGGCAATTTCGATAACCTGATGGACAGTTAGCAAGAAAATAGTCTCAGACCATATTTGAACCGGTTGTGTTCCGGAACCGGCTCCGGATGTCCCGCCGGAAGTGGCCAAATATAAAAGTGAACCAAATCCATGCATGTGACACATCAAACTGCAGCATTTTCGATAACCTGATGAGTAGTTAGCAAGAAAACAGTCTCAGACCATATCTTAACCGGTAGTGCTTCGGAACCGGTTACGGGTGTTCCGCCGGAAGTGGCAGTATATAAAAGTTGACAAAACTTTTGCATACGGTACATCAAATCACGGCTTTTTCGACAACTTGATGACCGGTAATTGAGGAAGTAGGCTTAGACCACATTATAGAATGTCAGTAGTGCCGAAACTAGTTCCGGGTTTCCCTCCGAAAGTGGCTAAATTTAAAATTGAACCAAACCCATGGCTTTTTTGATAACCTAATAAACTTTAGCAAGCAAATAGGCTCAGACTATTTAAGAGACTATCGGTAGTGTTCCGCAACCGGTTCCGGGCCAGAAGTGACACCAAACCCATGCATGCGATAGCTCAATTCACGACTTTTTAGGTAACATGGTGAACAAGAAAATAGACGCAAGCCATATCAGTGTTTTACGGAACCGATTACGGGTGTTCCACCAGAAATGGTCAGATGTAAAAGAGAACCAATACATGCGACATATCAATGACTTGTTCAGTAACAAGATAAACCTAGAGATAAACGGTTAATCAACAAATAATCTCAGACCATATTTGGGAGAACCGGTAGTGTTCCAAAACTGGTGACAAGACAAGTAACGTGTGGAAGTATAAACACTATAGATTCCATAGACTCCATAGACTAGATGAAGACAACTGTAGCCAAACGAACTGTCAGTTCGTGTAGCCAAACGAGCATGACGTCACGATTTCATTAGCGATAATGGATTGCGTGACGTCATATTCGCTCAGTACACTCTAAACTCATCGCAAAACACACTAAAATCGTATTGCTCAACCATGTCTCCACGAGTCTAGGTATCTAGAACTTGTAATAATATTTCGGAATCGGTTGCGGATGTTCCATCGGAAGTGATTTAATAGAAGTGAACCAAAATCACGCATGCGATACATAAAATCGTGGCTTTTTTAAAAAATTTGCCGAACGGTTAGCAAGATAATAGCGTCAGATCACATTAAATTTCGGCTTTTAAGGTAACCCGATGAACAGTTGACAAAAACATAGTCTCAGACCATATTTGAGACAACCGGAATCAGTTGCAGGGGTCCCACCGGAAGTGGTCAAACGCAAAATTTAACAAAACCTATGCAAGCTGCACATCAAATAGCGGAATTATAAAGGCGAACGAAATAAATATCAAAGCAATAAATCAAACTGTGGCTTTTTTGATAGCATGTAAACGTTGGGTAAGATTATAAGATTATATATGCACGAGAACAAAATCGTGACCAAAGCTATGTCTTCAAATCACATTATTTCAGATTCCTACGGTGTAAATGTATGATAGGATGGATCGACGTTTTATGGAAAAAAAAAATAATTTAATCGCATCAACACCTTATCAGTTTTCCAATCTTCAATCTCCTTTCCTTATGCTTCTAAAATTACTGCTCACAATGTGGGTGCGGCTGGTTGAGCCCTCACTTTTCTTATTGCGATTGAAATTTGAATGGAAAAGAAATTCAAGAATTTGAATGCATTTTTCTCATGTTACCCATGATAATAAAATACAGCCTAAAGTGTGCTGCAATAAACATTTGCGAAGATCACAAAGTGATCTGTGATTGTGAATAAAGTTAACCTTCTTCATGCATTAGCTGACGCTCACCCCGCTGCCGTAGTGGATGGAATGGGGTCATAATGACCCCAATACACGACTAGGGTTAAGGTGGTCAAGCAGTCAACTGAGAGATCTGATATTTTTAAGCTCTGTTTAGCTGTTGAACATAACATCGGAATATGTATCATTAATAAGTTTCGAAAATCGATGATGGCTTTGTTAAAATTGTTGCTTTTCTTTATGAAGTGTTTCCAGGATTCAGGAACATTTTGGCTAACGTCGACGAAAAGTTCATGAGTACATATTCGACGAGAAAGACACTATCACCACTAGGTGGATTAAGCTGGGGTTTTTGTAAATGGCAAAACACCAATCCAACAGGTCTGGCAATTCCTCGCAAGGTCGTCCGGCACCAAAACCGGATGGCAGTGAAATTTAAAATGCAAACGAAAACGTACAGTCAATTACATGCATAATAATTACAGTGTGTGTTGGTCTCCTCATAGCTCGTGAATTCCTCACCTTAATGCACACGCGACAAATGACCAAGCACCTCCTGCACTAAATGCATGTGTCAAGCACAATATAATCACCGCTTGCTCTCTTGCCGAACTCATTTCCATCACGGTCACCGTATTTGATTAAAATTCATTTTCCCTACGACGACCCATGGAACTCATTCATGCATTTTCATGACACGCACAATAGTAGGAGCAAACGTTACTCCGGTCACGCAGCATTCTGTTGAAGCCACTGACAGCTTGACACATGGAATCAATGAGTTGCAGGGCAATGTCGTCCCGTAATCCCACACCAATTTAACTGTTAAGCCATATTCAAGTCACGACGGATACCACTGCTTCCACGCATTTTTTCCCGCACAAAATATGCATCGGATGGCACAGTGTTAACTCCTTTTTGAGACCATAGATCGTGAGTTGATTTATCGATGTGCCCATCTGTGGGCCGGAGATGGTTCGAAAAGCCCGATGACGATCCATTCCTCGTCCATTACTCCAAGAAACGTGGAAGGATTGTTTACAAAACATTTCGTACGGGTCTCAGGAATCAAAGCGGTCTCTGGTTCAAATGTCAGTGGGTCACTTTGCCGCGCTGGCAAATTGATGACTTCGTGACAGAAATGACGTTTTCCTCTCTTTCGTACCTCACTCTCCGAACCGGCGTTGGCGAATCATGAGTTGAAACCGTTTCATCGAATCGAAACGTTATTCAATCGGCGCTGATGACATTCGCGAAAGTTTCTGCCATGATTTTGCTTCGCCTCTCTTTCGCGTGCGGCATTTTTATCCGGTCCAATCGTCGCACTTAAATGCAGCTCTTTTTCCGGTCGTTATTTTTTTCTCATTCAGTTTGAACAACTTATTTTTTTTGTACGTGCTGCTGCAACGGCGAGTCTTCATCGATGCTATATATAATCGCCGGCAAGGAGAAAGTTTCTCGGCCCCTCTGTGCCTCGACTCGGCAACCACCGTCCGTCGCCACGGCTTGCAGGGACGTGCGAGGCCACTCACAGCACCTAGTGCAACGGGCGATCGTGAAAGTCGTCGTCGTTTACGTTCCTCATATGTAGTTTACATTTGGGATGATGTACGTTTAGATAATCCTAAATAAACGTATAAGTATTTTAGTTTTAAGATGGTTCTAAAAACCTACTCTAGTGTATTTGACTAAAAAATGTTACTTGGGTTGTCCCCATTCGGGCTGTTCGAGCCCGTATGAAGTTGATCATCAATCGGAAATAGGTTCGGCTATGCAATCTTATTAATTGGAACAAACTATTTAATTTTGACCAACGTTTCGACACCGGGTTCGGTGTCTTCTTCAGGAAAAAAAACTGGTTGTTGATCATCAATATGATTCTTTTCTCGATCAGCCTAGACAGCCATGTAGTATCCGTAGCGGTTGTCTCAATTGGCTGAGAATAACACTACGGACCACCTATTCCGGTGGTAAAAGTCCACTAAACAGGTGAACCCTAATCCATGGTGTAATGCGGCTGTATACCTACCATGCCTAGGAATGAATGGCTAGGAGGGGGGAGGGGGGGGGTTGCTCTAATAAAAACCTAACTGCTAACGGAGCCTGTGGAGTACCAGTGCGCCATCTACAGTATTTTGTTCTTATTTCGAAAACCGGAGCAATGGTGCAGTAGAACTTGTGTTTCTCTGAGACAATCAGTTGCCCTTCAGGCTAGGGAGCGTCCATAAATTATGTCACACAAAAATGACCATTTTCACCCCCTCTCCCCATTGTCACACTTTTTGTATGATACCTCTGAAACTTTTGTATGGGATGTCACACTTTACTGAGCCCCCTCCCGCTAAATGCGTGGCGTAATTTATGGACGTTCCCCTAAATAAAGGTGGGATTATGAAGATGTTATTAATTAGTTTAAATTTTCTCCTATCGCAAGCAACACACAGGTTATATAAGAGTTATGACAGCACAAATTTTGGTTGTATAGAAGTTAATTTTACGTAATTCTAACATTGTGCTGGAATAACGTCAAATAAACTTCTATACAACCAAAACTTGCGCTGTCGTAACTAATATATAACATGTGTGTTGCTCGGGATATGGCTTCGCATTATACTAGTTGCACAGTGTATTCCGTGTATCTTCGCCTTTGTCATTTTCCAATCGATACTGATCTGGTGTTTATTGCTGCTATTATTTTCGCTGTGCTGTGATAGTAAAGAGTTTTATTTTTTGCCTAGTTTGGGTAGCGGCTATGGTTAGGAAAACTCAAATCCATCTTCAGCATAAAAGAACAGCAACGATCAATCTTTGCTGACTTATGCAAAATGGTACAGCCCAAGTGGCCTTAGACCAAGAACCTTACCTTCGTAGGGGAAATTTATATCTAAGAAACCTTGTGAACCCGGTATTTGCTACTTTCAGCAAAAATGAAATGACATACTCGCGTGTCATGCCACGAGCCTTTGCGCTTGTCAACAACGCAATCGTTGCTTCACTCGTCTCTGAATTAACCACCATAGATGTATGTGCTGTCACAAGTGAGGTATCCGTTGGTAACCTCAACAGGAAATACGTCTATTGTTCGGTTTATTTACCGCACGATGAACCATCCAAGTCATCGCACACTGTACTTCAGAAGGCCTTCCGCTGATTGATGGCTAATACTCACCATATCATCTGGGGCAGCTCAGGCATTACCTTGAGAGGCTCCAGTTTGATCAATTACTTAAGTAGTACAGATCTTGTATCACTTAATACTTATGACACACATGTGATACAAGAATCACTGTACAATTGCGCTTGAAATGAGTGCCACACTGATAATTCTCTCCATTCAAGACAGTCTTGTTAGAATTTTCTTGACACTGCGTACCGTTGTACGAGAATCACACTCGTATCACATGTCTGTCTGGGGTATAACATAGGCAACTACCCAAGCTTCATGGTATCTGCTAGAGATAAGGAGGCATGTGTCAGATGAAGAATCTTTATCTGATCAACGCTACCTCTTTTTTGAACATTTAAATGTTACTTCGCCAACATTGCGTTTCAGGGATCCTCGGTCAACAAACTGGGATCTTTTTATTGATTTGGTTGCGGCCATATTTCATGGATATTCACCATCCATTGACATTCCAAGTGATTTAGATGATGCCGTTGATACTACAACGACCTTCATCATGGAAGCTTAACCGTTCGTCGAATTTGCTCGAGAAGTTTCTTAAAACTCGGTACCCACCGAGAGACCACCGCTTCATATTGAAGAAGCATACCCTCTACGGTCTGTGAAGACCACAAGAGGAACCCCTGGGTGGAACTCTGATTTGGCAAAGCTCTGGAAACAATGTACAAAGAGTTGGAACAGACGACGTTCGGCTGGTTCGGAGGCTTTCAGGTCGGCTCGCAAGGCCTACAGGAAAGCTCTCCGGTCTGCTGAACGATCCGGCTGGAAAAACCTTTGTACGAATATTTTCAGTTTGAGTGAAGTCAGCCGGTTAAACAAAATTCTTGCGAAATCTAAGGATTTCCAAGTGAACGAACTTCGTTTGCCAAATGGCGATCTGACTTCCTCTGATGAGGAAGTTTTGTAATGTTTATTCAGTATACACATTCCCGGATGTGTACTGCCCTTCTACGCTCAATTGTCCCATGTTATATGGGAATCCCATATAACATGGGACAACTATGCGTAGAACGGCAGTGTAGATGTTTCATCTTTGGATGAACCTGATGTCTTCTCGTGTAGTTTAGTTAAGATTCTCTGGCTTCGGCTCGGAGTATCATAACTATAGGATATATTGAGTGGGCACTAAAAAGCTTTGCTCCTTTCAAATATCCTTGAGCATATCCTATTTTGCTTCAGAAAGGATTTGTTTATTTCAAACATGTTTTCAATAAAGTACTCGTTTGCAGTTTTGCTACAGGGTATATTCCTAAATTCGTGCGGGATATTACTATAAAGTTTATTTCGAAAGTGGGTCATGTGTCGTAAGAAGAAGCAAAGAGTTTCAGACCTATCAGTTTGACCTCTTTTCTTCTGAAATGCTTAGAACGCATTGTGGATCATCACATCCGTGATGTTCATCTGGCCAGCGTGCCTCTTCATGTGAACCAACATGCCTACCAATCTGGCAAATCCACGGTGACTTTTTTTACATAAGGTTGCTTACGACATCGAGAATGCATACACGCAAAAGCAATCCTGCTTGGGTGTTTTCTTAGATATCGAAGGTGCCTTTGACAACGTGCCTGTCGATGCCATATTGGAAGCCATACGGAGTCATGGTATATCTCCAATGATTTCCAATTGGATTCACCAAATGCTCAAAAACCGACATTTCTTCTCGACATTGCGTCAAGCAGTGATTAGAAAATTGAGTGATTGTGGATGCCCCCAAGGGGGAGTCTTGATACCGCTTTTGTGGAATCTCGTAGCAATTACGCTATTGAGGCAACTCAATAATAGCGGTTTTTCTACTTATGGTTTTGCCAACCTAACACCCAATAAACATTTTGGTCTGTATAATTTGTGTTATACACTACTATATAAGAACCAATTCAATCGTATAAACTGCACAAAACTGCTATATACGTACCAAAGTGGAGGCCATATACATACTTCTGATGATGTTTCGCGATTTCATATGATCATCATTACGATGTCCCGTATAATCGATCGAAAGAATAAAATACGACTTCGGGTAATATGTAATACGATGTCCGAAATTAGCTATAAAAATAGTTGACACCTAGCCTAGAACACGTCACCTCGAGATTGTGAGTCTAAGCCTATACCATTGTTCTAACTGATCTGTCTTGAGATGAGCACAAATTTTGGCCAATATAAGCTAAAGCTTTCTCAACCACCCATGAAACTTGCCTTTGTCTTCCTACATGAGTGCAGATATGAAGAATGGGCTGCAATTTTTTCTAAGTCATTGCGATTTCATTTATCACAATGCTGTACTGATATATAGTATACCTAATGATGAGTTGTCAATTTATATAGGTACAACTCGTAGCGAGTTGGATTAGCACTTATTACGACATGTTTTGTTTACAACATCAGTCCCGCGTCGTCGTCGTCACAGGAAAAGTTTACTGTTCATGAAGGAGTAATTGTGAGACAAATGTCTTCTTTCGGTAACTAGGTATGAACACTTTTATAGATTGCCCGAATATCATTATTGTTATTGGCAAACAGAATGGTTCCAGTCCCAAAATATAATCAGCAGCCGGCGGTGATGAGTAAGGCAAGTAGGTTGCGTTTTTCATTTTGCATCGTTGCGGTGCCGAAATTCATTAAGTCATTACGATTCCAACCAAACTTTACTAACATTATATATGACTTGTAAGCGTATGCAAACAGTGACGACTTCAATTAGCGCGATTTATGACTTGCTTTATACACAACAATGTTACTCCAACATAAATCGCAGCAACGATTAATATACAATTGGACTTGACATTATTTATCACAACATTCAACGGTTTTTACGATTTTGATTTCTGACAGAGTGATACACGATTTTGAATGCACTTCCCATTACGATCTGTGGTTTACTGGGCACTGGTAGTTGGTATAAGCATCAGCACCGTTTTAGACCTGATGAAAAGCGCTCTTCGTTGAGGGTTAGTGTCGCCAATATGGCCTTTCGGTTAATCCGAGTAAAACATCTATTGTTCTTTTTACGGAAAGGCGAAACCGTGATGGCGTTCGACCTTTGCGTCTCTTTGATTCTGAAATCGATGTGACTGAACAGGTAAAGTACGTTGGAGTTATTCTTGATTCCAAGCTGGACACCTCCCATTGAGTTCAGAATCAAGAAAGCTTGTATGGCCTTCGGGCAATGCCGGTGAACCTTTGGTACAACTTGGGGTCTAAAAGCCAAGTATATCAAATTGATTAACGCAACTTTTTCAACCATTGCATTGGTTTATGGATGTCTTGTGTGGCGACAAAAGGGCAAAGTAAGAACATTCCAATCAAAATTAGTCAATCTCCAAAAAAGTGCTTAATGGCAATGTCTAAAGCGGTCCCCTCAATTCCCAAGGCAATGCTCGAAACTCTCTTTGGCGTTGCTCCACTACACATTTATCTCAAACAAGAAGCACTTTCTTGCACTTACCGCTTATTGGTACTCGGTTTACTAGAGGAACCTCCTCTGAACCGCAAGTCAACACACAACTGGTTGTTTTCTTCTTCTTCTTTATGGCTCGACGTTCGCATTTGAACTTCACCTGCCTCTCTTCAACTTAGTGTTCTTTTGAGCACTTTCACAGTTATTAATTGAAGGGCTTCTCTTTGCCTGTCATTGCATGAATTTGTACATTGTTTGGCAAGTACAATGATACACTATGCTCAGGGAATTGAGAAAATTGTCCCGACCGGAACGGGAATCGAACCCGCCGTCTCCGGATTGGCGATCCATAGCCTCAACCACTAGGCTAACTGGAGACCCAACTGGATGTTTCTATCTTTGGTGAATTTGAACAAAGTTGTTCTTTCTCCAAGTGATCTTACAATTGCACGAAGATCCCTTCTCGGGAAGAGTCGCGAGAAGTATTTCAGACGGAATTGTATGTTGCATTGATGGCTCCCTTCTCAAAGGTCGAGCTGAAGCTGGTGTCTACTCTCGTGAGCTACGGTTACATCAGTCTTGGTAGACACTACTGTATCGTTTTTCAGGCCGAAATCTTTGCTCTTTTGTGTGGAGTGCATTCAGCACATCAGCAACACGATATGGGCAAAGTCACATACATCTGTTTAGATATCCAGGCTGCTATTAAAGCAGTTGCTTCTTTAGGTCGATGTTAGTTAGCGTTTGTCGAACTCAAATCGAATTCAGCAAACGCTGTTCACCTTGTATGAGTCTTGGTCATTCTTCCATCGCTGGAAATGAATTGGCTGATGAGTTAGCTGGCACTGGAGCATCACATGACTCTGAGCCAGCTATTCCGATATCGACGTTTTGGGTAGAGCTTCAGATTCACACCTGGGCTGCCATTCAGCAAAAAACAATACTGGAATAGTTTGGAGTCAGTCGACAAACAAAATTGTATTGTTCTGAGCCACCTCCAAGGGTGGCGAAGTATCTTACAAATCTGTCAAAGCAGAGTTGCAGCATGCTGGTCAAAGCATTGACTGGCCAGTGACTGCCGACTCAGCTATTACATGCACACTTAGAAATTCTGAAATTCGCACGAAACGGAATCACCAAAGAACGTAAATGTTTTCAAGACTATGAATCATAATTTGGACTCAATTTTACGTGCATCATGTAAGTGCTGGTTGGTTGCGTTAGATGTCAACAAATCCGTTTCACCAGAAAAGTAGAAGCAGTATCACGTTCATCAGCCACCTTCTAACTCGGTGAAATAGCCGAGAGGTAAGAGATGTGGCTCACGATCAGGAGATCCGGTGTTCGAATCCATGCATGGCATTATTTTACTTTTCTATGTTTTATCTGTCAAATCGATTTTAGCGATTGCTAGACGCTAAGAAAAAATAAGTTTTATTTTGGGGTGTCTTGAAAGACGTAAATTTACATGTTTCAACCTCTAAATTTGTGTTTTTGGAGATGCTCGTATATGTCAGGTTCAGCACATTTAAAATTACATGATATTTTCTAGGTGTGTATCTAAAACTTCAATATCGTTTGGAAATAGGAGATGGTAATTACACTACATTCAAGTTACCTCTACTTGATTTGAATAATAAATATTACTTATTTTCTTAAAAATAATATCGAGTGAAGTTAAACGTTTTTTAAAGCTCATCATATAAGTCATAAACTGTTCAAATTTCATTGCAATCTGTTCATCGAATTCGGAGATATAACAGTTCAAAGTTGGCTATCGGTTAATTATGCCTTTTTGTAGAATCCCTCTAACTTCTTGTACAATATCCCGATCTTTCCCAAATTTGGAACATTGATACACAACTACAACTAGTTAACCAACTTACAGTGGGAATTTTAGATTTTTTTGATGTACTTTCCGAAAAGTTACGTATAACTGCACTGCCCATAACTGCATAACAGTCACATTCGACAAAAGTAGGCCTTGTACAAAATGGAGTTTAAAGTTTGCAACATGCGCTAGTATGAAGACGATACGAAATTTCAAAAATTTGTCAATAATTTAAAATTCATCCTTTTGCAATGAAATTTTCTATAGCTCTTCTTGTATGCTGGACGAATAGTTAAAAAAATAATCAGACCAAAATATGATTGATATTACGCTTTGACACCAGTGTGTATTTCCAGTGTGACTGTTATGCGGTTACATTCATTAATTTTAGCCAATGAGACAAAACGACTTGGTATTTGTTTCACATTTTGCAGAACAAACTTAAAAAGTTCATTTGGGTGGATGAAAGTACTGATGATTGGGAGATGATCCCCGGTATTAACTCAATATTGGCAAAAAATGCAAATGTTACAATTATGCAGTTAGGGTAAAAGGGTATAATGCGCCCCACCGGGGCAAAACGCCCCTCTTCATTTTCTAGCGATTCAAGCGCTTTTCGCATGCGTGATCGATTAGAAATCTCAAATATTGAAGAATTATTGCCATTAAGCTGGTCCGTTAGTGGATTGGTACAGAAAAGCAATAAAAATATCAAAAAGTCTGAAATCGAAGCTTTTGGCGTAATATTTTACCCCTTGTGAGCTGACTTCATTGTAAACGAAGCTAGTTCTGTTCGCTTGTGTTACTTTGCAACTTTTATGCAGTTAAACACTTGATGAAAGACCCTCCTAGGATAAGCATGTGGTGGAATTATCCCCTGGGGCAGTTTTATCACGGGGCTGGAACGTTTTCAAAAAACGTTTCAAAGCTTCCATAGCCACCTCTCCAAAGGCAAAGTTCGCATGCAACACTTCTCTAACTTTAGTAACAACGATTTGCAGTGAACAATAGATGTAATAAGACGCCAGTTGCAGATATATTGCCATTTCTGCTTAGGGGGGCATATTATACCTGTTTACCCTATGGACAGTGCAGCTGTAGCTTGTTGACCAGTTTTTGAAAAGTGAAAATTTAGCCTGTCCCGATCATTCTGTCTATCGAGGGGTCTGAAGTTTTTAGAGTTTTGCTTCTAATAACACAAGTTTACAAAATAAAATGAAAGTCGTGAACTTCTGTCAACGACCAAAATTTTTGAAGCACAATTTAGTGCTGATTTCGAAATCGACCTTCAAAAAATTTAAAGTAGAACAGTTTTTGAGTTTTAGCTCAATATCGAGTTTTACAACTTTTCAAAATATGTAATTTACTAAAATTCAAATATATTGCGTTTTGTTCAACCAATTTTAAATCTTTTTCCATAAATTGAAGGCTGAATACAATACCATTCGATCATCTGAATATAGGTTTTGCGTCAGATTGATGAAATTCAAGATATTGACGATTTTTAGGGACAATCTTCTTAAATTTAAGCAAAATTTCCAAATTTTTTTGAAGAAATGTATTTTTTTAATAAGAAAAAAACAACTTAAAAATTCTTTCTCGACGTTTATTTGACATATCATATGTAGGCGAGTTACAGTAAAATTTTCAGCTCAATCGGAGCATTGGTTACGGAGAATGAGATTTTTGAAGTGAGCGACTTTGCTTAAAAATAGAACAAAAATCGATTTCAAATCATCAACCTTGTATGGAAAGTCGAAAAAATTTCCGCTCTACTGTAATTTTTTTCTTTCGCGTTTTCGAACTCAGGGCATGATTCTACACCAAAAATGATCATCAGCTTACCGAGTTCAAAAATGTTGTAAACTAGTGTAACAACTGAATCTTCATCGTTGCTAGTGAATCTCCCGTAGTTCGTATTTTCATGAATTTGTTCGTAATTTTTTCTCAACTGTAGCTTGACATTTTTCGGGAGAGCAATGTGCGCAATTTATCCTAGAGTTTGTTGCTGGTTACTTTGTATGATAATCAGCTTACCCTAACATGAGGAATGGGGGCTGTTGTGAACTGCAGTTGTTCTGCATAGAAAGTTATCAGAAATAAACCCTTCCTTCCTTGTCAGCATACGAACATACGACTCAAAGTTTATACCAGGATTGGATATTCATTCCTCCAGTGTGTCTAGGTGATAAGAACTACTGGGTAAGGTCAAAGATATTTCAAAAACTGTCTTTCCTTTCTTAAGGCATACGAAGATTTGACGGTTTTGAATGCGTTATCATTCAGTAATATGTAGGTAAAAAAGAAGGTAAATCTTTTTACAACAAAAAACTCCAGTCTAACCTAGCCCATGGTGCAGCTACCGTACACCACGTGTCAACACTTCTCCGATGTGATGACTCAAACCCAGACTGGCACAACAATGGAAGAATTGTTCTCCCGACTGAACTTTGAATAACATTAGCACGCGTAGTTTACCCCGTTACAGAGTGTGTACTGTTACTGTCATATACCCGGCTGGAATGCCTCCACCAGACGCAACGAAGTGAGAGGCCCGTCGCCACAGTAGTGCGGAAAAGCGTAGAATGCGGAAACCGGTGTAAGCTTGCCTCAAACCCAGACCACATCGAGCGCTCACTGCGGACGGACTTATGCGGACGGATGCGGAAGGAGCTCGTCTACCGGTGCGCGAGGTGGAATAAATTAATAATTTGCCTAGTGGCTCCACTGGAATGGGGTGGGGCGGTAGCAGGGCGACGGTTCCATTTCGCGAACATGACGCCGCCACCAGCGCTGTATAGGAATAGTTTTGAATATTTTCACACGCATTCACGCAATCCGTCGCCGGTTGTCGGTCTGTCGGTCGGTCGTAGTCACACACGACCGGCGGCGGTCCCAGCAGGAGCCGTCGACGAAGACGACGACTGCGACGAGGCGACGGACGCGCACCGTTTGTTTGGATGCGGTTGTTCATCAGGTCTGGTTTGGTTTGGGGTGGGCCGGGCCAGGCCGGGCGGATTTGTTAATGGCGTGAACTGACCTAGATTCCGGTTTTGCCATGATGCGGGCTCGACGCGCGGCGAAAATGAGGTTAATTGGTAGAAAGAACCATCTGACGTGTGACGCCACACATTATCGCGAAGATTGTTGACGATGTGCGAATATTCGCGGAAGGATTTGTGTCGACTTGTATTCGAAGATTACAGATTAACTCACGGTGTGCTGAGACACAAATTTCATAGATTTTTTCTAAATCTTATAGTTTTAATGCAATGAGTTGCAAAACGATGACTTTTTCAGAACGAGCGCTAAATCAAATTTGAACTATTGTGCAACAATAATGACAATGTCGCAACCTGCATCTATTGCGACAATCCACCCAATGCGACAAGGTTTGTGTATATATTTCCAAACCAATTTTCGAGGAATAACTGCAGGTCCGTGAACATTATATCAGTGTTGAAGAACCACCATCCCACAGTGTTGATTTTGGCTCATGACCGACCGACCATCGATCAGACTAAGGCCTGAGTTGCCTCTGCTGTACAGTGTACATAGTAGCCGTCTCCATTCTACTCGGTCCATGGCTGTGTGTCTCCAGTTCCGCACTCTGCGTAGGGTTCGCAGATCGTCCTTTACTTGATTCGACATCCTGATGACGTGATCCGCCAACCGTAGCCTCCCGATTTCCGCGGTGTGAACGATGGTTGGTTCTATCAGCTGCTGATGCAGCTCGTGGTGCATTCGCCTTCTCCAATTCCCGTCTTCCATCCGCATTCCGCCGTAGATGGTACGCAGCACCTTCCGTTCGAAAACTCCGAGGGCACGTTGGTCCTGTGCACGTAGAGTTCATGCTTCGTGCCCATAGATGACTACCGATCTAGTCAGCGTTTTGTAGATAGTTAACTTCATGTTACGGCGAACTTGATTCGATCGTAGAGTTCTGCGGAGTCCAAACTAAGCCCGATTTCCTGCCACAATGCGCCTCTGAATTTCTCTTCTGATGTCGTGGCCGGCGGTCACCAGTGAGCCCAAGTACACGAATTCTTCAACCGCCTCGATTTCATCACCATCGATAGAAATTCGGGGTGGCGGGCGTGGTGATTCTTCCCTGGAACTCTTTGCCATCATGTACTTTGTCTTTAACACATTAATGACTAATCCGATTCGCCTAGCTTCATTATTTAGTCGGATGTACGTTTCGGCCAAATTTCAAAGCCAAATCTCAAATTTACGAGCTACAGTATCGATATCATCAGCGAAACCAAGCAGCTGAACGGACTTCGTGAAACTCGTACCACTCGTGTTAATCCCCGCTCTCCTTATTACACCCTCTAACGCAATGTTGAACAGCAAGCACGAAAGACCTATGCCGTAACCCTCTGCGAGATTCTAAGGAGCTCGAGAGTGTCCCTGATATTCAAACTACGCTCATCACTCGATCCATCGTCGCCTTGATCAATCGTATCAGTTTATCCGGGAATGCGTATTCATGCATAATTTGCCACACCTGTTCTCGATCGATTGTATCACACGCCGATTTGAAACCGATGAACAAGTGAATAGTGGGCACGTTGTATTCGCGGCATTTCTGCCAATTGGTTACGACTGTTCTTGGTGTATTTTTAGGATTTTTCTGGCTTTTCAGTCCGATTGTGAGATCAAAAACAATCTTATGTTCTCTTACTCCGACGTTTCGATCCGTATCGGATCTTTGAGAAAGATCCGATACGGATCGAAACGTCGGAGTAAGAGAACATAAGATTGTTTTTGATCTCACAATCGGACTGAAAAGCCAGAAAAATCCTAAAAATTCGCGGCATTTCTGCAACACCTGGCGGATGGCGAACATCTGGTCGGTTGTAGCGCGTTTACCGATGAATTCAGCCTGATATTGCCCACGAACGCTCTTGCAATCGGTGATAGACGGTGGCATAAGTTTTGAGAGAGTATCTTGTAGGTAGCTCGACCGCGCGATATTTCCCGCAATCCAACTTGTCGCCCTTTTTTGTAGATTTCACACGCGATACCTTCCATTCATCCCTCCGGTAAAACTTCCACCTCCCAAATCTTGGTAATGACCCAGTGTAGTGCTCTCACCAGTGCTTCTTCCGCGTATTTTAGAAGATCGCTTGATAGTTGATCTGCTCCAGCGGCATTGTTGTTTTTTAACCGGCCAACCTCCTCCTCAATCTCTTGGTGGTCAGGGTCCGGAAGCCTTTCGTCCTGTGCACATACTCCAAGAACTGTTACCACGCCATGCAACGTCGCCATTGAGGTGCTCATCGTAATGCTGCCACCACCTCTCGACCACCTCACGCTCGCTCGTCAGAATATTCCCGTGATTATCTCGGTACATGTCGGCTTGTGGCACAAAGCCTCTGCGCGAGCAGTTCAGCTTCTCGTAGAACTTTCGTGTGTCCTTAGTGCGGTAAGCTCTTCCATCGCTACGCGATCTCGTTCTTCCTGCTGGCGCTTCTTCATCCGGAAGTCTGAGTTCTGCCTGTTCCGCGTCTGTCAATAACGTGCCTCATTCGCTCTCGTACGGTGTTGCAGCATTCTCGCCCATGCTGCATTCTTCTCGTTTTTCAACGGTTCACATTCGCCGTCGTGCCAGTCGTTTCTGTGATTCGGAGTCACGAAGCCTAGTACTGTAGGCGAAGTACTACCTATGGCGGATCGGATGTCCCTCCAGCCATCTTCAAATGTAGCTGCGCCAAGCTGCTCTTCCGTTGGTAAGGCCGCTAGCTGCTGCGCGTAGTCTTGAGCCACTTCTACGTTACGCAGCTACTCGATGTTGAACCGCGGCGTTTGACTTCGACTGGTGGTAGTGACTGTCGAAAGTTTTGAGCGCATGCATACAGCGACTAAGTGATCCGAATCTATATTCGCACTGCGGTATGTGCGGACATTGGTCATATCCGAGAAGAATTTACTGTCGATTAGAACGTAGTCGATTTGGTTTTCTGTTTGATGGTTGGGTGATCTCCAGGTGGCTTTGTGGATATCTTTGTGGGGGAAGAAGGTGCTTAAGCATCCGGACTGCCATACCATGGGAGGCTGCAAAGTTTACGCATCGCTGGCCGTTATCATTCGATACGGCGTGCAGGCTGTTTCACCCGATTACCGGTCTGTACATTTCCTCCCTTCCTACCTGCGCGTTCATGTCGCCAACAACGATTTTCACGTCACGCGGCGAGCAACCGTCCTATGTTTGCTCTAACTGCGCGTAGAACGCTTCTTTCTCGTCATCAGGTCTCCCTTCGTGTGGGCAGTGGATGTTAATGATGCTGTAGTTGAAGAAACGGCCCTTAACTCTCAACATACACATCCTTGCGTTGATCGGCTGCCACCCGATCACACGTTGTCGCATCTTGCCCTATAAATCCTGTTCCCAGTTCATTGGTGGTGCCACAGCTTTGGTAGAAGGTAGCCGCTCGATGCCCGCTTTTCCACATTTTCTGTCCAGTCCAACAAAGTTCCTGCAACGCCACGATGTCGAAGTTGCGGGGATGTAGTTCATCGTAGATTATCCTGTCACATCCAGCGAAACCTTGTGACTTGCAATTCCATGTTCCAAGTTTCCAATCGTACCTAGTCCTTATTTCGTCGCGTGGGTCTTTGCCGATTGTATCGAGTCGTATTTTCTCCTATGTTATTCGCAATGGGAATTTTTACGGGTGGCTTATTGGGCCTACGCCAACACTCCTGTCTCGCCGGAGGGCCATCGTGCCAGTTCTGTTTAACGTCCCAACCAACACTGGGACGATCACGCTGATGGGGCTACCACCTTGGATCTAGATGGGCGTGGTGCAGCATTTCTTACTCATCCGCTGGATGCCAGAACAGACGCTGCTTGAGTCGCACCTCCTTGGTGAACAGACGCTCTAGACGTACCTCCTCAATCTAGCTGAAGTCAGAAGGACAACAGTGCCCTGGCTACACTGCCAGCTAAGCACACAACTCTTAGCTGGCGGTCTTTGTCATCGCTTGACCCGTGGAAGCATGAGGTTGGAACTTGTGAGGACCAGAGCTATGTTGGACGCTCTCCTCAGGAGCCGTTCATAAACCACGTAAACTTTTTGGGGGGAGGGGGGGTTTAGCCAAAGTCTACGCTTCATACAAATTTTCAAATTTTTGTATGGACACAAGTGTACGAGGGGGGATGGGGGGGGGTCTGAGATGGTCAAATTTTGGTCTACGTGGCTTATGAACAGCCCCTTATCGGCTCACCGTTTTGCAGCCCATTCCTCAAGGATTTTTCCGAAAACCCTTCAGAATTCTTTCAGAAATCACATCCAGATATATTTCTTGTCGTTTCTCCAGGAATATATCAAGATATTCTTCATGGTATATAGAACATTCTCTACATTTCAGGCATTCTTTTTTAGATTCATTCGAAAACTTTAATTTCGTTAGAAGCTTAGTTTGGTGATTCCTTCAAGAATTCCTTCAGATATGTTTTAAATTTCTGCTGAACTCCCTCCAAAAGTTCCTTAAGAAAATGTTTCAGAACTTCTCCAGAAGTATCTCCAGAAATTCTTCGTGATTCAAAACATCCTCTTAGAATCCCTTCCGTCATTTATGTATAGATTTATTCAAGAACTCCTCCAAAACCTTTGTCTGTAGATTCTGTTCGGAATCCTGTAGAAATTATATCAAGGATTACATCAGAAGTTTCTGTGAGCTTCACTCCAAAAATTCCTCTAGAGTGTTCCTTAGCAATCTCTTCAGCGATTTTCATAAGAGACTTCTCCAGGATTTTTCCCTTGATTTTCTCCAACAGTTTTTACGACATTCTTCTAGAGCTATTCTCAAGGTTCTCCCAGAAACTTCTCCAAAGATTACTTCCTTTTTTTTTTGGTTTTTATTTCTGTGTATTTTAACTAATGCTAATTCTACACTTGTCAAGTTGAGGAAAAGAGACACAGAGAGGGGCCTTCCCAATCTTAATATTAGGGGAAGGATGACCCGGAAGGGGTCCCTTTCGAGCCCAACCATGGGGTCTCGCCATTTCGTCTTATCACTTATGAATTCCTCTCAAAGAATTCCTCCAGGTATTTTCCAAAGAATTCTGCATTAACTGCTCCAAAAATTACTTCAGAAATTGCTTCAGAGAATTGTGTTCCGGAATCTCTTATGGATTTTTTTTTCATTAAATCTACAGAGGTATCTTGAGGAATTCCTTTAGAAATTCCATGAGGGAACCCTTGATTTTTTCCCAGAAGATGTTTCTGAAGGAACATTAGCAGCATTAGCAGTACCAAAAATAAAAATTCCACAAAATTTCTTCAGTCACCCCTGACAAAATTTGGCAAGGGACTTCTGGAGTAGCCCTGGAAGTACATATTTACGAAAACATTACTGATAGTTTTTTTTAAGCTCTAGATGAATTTCTGAAAAAGAATCAATGAAAAAAAAACACTTGTTCATTTATTCATTCATAGAATAAACCACAAACTACTGAAGAAGTCTCTGGAAATATTTCTAGAGAAATTTCTGAGGAAGTTCCAGAAAGAATACATGGAGGAATGTCTGGAAGAATCCTTGAAGATTTTTTTTGAATAATTTCTGTAGAAATCTTTGGAGATATTCCTTAAAAAAATACCCTGGAGGAATATCTGAAAGAATCATATTGAAATTCATGAAGAAATCCAAGAACATGTTGCTGAAGGAATTCCTTAAGGTATACATGGAAAAACTGCTTGAGTAACCTAGAATGTATTCAGAAATACTAAGAAGAATTCTCTAGGAATCCCCTAGGAATCCCTCATCAAAATCCATTAATTTTCTGATAAAAATATCCGAGGAATTCCACTAGAATTTTTCAAGCTATTTCTGCTGGGGTTCCTTCAGAAACTGTTTCCGATTATTCCCAGAGCTTTTTTTTCAGGAATTCGTCCGCAGATTTCTTCAGGAATTTTATTCGAAATTGTATCAGATTTTATTAACAATTTCTTCTAACAACACCTCTAAGTATTTCTTCGGAGATTGGAATACGGCTTCCTTCATGAATTACTCAAGAGACTTATCCGAGAATGAGATTTCTCTGATGGAGTTTTCAGCGGTGCCTCTAGGAATTCCCCGGGTAGAGGAGAATATCTAAATCATATCTCAAATCGAACATTGTTTGCTGTCATAGCTCGATGTGATTTTGATGTGTTATTCAAAAATCTAATGAATATCGCACGAATAACTCAAAGTGATATGATATCAGTTTTTGTTCTGGTCGAAACAGCTGAAACTTTGATTATAAGAACAAGTTTAGCTCTTCTGCACGAAATGGAACACATACACCCATAGAGATGGCTCAATGTTAGTGAAATGTCATGTGCCCCTTTCTGAGCTGTGGAAACGAAGAATCGCATGCGTTTATCCCCATGTATTCCACAACAATGAGCGACTGTTGAGTGTGAGTGGTAAGCATTGCCGCCTGTGAATCTTAAGGTCGTAAATTCGATGCCGGAAGCTGACATTTTTTTTTTAGAAAAAAAAGATAAATCTTGTCTGCTATTGTTTTGAACTTGAAATATCTTAACGAGCTATTATTGAGTAGTTCACCACATTAGATTTAGCTTTTATTTCTGATCGTTTACCTCCCCAGGTAACCACTAAGCATTTGAATAAGCCGTGTATCAGCCCGTATTACGCATTTAAACTGCTTGCTGCCCTACATAAGCAGTTCGAATGCATAGCTGCCTTGAGTTAGCATAAGCTATGCTGCTCAAAAGCTTTCGGCTGTTAATTAGCATTTCAACTGCTTGAAGTGGTTTCACTTGGGAGCATACAGAATGCTTTTCAACTGCTCTTTAAATGCTAGGAGCAAAAAGGTTGGGAGATATGTTACGCATTTGGCAACACATTTAGTCTCTCTCTTACAGAGCTTATGCTTCTGTTTACAAATTTGTGCATCTTATTTGTTTCTTCATTTTCCCCTACTCATCCAAAAGCACCAAAGAAAACATTACTGCAGCTGGATTGGATTGGGAACTTGTCCATCAAAAAATCACCAATTATTTTTCATTTCGTCGGAAAATATGTGCCGAATAGGTGGATGCTTTGGTGGATCATAGGATTGTTTGAAAGAGGGAAGAAACAATCATATTCTACACATATTAAAAGAAGGGATCGTAATGTTCTACCACAATGAAATATCTCAATGAAAACAAGTTTTGGATGATGAATCTGAAGCTGTTATCGAATCATTGTTTATATTGGCGATTAAATCAAGGCACGCCACCGGGACAGCTTTAGCATCGTGGATCAGAAGCAACAGTATCCGAAGCAGATATGCTTAATCAATCTCCGGATCGCAAGTTCAAGCCTACATCACTACAAAAATCAGTAAAAAAGTACCACCTAGCACCGGCTGGAATATGGAAGGACGATGAAGCGGGGAAGTAGGCTGAGAGCAGACATCAATCTATTTTTGTTTTTTTTTTGCTCGACGAGGCGTTACGCTTCTTTGACATTTCGTCACGACGCGACGTTCCTGGAGGGAGAGCACTAAGACAGCCCGTTATTTTGCCAAAACCTGCTGTGAGGTAGCACTATAGGCGCATGTACGGCTAATTAGCATTAAGGACATAGTTGCTGGGGTTACAAAATGGCAGCGAGTATGGCCGCCACTCTCTCTCTTATACCTCTCTCCTCTCACCCTAGTCAACGAGTAGCGCGGAAGTAAACAAATTCTCAAAATTATACGTGCTAACCTTCTCAAAATGCACTTAGGTTGCTACTGGTGGTAGACAACTATATTTTTCGTCCGTCGGGAAGTACTACTTTGCATTTTTCACAGTCTTTTCACGATTTCGTGCCAAAATGTAGCACACACTGCACTTTTTTTTCTTCGCCTAGTGCGTCCCACCTTTTTTAAACCATTTTTTAGCAGTCTTCCAAACAATACAGCACTGTAATAAATTGATCGATTACGTGAAATTGTCCTCACTTTCGCCTGATCTACCGTTTATCGCGAAAAACTTACGCGTTTTCCACTTTTGTGGTCGAAAACCCGGATCAATTTACATCGCGGTTCGCTAAAACGGAAAAGCGTACCGTTAAACTGAGTGGTATTGTTCAACGTACGGTGAAATTGATTAAACCGCAGTTCATGTTTATCACGAAACAAGGCTGTTATTTTGTTAATCTTTTTAACTATTTTACATATCATACTGCCAATGTAATCTCAATAGATAACAGAACAATCGTTCGCTGTTTAGGAGTTGAAATTACATCAAATAATGTCACCCCATAACACGGTAGTTTTCTACGGTCAGAGAGAAAAAGTACGAGAGAAGAGAGGAGAGAGTTGTCATCAAAAACGTAAATAAAGTGGTGCACAATGGGATAATTGGTAAAAACATTGGGCAAAGTAGGAATTTAAATAAATTTTAAAATGTTTTATAAGAACAAATTGTGTTGGTGGGCATATTCAAGAAATCAAATGTGTGCCAAAATTCAAAGGTAAAACTGCTATTTTACTACATCTTATTTTGGAATGTTTTTGTTAGTTTATTTGACCAAGTCATACTGCACTGTGCGCCGTCTGTCTTGTTTGTTTTGAGTGGGTGGTTGAAAGGGTTATTAGAGCGGGAGCCAAGCTTATTATTTTGATCTCGAGTAACCTTCACCTTCACCTTCACCTTGTCGTTAAGGCTACTATAATGCTGAAGGAATGCTATTTTAAATGCTTACTGTTTACTTGGGTCTTATATCAATCAAACCAATATTAGTTTTTGCTCTTCAGTAATTCAATCAATAATAACTAAATATGCTATTCATCAGATTTTCCCACCTACTCGGGCTTCCACAGAGATTCCTTCAAAGATTTTCCCAGAATTCATGAATTGTGCTTACTTTTGGGATGAACGTGCTTTTTCGTTTACTGGCATCTCTCCAAGACCCCACCGGGGTCCACTATAGGATTAAGTACAAATATCGTGGTACCTATAGTGGACCCTCCATTTGATTTCCATGTTATCTGCCTCGACGCCGATGGCGCCTGTAGTGGACCCTCCTGAATGTGCGTATAGTGGAACCTTTCGAGTGTTAGCATTCATTAAATAATTAAAATAACAGAATTGTGTGGCCATTATTCTACCGTCTGCAGCATATTTGTCCCATGTTCTATGGGAATCCCTATTAACATGGGACAACTATGCTGCACACGGCAGTATTGGGCAATTTGTTTGCCAGGAACTGCTGCCTAGCAATGTAATTGATGTTCCCCCGTTGGAAGTTGCCTGGAAACAGTTGATTTGGGCATTTATATTTGAGTTTTTCTGTAGGGGGTCCACTATAGGCGCAGGGTCCATTACTAGCACACAATTGGGTTGTTTAGTGAATAAAATATTGTTATTTTCTAGAGCCTAATGAATCGAAAGAGCTCATTTTTCTGAGTATAACGTGATTTTATTGAATTCTAATACCAAGGTTGCGACCATTCATTTGCAAAGGTTTACATTCATTTGCTATTATCTCAGTTCAGAAGCATGATATCGAAAAATAATGTATGGATGAATTTAACCTTGTAGTTTTAACTGAAAGTTTGCCGAATAATATTGGGTTCGCAAATGCATACCAAAGTCGTGAGCGAGCTGTGAAGGCAACTTTCCACAGCGTGAATGAAATTTACATTCACCGCGTGAAGAGTTGCCTTCACAGCTCGCTCACGACTTTGGTATACGTTAGCGATCCCAGATAAAATTACAAGGTTAAATTCATCCATACATTGTTTTTCGATAGCATGCTTCTGAACTGACATAATAGCAAATGAATGTAAATCTTTGCAAATGAATGGTTGAAACCTTGTCTAATACCTTTGTTTTGATGGTTAAATTAACAAAACAGTTTAATTTTCGTGGATAGAATGACAGTTCAATCGATAAAGTGACAGTTTGACCCGAACAAAAAAATTTCCCCATACTAACTTAAAATGCATTTTAAAAATACTGCCCATATTCGCATAGTCGATGTAAGCACCACTGTACTTTTCAGCATACTTTTGGAATTTTTACAATGAATAAATATAAAGTTTAAGTTTTTTCCGCGTTGACATCTAACTAAGGGTTAGATCTTGCGATCTTTTGAATAAAACTGGTCACAAATCAGGCCAAACATTTCAATAGGTCCTATCTGCATTTGAGAGGCTCTCTTTGTTCGCTTTCTCTTTCAATTATTACAATGTATTGGTACACTTTTCAACTATTTTTGTAATACAAATCAAAAGACGATTGTTTTGACCATCGTTCAATGCAAGGAGACAATCATAATACAAATAAACAGCTGAGATATTAACGAAAGAGAGGGAAACCAAAGAGAGCCTCTCTTCTGCAGATAGGACCTTTAGACATGTTTGGCCTGAAATATGCACACGCGTTAGATATTGGCTTTGGTATGGTGGTATTGCCAATGGTGGTTACATCAACTATGCGAATATGGGCAGAATAGTTCCCGGACTCCAAAAGTTATGAAATTTTGGATTTCGACTTATTTTTGGACGCAGAATCCGATCATGAAATAATCCGGATACCCCTAAAGAACCCAATTCCTGAGTCAGTTACATTGGAAGTTTAAAAACAAATGGTTATGAGAATTCCTTTACTTTACTTGGGATGCAATTTGCTACATAAACAACAATTCTCAGCACACCGTGAACTGGATCGTGGATCGAACAGTTCCCCAATACAGGGTTACGCGATAGCGGTACAATCGCGCCAACTTAAAATTAGAATGTCTACCGAAAGATGATGGTGGCCTGACGTCAATGACGCAGATTGTTTGTTTTTGTTGTTATCAGGATTATTGAGTGAATCCACAAAGTGAAAACATTCCTTTGTAGTCTTGTCTAGATTGAAAGAAAAGAAGGCATCTATTCTTTCGTCACCATGGTCAAGGATCTTCAAGTCCAGAGGTAATAAATAAGCGTGCCAACAAAAGTTTCCAGTCATATGCCCTGCAACTTACCTACCAACAAGTAGCAACTGTATCTAGGTGTAGCTCGGTAGATTGTACGTACAGACTTCTCCACATTCTCCTGCATTCTCTTTTTCTCCCGTCTCATCGTTGCCGGTCTCCGTCGGTCGGTCGTCTCGCCATGCCCCGCCATGACCAAGCGTCGGTGATGTCTGATCGTTGCTTGGACGTTCAGCAGCGCACACAGTTGGCCAAGTGTTTGTGTTAACTTTATTTACACACCCCTGCTGAGCGTGGTCTACTGCGCTGCCGCCCACCCCTGCGCTCATACCATCCATCGCCCGCCACCTTTGATAGTCGTGACGCGGATGATGACTATTCAGACTTGGTTTCACTGCTTTATTTCACGGTAAATATGCTTGTGTATTTTTTAGCTGTGCCGTTTTTGTTGTTGTTGTTGTTGTTGGTGCAGAATGCAATATAAAATAATAGTCCTGTTCAATGACGGAGGTTGAACTTGCTCGAACTAGCTCGGAGTTGCTCCATCCTGCTCTTACCCATTTGTTGACGAATGGGTAAGAGCAGGATGCAGCAACTCCGAGCTAGTTCGAGCATGTTCAACCTCAGTCATTGAACAGGACTAATAATGCTTGTTGGTTGTGGGATCGGTGCATGTCGCGCCGAGACGGGTCGTTTACTGCAGGTTTTCAAGTTCAATATGCAAATTTCGCAATTATTTCAATTACATGAAATGTTGAGAAATTGTGGAGTCACTTCAGTGGCTAGTTATTGGGAGCTCTCTACGCTCGGGTAATGAGTAGGGAATTGAGATGAGTTGGTCGGGACGGTACGATGGTGTTCTACTATTTCAAAGTTTCGTACGAATATTTTGAACAAATGCTTCTTCGTTTATAAATAGCACCTCTTGAGATTCACGACCAGGTATTCTCTAGAACCTTTTTAGTACCATAAGTAGGACTCATGTAGTAAATGGTGAGTTTTCAGCAAAACATAGTTAAAATTTCGATCTAAAAGCAGAAGAGACAGAGGCTGAAATAGCGGAGTGGACAGAGAATACGAGAAGACGGACTTGACAGAGATGACACCAAATAACAGAGAGTACTGAGAACACAGAGAATACAGAGATTTCGAGGATAGAAGTGATGATTGCTATCATTCTCCCACGGCAGACCGTTGAGTACTCTGCCTCTGTACAAGTTCATACTGGGACATCTGACTATTTTTTGGAAACGGCTGTATGGCAGAGGGTTCACTTTGATGTGTCGTGTGTGGATGCCAGGCATATGGTGATAGATTGTATGTTGATTATTTCTGGACATGATGTGGCATAGTTTAGTTGTATAACTTGTAGGCGCTCTAGCGTGCGCAGCCTTTTCTTTTTTCTCACTCACTATCGTAAACAAACACGCGAAAGAAACAGATAATGGAGAGGGCACTTTGCCCCCTCTTTTATCTCGCTCTTACTTGCGTTCAACAAAAAGAACGAACGAGAAAAAAGAAAAGGCTGCGCACGCAAGTGTGTAGGCGTGTTATGATATATGGACACTATGCAGTGACACTGGAAAAAAGGAAAACGTCGTTTTTAAACAGTTTTGGATCTAGAAATGGCTGTAAACATATGAATTTTCATAACATGAGATGAGAAGAGAGCGAAACAATAGAGGTAAAGATACAAAGTAGGAGGAAAGGGATGCATCAAGGATTAAACTAGTAACCTTACTTTTCTGCATAAGAATCAGATGACACAGCAACTAAAGCAGCGAATTTGTTTATGGGAAAATTAAATAAGATAGCGAAAACAAGGAACACAGAAACATATGAGAAGCATAGGCGCCAACTTAGGGGGGCAAGCATGGTTTTGCCCCCCTCAATATTTGAAGATTTGTCGATTTTCCCATACAAAAAATCAGAAAAACCAGGCTTTGCCCCCCAATAATTTGACCAAGTTGGCGCGTCTGATGAGAAGTGATAATAATGATAACAGAAATCCATTTCGTGGCACCAGAATTCATATCGTTTATCTAGCTTTAGATGTTTGGGCCTCAAACTCTTTAAAATAGCCACAATCTTGAATTTTGAGCCACCATCTTGGATTCAAGACCGCCGTATTGGATATTCTGGTTGCCATTTTTGGACTCCAAACATCTTCTTCATACCAAATATACACATGTTGCATGGTTTCAGTTAATAAAACTCCATCAATGAGACGCCATCTTGAATTTGGAGCCGCCATCTTGGAAATTTGGCCACCATTTTTGGACTCAAGACATCTTCCCCATACTAAATATATTCATATTGCATGGTTTTAGAGCCTTAAACAGCATTAGACAGTCGCCATCTTAAATTTGGAGCCACCATCTTGGAATTAAAACCGCCATCTTGGATATTTTGGTCATCATTTTTGGACTCCGGACATCTGGACATGGTTATAGAGCCTAAAACATCATTAAACAGCCGCTATATTGATTTTGGAGCCGCTCTCTTGGATTTTAGACCACCATATTGGAAATTCTGGTCACCATTTTTGGACTCCAGACATCTTCCCCATACAAATTTACCCATATTGCTTGGTTTTAGAGACTAAAACTCTATTAAACAGCCGTCATCTTGAATTTTGGGCCGACATCGTGGAATTTCTGGTCTCCAGTGTTGATTTACACACAAAATTTGTCAACCATGATTTGTCGCATGATAAAGGGCCAAACACAATGACAACGGCAAAACGGAACGGAACGACAGGAACGGCAAGCACGGAATGTACTAAAACTGCCGTTGCCGTTGTGCCGTTCCGCTTTGCCGTTCCCAGCTCACAATGAGAACGGAAAAATCTTATGTAAATGAATGTTTGCTTGTTATTTATTTTGATTTGCTCGGTTTAAAAAATACAACCGCACAAATTCGCATTCTGGTATTTCTCCTGGAATTCATTCTGAGGTTTTTCCAGGTGATCCCCATGAGACATTCCTAGGAGTTCCTACTGGGATTCTTGCAAAATTCCTTCTGAGATTCCTCTAGGAGTTCCTTCAAAGATTCGTCCAGGAGTTCCTTCCAGGATTTCACCAGAAGCTCTTTCTGGGATTTCTCCAGAAGTTTCTTCTGGAATTCCTCCAGGAGTACCTTCTAAGATTCCTATAGGAGTTCCTTCCAGAATTCCTCCAGGAGTTCTTTCTGGGATTCCTCCAGAAGTTCCTTTTGGGATTCATTCAGGAGATTCTTCCAGGAATCCTCCATGAGTTCCGCCCGGGATTCCTCCAAGAATTCCTTCCAGGATTCCTCCAGGAGTTCCTTCTGGGATTTCTTCTGGAGTTCCTTCCTGAATTCATGCTCGGAAGGCCTCCAGAAGTACCTGCTGAGATTTCTCCAGGAGTTCCTTTTGAGATTTTTCCAGGAGATCCTTCCGAGATTCCTCCAGGAGTTCCTTCTAAGATTCCTCCAGGAGTTCCTTCCAGGGTTCCTCCTGGAGTTCCTTCCAGAATTATTCCAGGAGTTTTTTTTGGATTTCACCAGGAGTTTATTCTGGAATTTCTCCAAGAGTTCCTTCCTGAATTCCTTCGGAAATGCCTTTCGAAATACCTCCAAGATATTTCTTTCTAGAATTCCTCCAGATGTTCCTTTTGGAGTATCCTGCAGGATTCCTTCAGGAGTTCTTTCTGGAATTCCTCCAGGAGTACGTTATGGGATTCCTCCGGGAGTTATTTCTGGGAATCCTTCAGAGTTCCTTCCGGGATTCATCCAGGAGTGCCTTCCGAAATTCCTCAAGGAGTTGCTTCTGAGATTCCTCCAGGAGTTCCTTTTGGGATTCATCCAAGAGTTTCTTCCAGGATTCCTCCAGAAGTTCCGTCCGGGATTTCTCCAGGAGTTCCTTCTGAGTTTCCTTTAAAAGTCGCCTCCGAGATTCCTCCAAGAGTTCCTTCCAGAACTCCTCCAGGGGTTTTTTGGGATTTCTCCAGGAGTTCCTCCCGGAATTCTTCCAGGAGTTCCTTCTGGATTTTCTCGGAAGTTTCTTCTGGGATTCCTCCAGGAGTTCCTTCTAAGATACCTACAGGAGTTCCTTCCAGAATTCCTCCAGGAGTTCCTTGCGGGATTCATCCAGGAGTTCCTTTCGAAATTCCTCCAGGTATTCCTTTTGAGATTCCTCCATGAGATCCGTCCGGGATTTCTTCAGGAGTTCCTTCTGAGTTTTCTTTAGAAGTCTCCTCCGACATTCCTCAAGAAGTTCCTTCCAGAATTCCTCCAGGGGTTTTGTTCGGGGATTCAATTCAATTAAATTCACTTTATAAGTTTTTCAGTCGTTGGCTGGTTCATCTCATAGGACTATTGTTCGGGGAATCCTCCCGGAATTTTTCCAGCAGTTCCTTCTGAAATTCTCCAGATTTTTTTTCTGGGATTCCTCCAGGAGTTCCACCTGGGATTCTTTTAGAATCGTTTTCGAGGTTTCTCCAGAAATTTCTTCCGGGATTTTTCCAGAAGTTCTTTCTGGGATTCCCCCAGGAGTTCCTTTCGGGATTCCTCCAGGAGTTCCTTCGGTGATTCATCCAGGAGCTCCTTCCCGGATTCCTCCGGAAGTTCTTTCTGGGTTCCTCCAGGAGTTCCTTCGAAGATTCGTCTAGGAATTCCTTCCGGTATTCCTCCAGTTGTTCCTTCAGAGAGTAGTTTTTTCTGGGATTTCTTCTGGAGTTCCTTCCTGAATTCCTGCAGGAATATCTTCCGTGATTCATCCAGGAGTTCCTCCCAGGATTCCTCCAGAAGTTCTTTCCTAAATTCCTCCAGGAAATCTTTCTGAAATGCTTCCAGGTATTCCTTCCTGAATTCCTTTGGAATGTCCTTTCGAGATGCCTCTGGGAGTTCATTCTGGGATTCCTCCAGAAGTTTCTTCCGGGAGTTCCTTCTAGGATTCCTCCAGGAGTTCCTAAATTTCTTCCTAAATTTCTCCATTATTCCTGCTGAGATGCCTCCAGGAGTTCCTTTTGAGATTCCTCCAGGAGTTTCTTTCGAGATTCCTCCAGGAATGCTTTCCGGAATTCCTCAGAAGTTTCTTCCGGGGTTCTTCCGGAAGTGCCTGCTGGGATTCTTCCAGGAGTTCTTTCAGAAATTCCTCCAGGAGTTCCTTCAAGGGTTCCTCCTGGAGTTCCTTCCAGGATTAGTCCAGGAGTTTTATCTGGGATTCCTCCAGGAGTTCCTTCTCCAATTTCTACAGGAATTCCTTCTAAGATTCCTACAGGAGTCTACCTGAGGAAGTTGTTTCTGAGTTTTCTCCATGAGTTTCTTCCGGGATTCATCCAGGAGCCCGTTCTGGGATTCCTTCAGGAATCATATCCTGGATTACTCCAAGAGTTCCCTCCGAGATTAAACAAGGAGTTTCTTCTGGAATTTCTTCAGGAGTTCCTTCTGGGATTTCTTCAGGAGTTCCTTTTGGGGTTCCTCCAGGAATCCCTTCCAATGTTCCTCCAGGAGTTCCATCTGGCAATTCTCCAGGAGTTCCTTGTGGGATTCATCCAGTAGTTTCCCCTGGAATTCCTTCAGGAGTCTTTTCCAAGGTTCATCAAGGAGTTCCTTCCGGAAATCCTTTCAAAATTCAACCAAGAGTTTCTTCTAGGATTTACTGAGGAGATCCTCCCGAGATAAAAAAAACAGCATTTTTTTCTGGTATTCCTCCAGAAAGGAATCCCGGAAGGAATTCCTGAAGGAATCCCGGAAGGAATTCCTGAAGGAATCCCTGAAGGGATTCCTGAAGGAATCCCGGAAGGAATTCCTGAAGGAATCCCGGAAAGAATTCCTGAAGGAATCCCGGAAGGAATTCCTGAAAGAATCCCGGAAGGAATTCCTGAAGGAATCCCGGAAGGAATTCCTGAAGGAATCCCGAAAGGAATTCCTGAAAGAATCCCGGAAGGAATTCCTGAAGGAATCCCGGAAGGAATTCCTGAAGGAATCCCGGAAGGAATTCCTGAAGGAATCCCGGAAGGAATTCCTGAAGGAATCCCGGAAGGAATTCCTGAAGGAATCCCGGAAGGAATTCCTGAAGGAATCCCGGAAGGAATTCCTGAAGGAATCCCGGAAGGAATTCCTGAAGGAATCCCGGAAGGAATTCCTGAAGGAATCCCGGAAGGAATTCCTGAAGGAATCCTGGAAGGAATTCCTGAAGGAATCCCGGAAGGAATTCCTGAAGGAATCCCGGAAGGAATTCCTGAAGGAATCACGGAAGGAATTCCTGAAGGAATCCCGGAAGGAATTCCTGAAGGAATCCCGGAAGGAATTCCTGAAGGAATCCTGGAAGGAATTCCTGAAGGAATCCCGGAAGGAATTCCTGAAGGAATCCCGGAAGGAATTCCTGAAGGAATCCCGGAAGGAATTCCTGAAGGAATCCCGGAAGGAATTCCTGAAGGAATCCCGGAAGGAATTCCTGAAGGAATCCCGGAAGGAATTCCTGAAGGAATCCCGGAAGGAATTCCTGAAGGAATCCCGGAAGGAATTCCTGAAGGAATCCCGGAAGGAATTCCTGAAGGAATCCCGGAAGGAATCGAATTCGAACCAGTTTTACAAGCAGTTTGGTTCGCAATTCTGCCGCTAGGTGACGGTAGTGACCATGAAAAAATGAGCATTTCTTACTAGTTCTATCTCGTGATCCTGATGAGATAGAAAGTCAAAGTTGTTAGTAAGGTCATGGACATCATAATTACAAGCAGTTTGGTTCACATTTCATCAAGCAGATTATGAAGTGAATCAGACCTGAATCACTTGAATATCAAGTGAATCAGGATTCAATCATTTGAATATAAAGTGAATCAGCCCTGAGTCACTAGAACAAAAAGTGAACCAGAGCTTAATTACTTGAATATCAAGTGAATCAGACCTGAACCTATTGAATTAAAATGGCTTAGACCTGAATCATTAGAATATGAAATGAATCAGACTGAATCACTTGAATATGAAGTGAATCAGACCTGAATCACTTGAATATTAAGTGAATGGAATCTGAATTACTTGAACATGAAATGAATCAGACCTGAATCCCTTTATAACAAGTGAATCAGCTCTGAATCACTTGAACATGAAGTGAACCAGAGCTGAATTACTTGAATATCAAGTGCATCAGACCTGAATCACTTAGATTAAAATGTTTCAGACCTGAATCATTAGAACATGAAATGAATCAGACTGAATCACTTGAATATGAAGTGAATCAGACCTCAATCACTTGAATATTAAGTGAATGGAATCTGAATCACTTGAACATGAAATTAATCAGACCTGAATCACGTGAATATGAAGTGAATCAGAACTGAATCACTTTGATTAAAATGACTCAGATCTGAATCAATTGACTATGAAGTGAATGGAACCTGAATCAATTGAATATGAAGTGAATAAGAAGTGAATCACTTGAATTTGAAGTGAATCCGACCTGAATTACTTGAACATGAAATGAATCAGACCTGAATTACTTGAATATGAAGTGAATCAGAAATGAATCACTTGGATTAAAATGACTCAGACCTGAATCACTTGAATATGAAGTAAATAAGCCTGAATCACTTGAATATGAAGTGAATTAGACCTGAATCACTTCAATATGAAGTGAATCAGACATTAACCTCTTAAATATGGAGTGAATTAGACCTGAATCACTTGAACATGAAGTGAATCAGACCTGAATTTATTGAATATGAAGTGAATCAGACTTGAATCACTTGCACATCAAGTGAATCCGGCCTCAATTTTTTGGATTAAAATGTCTCAGATCTCAATCACTTGAACATGAAGTGAATCAGACCTGAACCTATTGAATATGAAGTGTATCCGACCTGCATCAGCATTGAATCACTTGAACATGAAATGAATCAGACCTGCATCACTTGAATATGAAGTGAATCAGACCTAAATCACTTGATTATGAAGTGAGTCGGATCTGAATCACTTGAATATCATGAATATTAAGTGAATCAGATTTGAATCTCTTGAATATGAAGTGAATCAGACCTGAACCACTTGAATTTAAATGACTCAGACCTACCGTATGCGTGATAATGTTTGCACCATCGTACAAATAAGGTACCCATATCACCTGTACACACAATGTCTTGGTTTTTATTGCATATACGTAAGCTCTAACTCATATCACAGTAGGTTGCGGGTAAAAAAATTCGATTTCTTAAGTTTAAAATTTGCACCATGAAGGGGTAGCAGCGGTAGTCGGGAGTTGTCCACGCGCAAATGTTAAAAAAGACATTTCAGGAGTGTTCAGGAGAACCGTAAAACAGTCTTAGACCGAAAAAAAGCAAGGGCAACTATTTCCGAAGGTGTCCACTGGTCGTCCAAGGTTAACATGGATTAAGAAAGCTATCGCTGCCACCAAAAATAAGATTTGGGTGAATTATATGCGCTCAATGAGAAAAATGGCAAAGAAACGCGAAATCAGCGACTTAACGGCATGGCATATCGAAAAGGAAAATTACGGTGGCCTTTATGATCCTTCGACCATAGAAAAAAAACTTACATTATTACCAATGGCATCCAGGAGCTACGAGTAGCGCCATATAAGAAAGTCTTGAATTTGGCCGAACGCAACCTCCGTTTTTTTCGATTTCCGAAAAACTATCGATCCGTATCAAATTCCAGAATCAATAGTTATTATCTGAGACGAGACTCGCGAAGAGAAAAAAAGCAACGTCAAGTGCAGCCCAACTGAGCTGTCAGTTGTAGCCCGTTTGATTACGTTACCTAAAATGAGTAAAGTATTGCTATCCGAGATAAATTCTGAAGCCAAAATTCACTCCGAGCAGCATTTTCTTCTCCTATACTGTCAAAAATTAATTGAAAACAAAATATGCCAATGATTACTTAGCTTGGCGATTGTGGGCGATGCAAAATTTTACCTCAACATGATTTTGTGCGTGAATGGGATTCAGTCACACTGCATGTGAGGTGATGCGGTCACGTACGTGTTTGAACCACCAGCCCAAAACATAATGTCAACACAGATAGGAAGAAGAAAAAAATAACAAAGTGGAGAAAAAGAAGACCGTCTTCGCGAGTCTCGTCTCAGGTTATTATAACTTTTGTTTGTGTGCCACTAGACTGGGTCAACAAAGTCGATTTTTCGGAACAAAGCTTTTTCGATTCATTTTAGCGTCCAAAACAACTGTACAAAATTTGGGAGCGATTGGTTGCTTCCCTGTATTTCGCTTTGTGATTGAAATATGTATGGAATTTAGTATGGGAAAACGTGCTTTTTTGCATTTTTCTCATAAATTGAAATTTTTCGTCTAAAACGATCTAACCAATGACGTTAAAGTATCCAGCTTTTTACGCTATGATGAGGGGTGATCCAATTTTGACAAATCTTGCCTACAGCCCTTGCAGCATCAGAGGTCATCAGAGTAGCCAAAAATTTCAGTTCAACGGCAGTAGAATGTCAAAAATTTTCACCGTTGTTGTTTGCCAGTCTTTCCTTGATTTTTTTTTTTTTTTTTGTATTAATCAAATAAACGCATTTTCATCAATTTTAGATTCGTGGTTGTCGCCACCATTACATTGGTAATACCGAATTCAATGGAACATATCATGAAGATAAAGGGAGGACCAAATGATTTTTTTTTTCAATGATCGCAACATCATCTACCCACACGACGGCAGATTGAACATTCTCTGCATTAAACGAATAAAAGATGTTGTAGTTATTCTTAAATCTTGAAGCGTGAAACCATGTGAAACTCGTCCTTTTTTTAATTCCGAGTTCCCAGTGGAAGAATTCAGAATTGATGCAGGCCAATGCAATTAGGCCAAATACCTTCTGGAACAGTGAAGTAGCGGAAAAGGGCAATTATTTTTTTTTACTGAGGGAACGCTAATATATTTGATACACAACTAGATACACAATTATTTTGGATATTTTATTACCTATTCGTCACTCGGACAAAATGATTATGTTAGAGAATTTCAATATTCAACATCCTAAATCCAATTTATGTATTTATGTAATTAGAACAAGAGAAAAAGTCGTTCCAATGTTGTAGGACTTCACTACCAATTACTATATTCCACAAGGATCTCATGTAGAATACTGATTCGGTAAGATAGAGAGAACGACACCAGGAATTAATAAATCGATCAAAGATTTCAAAAGGTCACCATGCCAGAGCCAAATGTACAGAATGTGTTTGTTGCCAACCAAGTTGGGATTGCTGTGGGTTGATAAAGTTCTGACCATTGGTACAAAATAATTCGGCTTTTCGGCGTCCTCTGCGTTTTCAATTCCTTTTGTTCCGGTATTACAAATAATGGCGGCTATCATGTACCTAAAATTAAAGAAAATGCTGCTAAATATTCAATTTAAACATAAACACTGAAGGAAAAACATGAAAACATCAACAGTGAAAATTTTTTACATTCTACTGCCGTTGAACTGAAATTTTAGGCTACTCTGATGACCTCTGATGCTGCAAGGGCTGTCGGCAAGATTTGTCAAAATTGAATCACCCCTCATCATAGCGTAAAAAGCTGGATAGCCTAGGATATGCCGACAAACTTTGCCGAAGACCGCAAAGTGATCCGACACTTGTGAAAAATGTTATAACGTACAGATTGCCCAGTGGTGCTTAACATTTAACATGTAAAGGAATAACATCAATAATAAAATCTCAATTTTTGGCCTAAGTTACCAAGCGAATAACTTTTTTCACAAGCATCGGATCACTTTGCGGTCTTCGGCAAAGTTTTTCGGTATATCCTAGGCAATACTTTAACGTCATTGGTTAGATCGTTTTAGACGAAAAATTTCAATTTATGAGAAAAATGCAAAAAAGCTCGTTTTCCCATACTAATTTCCATATAAATTTCAATCGCAATGCGGAATACGGGGACGTAACCAATCGCTCCCAAATTTTGCACAGTTTTTTTGGACGCTACCATAGGTTGGAAAAGCTTTGTTCCGGGTTGATACGATTAAATTTAAAGTTTCTCCATACAACGTTGACCCACTCTTCTACACCATTATGCAATGTCAAAATAAAAAAATAAATTCAAAAATTGTTAATCTTGACTTTGACACTACCACGGATACTTTTCGACATTTGCGCGTGGACAAATCACGAGCTAGGTTGCCACTTAGTCATTATGCAAGTGTAAAACTAAGAAAATCAACACTTTTTATTCACAGCCTACTAGGATATGAGTAATAGCTGCAATGCCTGCAAATAAAACCAATACATTGTCTTCACAAGTCAAACTGGAATTTTATTTGACGATGGTGCAAACATTATCACGCATACGGTAAATCAATTGAATATGAAGTGATTGGGCCCTGAATCACTTCAACATGAAATGAATCAGACCTGAATCTCTTGAATATCTAGTGAATCAGACCCGAATCACTCGGATTAAAATGACATACACCTGAATCACATAAACATTAACATTAAGTGAATCAGACCTAAAGCTATTGAATGTGAAGTCGATAAACTGCTTGTCATTATGATGTCCATGACCTTCCGAACAACTTTGCCGAAGACTTGAACTTTCTATCTCATCAGGATCACGAGATAGAACTAGTTAAGAATGCTCATTTTCCTATGCTCACTAGTGTCACCAAGCGGCAGAATTGCGAATCAAACTGCTTGCCATTATGATGTCTTTTACCTTCCGAATAACTTTGCTGAAGACTGTTCCTTTGCATATTTTCAGAAATTTGAGATATATCAGAACACATGTAGTTGATTTGAGGTGATGCTGAACTTTTCAAAGTGATGCAATATTCAACTGAGTGTTGCAGTACTTTTTCAAATGAGTCCGTACTTATGACGGGTAGTGTACATCTTTGAGGACACAACAACGTAAAACTAATTTAGCGTCTAGCAATCGCTAGAACCGATTCGTCAGATAAAACAAATAATAGTTAAATCTTGGCGTGTATGGATTCGAACTCATGTCTGCTGATTGTGAAGCATATCATTTACCTCTCGGCTATTTCACTGAGTTAGGAGGTGGCTGATGAATATGATACTGATTTTACATTTCTGATGAAATGGATTTGTTGACATCTAACGCAACCAACCAGTACTTACATGATGCGCGTAAAATTGGGTAAAATTTGTGATTCAGTCTTGAAAATGTTTACGTTCTTTGATAATTCTGTCTCGAGCAAATTTCAGAATTTTTAGGTGTGTAGAAGAGAGAGAGGAAATGATGAAGAACACAGACGTATAGGGCACTGCACTGTTTTGATTTTGTATGGGATTAGACGTTTCTTGGCCTTGTTGTTTACAAAATTTCTGTAAGAGTGAAACAGAAGAAGAGAATATCATGCAGTGCCCTATAGGCGGAGATGAAAGAGAAAACTTAGAAGATATGAAAATAAAGAAGACAGCGAAAACAAAGAAGGCCGAAAAATGAGAGAGAGAGAACAGAGGATAGAGAAATTGGAAAATTCAAAGAAAATAAAGTAGATAGAGAAGACAAAGAAGGCAGAGAAATTAGGGAAATAGAGAAGTAAAATGACAAAGTACAGAAGTAAGTAGTAGAGTACTGAAATAAATGAATATAGAGAAGACACAGAGAGAAGGAAAGTTTAGAAGACAGAAAACACAAAGGTCATCACGTTAACACCTTATACATGAAAATTGTGCAAAAGGCTTCAAAGTAGTAAGGTCAGTTCAGTAGATACTGTAATCTCATATTTTCCTCAAAAAGTGAATCAGTTTCAAATCACCAGTTTCGTCCGCTTCGCCAGTCCACATCATTCATACTCGATAACGATAAAACGTAACTTCCTGAATCGTGAAACACCGCTTAGGGTCGTAACATCCGAAAACAAGTCCACTTCGTTACAGAAACAGGTTGCTCAAGGGTTGAAAAACTCGTTTGCAGCCTCACCTCACTATCTAAAGGAGGCATAGAGGGACCGCAATATTATGACAACTTGCTTCCAGTCTATTACATCAAGTAAAGTAAGTAGCCAAACTCGCCTCACTCGGCTTGGCTTGGCTTGACTCGGCTGGTTGGAATGAACGAACGAGAAAGACAAGAAGTAGAAATTGCACAGCCAACGCTGATTTCTCTTTGCGCCGCGTCGCGTCCTACCGCACGCGCACTACTGCCTTGTGCATCTAAGCTTCCTCGCCTTCCTAATAGGAATATGGCAGGGAGAGCCTCTCGCGAGTCGCGACAGTGTACGCGCACTGCGATAAGTCATTTTCAAGTTGGACTTGACCAAAACAGACGACGAAAGCAAAAGGCTGGCAGGCGGCACTAGGGTGGCCCACATTTGGCCAACAACTGAAATTTGAAACTAATATCATTTTTCGTAATTCGAAAAGATTTCCATCCTGGGCGATTGCCGGCCATCACCTTGAACTGTGACCAGCTCAAATTTCTGGCGACTTCCTTTATTTGCTCAATAGCGCTGTTATGAGCCTCTGGGTCTGCCTTTGCTGCGATGTCCTTATGGGTTCCAATCCAGCGCTTGCTTGCAGATTTCGTTTATATCCCTACGTAGAGTGTGGCCGACCCACCTCCCTTTTTGCTCCCGAATTTCTGTCGCTATTGGCTTTCGATGACATCGACGATGGAGCTTCTCGTTGGAGATCCAATTGTGAGGCCACCATGCACCACGTATTATATACCGCAGCCGCAGGCATCTATTGATGATGACCTGCAGCCGTTAAGCGTTCTCCATTGATACACACCAGGTTTCACTGGCGCAGCACAGCAGCACAGATTTCACGTTCGAGTTGAAAATTCGCATTTTTGTGCGTCGACTAATCTGATTGTTTTTCCATACATTTCTTAAACTCGCAAAGGCAGCCCTCGGCTTTTTGATCGGTGCACCTATGTTGATCATGGTGCCACCATCGGCCACCATTTGGCTACCAAGATATTGGAAGCTTTCAAAATGCTCTACTGCTTGCCCAGCTACCGTGAAGCTGGAAGGGTTGACCGTGTTTACATCCAAGGATTTGGTCTTGTTGACGTTGATGGTAAGACCTGCCGCTGAGGAGCGATTGGCAAGATCATCGAACTTAATTTTCATATCAGAGCGCTGATGAGCTAGGAGAGCAACGTCATCAGCCAGTTCGAAGTCATTTAGGTGTTACATAGGAATGGGCTGCCACAACAACCCACGATTTGGTTCACAGTCAATTGCACCTACTCGTCGATTACGATGAGGAACAGTGGCGGTGCTAGGATACATCCTTGCCTCACTCCAGCAACGACTCGGATGGGATCGAACAAAACACCGTTGTGCAGTACTCTTCACAAAAATGCTCTGTACTGTGCTTCAATAAGGCCGATGAGTTTCTCTGGAAGACCCTTGCGCCTGAGGACTTCCTACATGTTTCCGTGATTGAGACGGTCGAAAGCTTTTTTGTAATCAATGAACACTACGTAGAGAGATTCTTGGAATTCATTGATTTGCTCCAAGATAGAGCGGAGCGTAACAATATGATCCACACAGGATCGTCCGGCACGGAATCCTGCTTGCTGCCGCCGGAGAGTTGCGTCAATCTTCTCCTGTATCCGATTGAGGATCACTTTTCATAGGACTTTGAGAACGATGCACTGCAATATGATACCTCGTCAATTATCGCATACAGTTGGGCACCTTCACAAAGACGCCTTGTATCCAGTCGGCCGGAAATGTCGCGGTTTTCCATATGTTGCAGCATAAAAGATGCAGCAGTTGTGCAGATACTACCGCATCAGCTTTGAGCATCTCATCTGATATGCGATCGACCCCCGGGGCTCTGTTCGATTTCATGCTACGAATGGGAGTTTCTATCTTTTGGAATGATAAACATTCGTTATTGACATGGGTAATGCGTCGAATCCTTGGCGGATCATGCTGAGGTGTTGGTGGCGTGGCTGGTAATTATAAAAGGTTCTCAAAGTGCACGAACCAGTGTTTCAACTAGTCAGTCAGCTGGGTCGTTCAGCGGACGGACAATATTCATCGCATATGATGATATTTTTGAACTTGTTACGACGTATCAGGTAAAGTCATAAAATGATGATGATGATGATATTGTTCTATGTACCATCTATTGTAGCAAGGCAGCTGCCTATAGCACTGGAATAATCTGAAAAGCGATTTGATCAAGATTGTGCTGTTGTTAGTGGTCAGTCATTCTCCTGTATGAAGGGCCAAACAGGGTTGTGCGGACCCGCAAGCAGAGACACTTGCGCGAAACCCGCGTCAGGAGAAAAGAATCTCCTTCCAGAAGAAAGTTCTCACGAACAACTGCAAAATCAAGCCCTCGATTGTCAGAATACTCCCAATAGATGGGGTCGAAGAGCCCGCCCTCAATCCACGAAATGTTAACAACAAGGAGGAGGCAGTACCAAGCTCCTGTCCAAATCGTTTCAATCGGGTGCCCTGATGGTCACTCCCTTTCCCAATATATGATGAGATATGTATATGTAATGTATGTCAGTGTGAGTTATGTGTATGTTCTGTTATACATTTGTTTGAAAAACAATCATAATCATGATTAATAAGCATTTATAAACAAAACATTCACCTGATTACTCCTGAAATAAAATGTGGATTAGCAACAGAACATTAAAAAAAGCACATCAAATCTCGATCCTGGAATGTCTGCTCACCACTGATCGGCCACTTTAGGCATGAAAACATTAACAAGATCGAAATTTGATGTGGTGGTAGATCTTACACCGCAACGCACCATTCTAAGGTGATCTACCCACGTTACGGGGCACGTATCAGGTAAAGTCATAAAAGAACACAAATTAACTTTTATTTGGTATGAGTACATCGTAGTAGATGATATTCTGATGTTTTATTACGATGAACTTTACTTATTTTCAAAAGCGTGCAAGTAAACCCGCAAAGCGTCAAATCAATTTGCATAATTGCGTACTGTGATGATTATACGACTTTGCTTGGTACTTTTCGTATTGTGTCTGTTTAACACGCATTGGTGTACGGATAGAAGCGCAGAAAAGTACAAATAAACTCGTTAAAGTGTGCATACAAACTCGCATAAGCTAGAAGTGTTTATGTTGACATAATGCGATTTTCTATGTGATAACAATGAAAGAGTTGCTGATGGACTATAGATGCAGTGCCAAAATGCTACAAGAAAGTGACCAGCCGTAATTATGGTTACAAAGTCATCATTATTTGTTTTGTTGGCTTGATAATCAACAATGGGAGGTACTAGCCAGAGAGGGGTAGTGAAAACTGTGAGGGAAATGGTGCTTCATAGTTTTCACTCCAGGTAGTCTGCCAAACGCGCGCAGCGCAGGTGAACCAAGTCCATTCCAACAAACACTGAGGTGAGTTAGAATATCATGATGAATAATCAGCTTGTTTCATAAGTAGCGTTTGGTGTTAAGTGTGAAGTGTGGCTCAACAATCCAAAGGTAATTAGTTCGATATCGAGCTGACAAGAATTGTTATTTTTTTCGAATATTACTAAGTCGTATAAGATGCTGAATATCGTCGCAATAGTGCTCACGGTGCATCGCATAAGATATCGCTTCAAGTCATATAACGTTATTATTGTTCCGTCAATGTGCGTATAGCGCCTCCACTTTTGTACGCATAGGGCACTTTTACTGCATCTTATGCGATGTAACTTTAACGCATAAAAGTACGTATAACATGAACATAAACTACATTGTACGTGTAAATTGGTAGTCTGGGCAAAACTGTCCAAACTTGTCTTTCACGGGCGTAGTATCTTAGTTCCTCAAAGGCGACGTGAAAAATTGTAGAGATGACGGTTGTCGCCGGTGTTTGCGGCTTTCTCGCATTCGTCGGATAGGGAGTCCGCCCACACACTTTTGTCTCGTCTACATAAGCATTTCACTTCCTTCTCACGGCTGTGGCTCCTCGTGTTTTCGCTCGCTCTATCGCGGCTTTGATGTTCCTTCGCCAGGTATCATCTGTGATTCACTGTTTTTTTCCGGGTACGTAGCTTACCCAAATATGTTATTCTCGCCCGTGGCGATGAAGGCGTTCTTGATGGCGCTCCATTGATCTTCTACGCTTTCACCTTCCGGAATATCCGCAGCACGATTCTCTAGCTCCTTGACGATGGACCTTTTACCGCTGCGTATTCCAGTCGGCGGTGCCCGATTTTCTCCTCCTTACAATGGATCTTTGTGCAGCTGGATCCCGCCGACGCAATGTTTGTTCGCACATTAAGAAGGCTCCGTCTCCATTTTCAGCTGATGCAGATGCGGAAGTTTTGATTTTTCGTGACGCCATCACGGAAATCCCATGTCACTTCGTGCACTGATCGATGAGGAAAGAACGGTCCATGTCATTATCGCTATGAAACTCTGCAAACAGCTCTCCGTTCTCGCCCACTTCTCTGAGACCATGAGGTGTTCATATTCCGAGTTGTCGGAACCAACCTTCGCGTTGCAGTCGCCCTAGAGCAGTATTCAGTTGGCTGTTAAAGTTCTCTTTGTCTTGCATTTCGGCAGCATCGGTTGGCGCCTGGTAAAGGTTTTGACCCCGTGTTCTGAGTCTGGCTACAATTATCCTCTCATTGATAGGCTCCCACTTCATGAGTGCAGCGTGGGCGTCAGTGTTGAGCAGGAAATCAACGCCACGGTGACGTGTTCACCTCGCAGGCCAGAGTATAGCAGAATTTGATTCGACGCCAATCTGTGTTCTCAAAGTTCGGCCAACGAACTTCTATCAATCCTAAGCTTCATACAGCTTCCTCATTGGCTAGTTGTGCCAGTTTACCCGGCTGGGTTAGGGTTAGTACATATCAGGTATCATCAGGGACCCTCTCGAGTCCCTTCAAATCTCGCAGAGGGTTGCGGCAAGGTGATGGTCTTTCGTGCTTGCTGTTCAACATTGCTATAGAGGGTTTAATTTGGAGAGCGGGGATAAACCCGAGAGGAACGATTTTCACGAAGTCCGTTCAGCTGCTTGGTTTCGCTGATGATATTGATATTATTGCTCGTAAATTTGAGACGATGGCGAACACGTACATCCGACTAAAGAGTGAAGCCAGGCGAATCGGATTGATTATTAATGTGTCGAAGATAAAGTACATGATGGCAAAGGGCTCCAGGGAGGAATCACCGCGCCCGCCACCCCGAATTTCTATCGACGGTGATGAAATCGAGGCGGTTGAAGAATTCGTGCAGTTGGGCTCCCTGGTGACCGCCGATAACGACACCAGCAGAGAAATTCAGAGGCGCATTGTGGCAGGAAATCGTGCTTACTTTGGACTCCGCAGAATTCTACGATCGAATAAAGTTCGCCGTAACATGAAGTTAACTATCTACAAAACGCTGATTAGACAGGTCGTCCTCTTGGGCACGAAACAAGGAATCTCCGTGCAGAGGACCAACGCGCCCTTGGAGTTTTCGAACGGAAGGTGTTGCGTACCATCTACGGTGGAATGCAGATGGAAGACGGGGCTTGGAGAAGGCGAATGAACCACGATCTGCATCAGCTGCTGCGAGAACCAACCATTTTCCATACCGCAAAAATCGGGAGGCTGCGGTGGGCGGGTCACGTCATCAGGATGTCGGATAGCAACCCGACTAAAATGGTTCTCGAGAGTCATCCGACCGGTACAAGAAGACGTGGAGCGCAGCGAGCTAGGTGGATTGACCAAGTGGAGGACGATCTTCGGACCTTACGCAGAGTGAGGAACTGGAGACAAACTGCCATGGACCGAGTGGAATGGAGACGGCTACTATGTACAGCAGAGGCCACCTCGGCCTTAGTCAGATCGGTAAGGTAAGTAAGGTATCTCCAGTAGGTCGGCTCCAGTGGCACTTTCTCCTCCATTTGGGAAATTTGGGCTATTAGTACATTCCAAGTTCTAATTCTTGTCCGTAGTTTCGCGCTCAGAGGCGTTGCCGTTGAATCAGTTCGTAATCTTTCATTTTTGATTTCTGTAACGATTTTTGGGTTTCGGAAACAGTAGGTTGTTGGCTGAAGGTCCTCTATCCACCGTGGTGGGGCTTCCAGCTTTAGTATAGCTTCGGGTAGAGAAGCATTGAAACTCAGCCGCTGGATTCCAGAGCAGATGCTGTTTGAGCCGCACCTCCTTGGTAAACAGACGCTCGGAACGCACCTCTTCAATCTAGCTGAAGTCAGAAGGACAACAGTGCACAAGCTGCATTATCAGCTAAATATATAAATCTCTTAGCTGGCGGTCTTTGTCATCGCTTGACCCGTGGATGCATGAGATAGGAACTTGTGAGGACCACAGCAATGTTGGTGGTTTCTTTTCGTCTCACCATTTTGAAGCTTACTGAAAGTCAATGCCTTGAAAATGCCGTCACATTTATTTTTCATGAAACTCCGAGACCATTCCCATCCTTAACTAATGGCATTCCATCAATCACATGCTCGGACTCAGGAGAAAGAGTTGTTCCGGAAAATTTCCTATTAGCTCGGACCACTCTAATGCGCCTGATACCAGAGAGCATCTCGTCGGGAAAAGATAGTGGTGCAGAGATGGTGGTGGTGGTGCGGAAGTTGTTCACGAGAGACGATCAGAGCAACAGCGCAGCGCGAGCGTTCGCTCGCCCCGTCGGTGTCGGTCGCGCGAGCTCACTATCTCTGGCTATAGCAAGAGCCAAACAAGTTTTCTTCCGCGCCGCGCATCCGCGCGTTTGCTCGTGCGCTGCGCCGCTACCTAGAAGCGCAGCAGCAGCAGCGGCGTGGTGTGGCGCTCTCGGCCGGCCGTCGTCGTTGCTCACTTTGATTCAAGTTCTTGTGTGTTGTTTTTTGATCATTCCCCATTCCTTACCAAGAAGAGGCCAAGAGCCCAGAGCATTTAAATTTTAAAATGGACCACTCTTCGGCATCGGATTCAATGTTTGGGGTGGTGGTATAGGTGAACGGGAACGGCTATGCTTCAGTCAGCGTAGTTGGGGATTCGATCTTCGTTCGGTGTTGGTAAGTGGGCACTTGAGGAATAAAACTGGTACCAAGGCATTTTTGCACGGCCTGAATGCTGTGTCCTCGAGTTTCGACGCAAAGCTGCGACCTATTTACCGGTAATGGACCAGCATTACATGAAAATCGTGATGGCAGAACAAGTTTGTATTATTTTGTCTGCTGGAGAAGAATCTCGTTATAATGTATGGGAATTTCAATTAAAATATTTGCATCTACCTACATATTGGGTAAAACCTTGGGTAAAGCTCAACCAATCTATGTGATGAGAATTTCATAAATTTTCCATTTTGCACAAAATGTCAGTAAAAGCATATAGCTGGAAGCCCACGTAGTCGTAGTGATGCTGATAGATATACAGCTTTCTAGGGTGATTGCACCTACTGGGATAGAAGTTCAGAAAAATTGTTGTTTTCCAAACCAGCGCTTGTTGTGGCTGGTATTACCACTTAAGTTCTTAGCATTGTATTTGTCAAGCATCCGGGGAGTTGAGGTCATTTCCCTAGGGTAGTGGATTGGTGTCAGACTCTGCAAATCAACTGAAAATGCACATGCTGACAGAAGGAAACAAGAGAAGAATATTGAGAACCTTATCGAATGGCAACGACCACAGCGACGAAGAGAAGATGCGGTTGGGAAGTCGGAACTGTTCCTCTATCAATTTCATCTGGAACACCCTCAAACTCCCCGATGCACTTGAGGATCATGGGTTTGGCATCGCAGCGTTACAGAATTAGACGAACAGAATTACCATGACCAAATATTACGACTTGCTGTCGTCTTAAACGCAACCAAGCATCCGGATAAATCTCTCCTGGAGAAACGAATAAGTTCTTTGACGACTACGGTAGTGGCAGTGGAGGTACTTTGGCTCGGGCATGTATTTGGCCCACCTAGGGAGCTTTAATACCTTTATCATATAAACTTAATCTTGATAAACTTTTATTGTTTTTTTGTGAACGATCCCTCAAAATAGTTTTTTCGTTATATGTATCTTTTTCTGGGGATTTTTGGTAATTTTCGTGTGTTCTACAAAGTTGTTCTTTGTTATGAAACACACCTTCTTCTGCTTTTTTATCATTGGAATAGCGCTCTAGGTGGAACAGAGCCTGCAGCTCAACTTGAGAAAACGTAAATAGATTTTCTCAATGAGTCTTTGGAGAAATCCCTAGTGGAATCATGGAACATTATAGAAATACCTGGAATTATAATAGGTCTCCTCCAGAATTTATTGAAGGAATTCCCCTTGCAATAACAACCACTAGCGTAGGCAGCCTTTTCTTTTTTTCATTTATTCTTTTTGATAAACACTAAGAAAAGCGGGATGAAGGAGAGGGCTAGTCTCCCTCTTCCATCTGTCGCTGTCTTGTGCTTATTTAGGAAAGTGAGAAGCATGCCAACGCTAGTATTTACAGCTGAGATTCCTTCAAAACTTACTGCTGTGATTCCTTCAAGGATTTCTACGAGGATTACTACAAAAATGTTCTAAGAATGTTCCCAGTAATTCCTATTGGAAATCACCTTGACCTTCTTTTAGAAATTCTTACTGGTATTATTACTTCAGGAATATTGCTGGGATTTATTTATAAATTTCTGGTAGAAACCAACAGGAACTTTTGCTGGAATTACGCAGGTATCTCTCGCAACAGATCATCCTGGAGTTCTTTCAGCTGAAGATACTTGAAAAATCCCAGCAGTAATTCCTTGAGAAGTCCTAGTAGTAATATCTGTTGCTATTCTAAGACATAGTCCTGAAGGAATACTTGAAGAAATCTCTGGAGACATAGCAAGAGGATTTTCTATAGGACCCCTTAGATAAATCTCTGGAGGAATCCTTGTAAGGATATGTAAAGGAACTATTGCAGACACCTTTGAAGCAATCCCAACAAGAATATTTAAAATAAGGCCATCATGCATTTGTTGAAGAATTTCTCTTGGATTGTCTTCGGAATGACTGTTGGGTTCCTCTAGGAATTGCTACTGGGATTGCTGATACCATCCAGGATTCTTCCAGGGAGTCCACTTGAGGTTCCTCCAGGAATTCTTCCTGTGATTTGTCAAGTGACTTCTCCAAGTATTTTTTCATGAATTCCTCCACGGATTTTTCTAAAAAATCCTGCAAAAGTTCTTCCAGTGGTTTCTCTATAGATACTTTCAGAAATTGCTCTCGAAATTCCTTCATAAATTCCGCCTCTAGTTCCAATGATTACTTTATAAATTATTCTTCAGATTGCTCCTGCAATTTTTGCAAGGATACTTCCAAAAACTCTTCTGGCATTTTCACTAAAAATTCTTGCTGGGATTCCTCCAGTGATACCAGTATGGATTTCTTTAGAAACTAAGTACTCCTACATGGAATCCTCTTCAGATTATTTTGGGAACTACTGCTGGGATTGCTACTGGAGTGCTGCTGGGATTCTTCTATAAATTTCAGACTGCAATCCTTCAGGATTTTTTCTGAGTTTCCCACCTGCAGGAAATCATCCAGGAATTCCTGGAAGATTCTCAACAGTAATAATTGGAGATGCTGAAAATGCATGAAATTTATCAAGAATTCGAAAAAAGTCAGTACGAGTTCATGAAGGAATCTCAGCAGCAATGACTGGAATACAATAAGAAATTCCTAGAGTTATCTTTCACAAATTCTCTGAAGGATTCATAGCAGAAAGATATTCCAGAGATTCCCTTGAGGAATCCCAGGAAGAGTTTTCAGAGACACCCCAGCAGGCTTCTAAAATTATTTGAGAAATCCTCTTGGAATTCCTCTAGAAATGTCTGATGGGTTCTCCTGGAAATTTCTGGAATATCTCCAAGGATTTCTCCTAGGATTCCTCCGCAGATTGCTCCGGTCATCCTTTTAGGGATTTTCCCAAGGATTCCTCCAATAATTTCTTTCTGAATAACCTTAGAAATTCCTGCACGGATTCATTCATGAACTTCTACCAGGATTTTTCCAAGTATTTTTTCTTAAGATTTCTCAAGCACTTCTAGATGATATTTCTGCAGTTTTTGCTCTTGGGAATCCTCCTGAAGTATTTCTAGCCGGAATTGGTGGAAGAATTCCAGCAACACTTCTTGTAGGATTGCCACCACGAAAGCCTGAAAAAAACCACAGTACCATTTCAGGACCAATTTCAACAGGAATTCTTAAAGAAATTTGAAGAGGATTTAGAGAATACGAAGAGAAATTCAAAGAAAATCACTAGAGGAATTCGGCAAAAAAAAACCCTGGGTGAGTTTGTGAAGAAATTATTTGATAATTTCGAAAGAAATTCCTGTTGGAAACATATGAAGTAATCTTGGTGGAAACTCAGCACGCATTCTTGAGTAATCTCCAAGGTGAATTTTTGGAGGTACCTTTTAAACATCCCTGTAGCAATCACAGAATGAACTTCTGCAGGAATCATTCACTCACTCATGTATCCTGAGCACCTCTAGGGGTACATCGGGCAACGTAAAAGATCTCTATCCTGGACTGCTGCTGGCGTCAGCCTTGACCTAGACCCAGGTCAGGTTCGCCTTCTTTGATTTGCTTGTTGAGGTATCGTCGCCGCGGGCCCCTGGATCTGTCTCTGCTGCGATGTCCTGCCGGATTCCAATCCAGCGCTTGCTTGCAGATTTCGTCTCCGTTCTTTCGTGGTGTGTGGTCGACTTCCTCCATTTACGTTCTCGAATTTCTGGTGATATCGGTTTTCAACGACATCGTCGATGGAGCTCAGTACTCGAAATCTAGTTGAGAGGCCACCAGGCCCGAATTATAAACCGCAGACATCGGTTGATGAAAATCTGTAGCTTTTGGTATGGTCTCTGCTGACACGCACCACGTTTCGCTGGCGTACAACAACATAGATTTCACGTTGGAATTGAAAATTCGAGTTTTGATGCGTCGACTGATGTGATTGGATCTCCATATATTTCGTAGATTCGGAAAAGCAGTCGTAGCCGTCTTGATCCGTGTTGATAGCCAACGATTTGGTCTTGCTGACGACGTTGATGGTAGACCCGCCGTAGAGGAGCGTTCGGTCTGCATGTTAGAGCGTCGTTGGTCTAGTATGCTCCATTGCAATGGACTGCCAAACTAGCCTACGATTTGGTAAACGGTCAATCGCCCCCACCATAATCTTGTCGATTACGATGAGAAGAAGTAGCGGTGATAGTACCAAACTACCCGGATGGGGTCCGACAATGCTCCGTTTTGCAGGACTCTGCATGTAAAAGCGTCGTACTACGCTTCCATGAGGTTGACGATTTTATTCGAAACTCCTTTGCGTCTCAGGGCGCCCCACAGATTATCGTGGCTCAGACGATCGAAAGCTTTTTTGTACTCAATGAACACCAAAAAGAGGAACTCTTGGAATTCGTTAACCTGCTCCAGTATAATATGGAGCGTGACAATATATATAACTATAGTTAACACCAGATCTTCCGGTACGGAACCCTCTTGCTGCTGCCAGAGAGCCGTGTCTATTTTCTCCTGTATCCGATTCAGGATAACTTTGGCACTGAACTTTAAGAACAACACACAATGAATCAATGCAGAAATCACGGCAGGTATCCTAGAAGATTTCCTAGAGGAATTCCTGAAGGAACTCTTGCAAAAATCCACCAAAAATATCAAGAGGAACTCTTGGGAAAATGAAGAAATCTTTGGATAACGTCTCAAGGAATTCCTGCTGAAATGCTGAAATTCTTGCTGAGATTGCTCCAGAAGTATGTCCACGTTATCATATACAAATTCATTCTGTGATTTCTCCAAGGATTTCTATAGATATTTCCAATGATTTTTCCAGATTTCTCTCTTTAGGAATTTCGCTTGAAATACTACTGGAAATCTCTGAAGGACTCACAGCAAAAAAATTTTAATAAATATCTGGAGGATTCACAGCAGCACTTTTGTAGGAATCTCAGTTGTAAATATACAAGACAAGAAACTTGCCCTCTCCTTCATCCCGCTTTTCTTAGTGTTTATCAAAAAGAATTAATGAAAAAAAGAAAAGGCTGCATACGCTAGTGGTTGTTATTGCAAGGGGAATTCCTTCAATAAATTCTGGAGGAGACCTATTATAATTCCAGGTATTTCTATAATGTTCCATGATTCTACCAGGGATTTCTCCAAAGACTCATTGAGAAAATCTATTTACGTTTTCTCAAGTTGAGATGCAGACTCTGTTCCACCTAGAGCGCTATTCCAATGATAAAAAAGCAGAAGAAGGTGTGTTTCATAACAAAGAACAACTTTGTAGAACACACGAAAATTACCAAAAATCCCCAGAAAAAGATACATATAACGAAAAAACTATTTTGAGGGGTCGTTCACAAAAAACGACACATATCTCTTATAATTAAGCAAATAAGGTAATAGTTTGTTCGGCAAACTTACCAACAATACATTTTTCTACAACTTTGCAGAAGAATCCAACACTCTATCTTCATTTCTGAAAAAAGTGAATTTCTGTCGCACTTTTAGGTGGATTAATCACAAGAGTGAAAATCTCAAAATAAAGGGTTCAGTATATAGAACAAATTCTTCTAAGACACTATACCGCTAAAGTCAATACATAGAGCTGCAAAAAATGGGTTATGGTTGTGTACCCCAGTATACAGTATGTGGCAGGTTCCTACGAAGATTATGTCCGGTGGCCACATCCGGTAGTTCCTAAACGGTCAAAAACTGTGTGGAAACAATGTTTGGTTGCAGAGATATAAGTTTTAGTGAAAATAGAGTGAGTTTAATAGCGAATCATAATGAAAAACACTCTGTGTACCGAAAAACAGCCCTTTTTATACGAATCTGACCCAGTGACCCACCGGAATAACTCCGGCCATAGGGACCATTCCGACGTTCTCTGTCCACTTTTACAAACTAGACATATGTACGAGTGTACTGTCAAAAAATTATTCAAATCCGTTGTGTATTCGCTGAACGGCGACATTTTTAGTTCATATGCGCTGACTCAGGCCGATACGGGTTAAGAGTCGCTCCAGAGTTGAAACGCTAAAGGCATGGCAAATCAAGATTCGACGGTTTGTGTATGATATGTTATCCCATGCCATCGAATGCTCGGAATTGCTTAACGAAGTCTGGTTTCACGCTCCCATCAGGCAGCTCCGTCAATGTCAACTGCTTGCAGTTAGGCTGTCTACAACTAAACCTTGCAGCCAATCCTGCATCGTCGAATATTTCACAGTCAAATCCGAATGTTGAGCTGCGACGGAATCCAGTACCAGAACTCCATTCCGTGACCATTCTTTTTAATTTGCATTAAACGTAAGCCGTCAATTTTCAATTTAACGTAAACCAATCAAAACAAATATTCGAATCGGTCTAGAAGTAGGTACATCAGAGTAATGTCCACCGTGATCTCAGATTGAAGAACAGCCACCATTTAGCTTGCCAAAATACAATCTTGAATCTCTATCCGTGGCACAGTCACCTGGTCAACGTGTGATCTATCTTAATATTGATGAACCATATAGATTACGCAGGCATTCTGCCGTGTGCAGCACAGTTGTCCCATGTTCTATGGGAATCCCTATTTACAAAGGAAAACTGTTGGCAGCATAGACCTTGTCACTCGCGTCGCAAAAAGCGTGTGTCTTCACATTCCCAAAGAATGGCATCGCTGGATAGTAGTACCGCGATAGTCAAACTTCTGTGATTCTCCTAGTTTCGTGACAGGACGGCCTCATCTTGGATCAGGCCGTTAGGAACTTCTTCATCGCATCCAGGCTGCATTCGCCACAGTTATTGGAAGTGTGACTATTTGAAAACCGGGCAAGGTCTCAGTAACAAGAGACCCCTTGAGCTGGGTTTCAAGGTCGGCTTGCTACCGGGTAAGCTGAGGGGCTACGCGAACAAGAAGTGTAGTGTACAGTCACCTGTCTAGGACTATTGTGGAGAAAGGACTTCAAATGCTTTTAGGGTAATCTAAGGTTTTATTTATTAAACTGGTCTATTGTGGTTTTAAGGGTTAGATCGGGTTTATTGAGCTCTACCTCTACTACTATCATTCTGTGTGGGAGAACTATTTATTGGGTTACGTACCGATACACTGCTACTGCTTGCTGCTGACGATCTTGAGGAGTCCTGCGAGCGCTCGCTGTTGCTGCTGACGGGACGATGAATTGTTTCGGTGATCAGGTGGTAACGGTGTTAACAAACACGACAGTTGTGATGTCTGACGTGTGCTGTCTGTCCTCTGACCGCGCGATAGGCGTCCTCCTTCTTTGATGGCAATGACATGGCTCATGACGGTAGGGGAAAAGCTCCTTGTCGTTTAAGGGAATTGCCCGAGCTTGTATCTCTTCCACTGTAGTGATCAGGATGATCGGAGGTGATGGAAATCCTTGACTTTTTAGGCGAAGCAGACTTCCGAGACTACTTTGCCGAAACGTGTGCTTGCTGGATGGACACGCCACACCAGCCAAGATGGCGAAAATAGCGACACAGAAACACTACCCCCATTGGCACAACAGTCCCATGTGAATAGGAATCCCTGCAAACATGGGACTGTTATGCGAATAGAGGCAGAAAAGGTCCTTGGAGAGTTTGGGAGGGATTAGCTAACCATACTATATTCTCAATTTAGTTGAAAATCGGAGTTTTCGACTAGCGAAGTTGGATTTTTCTCCAAATCCAAGCGTTGGACCTAACTTCGGAAGTGGTGCGCTGTATAGTAAACCTGGTCCGCTATACAGCGCACCACTTCCGAAGTAAGGTGTAACGCACGGATTTGGAGAAAACTCCAACTTCACTGGTCGAAAATTCCGGGTTTCAACTGCACGGAGAATACATCTAGTCAATAGGTTTCACTTTGTTATGTTTAAGCGCACAGCATACATGTCGATATATAGTTCATCTCCCAATTTTGTCGGTTACCATTCACTTTTAATCTTTAAGAACACTTCAAATTGCGATCTTGAGCACACGAACGCCGTTCTATTAGTGAAGCAAATAGCGCTTCTTACAAGTTTTTCTCCCCTCTCCATTTTCCTTGATTCCTTCGTTGGGGGGTTATTACCACCTGTTTAGTGCAATACGTCCCCTGGCCTACTTACATGTTGTACCCACAGCTTGTATGCAACATTACACCCTAGTTTTATACAGTTTTACAATATGGAGCAACGAAGGTAATCCTCTTCATTTGGGCTCGTATCAAAGGAGCAACAAAATCCGGACCCTTTTCAGTGGCAGATCATTCAGACAAACCCGTGCAACGTTGGCATGTCGCCCAACAGCCAAGCGGAACTTTTCATCGGTCTCTACGCTGAAATGTAGCAGATACCAGGTTCGGTGTTACAGATAGCCCTTCACGATCCAGTTGTCTAGCATACCCTTTGTCGACGTAGTCTAGTCATGTATCATCCTACCGATCAACGAAATCAATACTTGAATAAATCTTCTTCTCAATGATTTGGATGAGACGAAGGGCTTGAAGTTTGCTATACGGAAAGACGAAGTCGTTGTACTTGTAAATCTGACCGACCTCGAAGCGTTCACAACGCCTTATAATGGTACGGCGCATGATGTTCTGTACCCACTGCGCACTGGTCTTCACAGGCCATTTTCACCGACTGGCCTGGTATTCCGAAATCTTCTACCATGTATGTACATTTGCATCACCAGATCGTAAACTCGATGTCATTGTTGTCGGAGCACAGGAACAGCTACAGGTAGTTCGATTCATTACCGGCTGGGTCAACTACGCCATGAATTGTCCATCCCAGGGGTCCCAGGTGACATCGTGTCAGTTGCAAGCACTCAAGGGAGTAATGCATCGTCTTCTTTGGCACAATCAGACCTGCGTTATTCGAACCAAATCAGCATACAGGTACATGCATTTTGTATAACACTCAGTTTGCCTTTATCCTGCAATGGATACAGTTGTTTCAGCTTAGCTATATCAAATTACATCGTGGGAAATACGATGATCGTTAATATCGCCTGCATGTTGTTCACGTTGTATTTCGTTTGCTCCTGGACTGGAAATGCTGAAAGAAAACATCATCAGTTCGTCTTCCTTATGCAGGATCCCATTCGTCCAACGAGAGCTACAAGTTTTTGAAGTCCAATACTGTCCTGAACTACGAATTCCTTGTGGGTTTGTGGGTATTGACCAATTTGTGGTGGGTCTTCTTGTAGATGGAGCACTTCACCTCGGACTTGCCGGATAATAATCTAGCAAAGATTGTGTTCGCAAGAACTCCGGATGATACAAGACGTGGAGTGCACCGGACTGATGGTCTGATCAACATCGAACGAGGGCGAATGAGACGCGTTATAGACAGGCGCGGAACATGCAGAATCCAGTCCAGGAGGAAGAAGCACCAGAAGGAAGAACGAGATCGCGAAGCGATGGAAGAGCTATACTTCGTTAAGGACACACATACGTTCTACAAGAAGCTGAACCGCTCGTGCAGGGCCTTTGTGCCACAAGCCGACATGCGCCGAGACTATCAAGGAAATCTTCTTACGAGCGAACTGGAAGCGATGGAGAAGTGGCGACAGCATCCTCACGACATAGTTGTAAGCACCGAAGGTGGCATGGTAATAGAACTAGGAGTACGTGGGGAGGTTGAAAGACTTCCGGCCCCTGACCTCCAAGCGATTGAGGAGGGGGTTGGCCGGTTGAAAACAACAAATCCGCTAGAGCAGATCAACTACCAAGCGAGCTTTTAAAATAGGTGGAGATGCACTGGTGTGAGCATTAAACTACGTAATTACCAATCTTAGGGATAGAGCAGTATTACCAGAGGAATTGATGGAAGGTGTCGTGTGTCCCATCCACAAAAAAGGGGACAAGATTGCGGGAACTACCGCGCGATCACAATAGTGAGCGATGCCTACAAAATACTCTCTCAAATTTAATTTCTCCGTCTATCACCGATTGCAAGAGAGTTCATGAGGCAATATCAGGCTAGATTCATGAGTGAACGCTACAACGAATTAGATGTTTGCCCGCCATGTGTTGCAGAAATGCTGCGAGTACACACTTTGCTTGTTAGTTCATCGATTTTAAATCGGCTTATGACACAATCAATCAAGATCAGCTATGGCAGATCATGCACGAATACGACTTCCCAGATAAACTGACACGATTGGTCAAGGTGACGATGGATCGAGTGATTTGCGTAGTTCGAGTATCAGGGACTCTCTAGAGTTCCTTCGAATCGCGAAGAGGTTTACGGCAAGGGGATAACGTAATCAAAGTGTGACGTAAGTTATGTACACACTTAGTTTCATTCACCGAGCTCTGCTGTGCGGATCTCGGTTTCTGAATTTTAACCGAGACTCAGCTAACAAACTAGAAGGTTGCTTGGCAACGAGGCATGTTATACTGATTTTTAGCATTTATTAGCTGAGATCTCATGGAAACATTTAGCTGACTACTCGGCTGTGCAAATCTCGGCAAATGTAAACCGAGATTCGGCATTATAAATTAAGTGTGTACGTTCCCTAAATAATGAGGCAAATCAGATTGGTTATTCATTGATGTGTCGAAGACAAAGGAAATGATGACAGGGGCTCTAGAGAGGATTCAACATACCCGCCACCCCGAATCTCTAACGACTATGCGGATATCTAGGCGGTACTTGGGTTCACTAGTGATCGCCGACAACGTCACCAGCTGAGAGATTCAGAAACGTATTGTGGAAGGGATTCGAGCTTACATTAGACTGCGCAGAACAAAGTTCGAACCACATCGTCTACGTCGCGAAAATCTGAAGACTACAGTGTACAAGTCACGTCATTAAGATGTCGGATAGCAATCTGATAAAAATGGTTCTCGAGAGCAATTCAACCGGTGCAAGAAGAAGCTGGGTGGGTCGATCGAGTGGAGGACGATTTGAGGATCCTTTGCAGAGTACTGGAACTAGACCGAGTCGAATGGAGACGACTCCTACGTACGGCAGAGGACATTCAAGCCTTAGTCTGACCGGTAAGGTATGGTAAGGACGTTTCCGAAGTTGGAGAGAAACAGCAGTGAACCGAAATGTGTATAGTGGGATTTTAAACTCAGCTGTATTATCTGTGTGCTACTACATAAATGAAATGAATATGCGTTAAATGTGTACATATTTTTCATTTAGAGTTCACCACAACCAATTAACAGTAATACGCAATGCTATATGTACAGATTAGGTCATTCTGTAGAAAGCCATGCATATTGAAGACTGAGAAAATCTCCCCAAGTTATTCCACACAGCCTCCAGAGATACCTCTAATCCGGTTTGATTTCCGTCTGTGAAGCCACAAACCAACGACGATACCGGAATCGGCAAGTAATGATAGATCTGCCAACAGAGAATGATGCTCATAAAATAAACTTCCCCTAGAAAAGCGATAAAAAGCCCAAGTTATCCACGAGCGAACCGAGTAATGTAGAGTGGAAACCCCCCCCCCTTCTTCCCTCACCTGACCCACGTCCAAACCAACCTTGGTGTGGATCAAAACGAGTTTCTTTGAAGCATTGAAGAGGAAAATTGAAAGCAACAGCAAAAGTAGCACCAGTTCACCTATCACATCACGAAGAGCCGGGTGAAAAGAAGCAAAGCAAACCAGAGACAGAGAGAGAGAGCGGAAAACAGCGTTTTGATATAAAAATTATAACTGTATATTCACAGAGAAAAACGAGTTGAATGCGCTCTCAGGCCCCCGATCACATGAGGTTCCTACTGCTACTCGGGTCTTCCTTTCAATCCACTTGAAGTTATAATCAACCACCTTCTGCGGTAGTAGTCCGAATCGTCTGAACAGGATTCATAGCTTCATCTAAGGTGGAAAAGAGGCGCTCTCCGCCCTCCCTCACCAGATCAATTACTCCTCACAAAACTTCACTCCTCCCCTAGTTGCAGTGACTCAGAGGATTTTAGCAGTGCAGGCGCTCCAAACTCGCTTGCACTTGTTTGAACTTGCTTGTTGGATCCAAACGACGACGACTTCAATACACAGGCAAATGCGGTGGTGAAATTGCATCAAACACCAACCAAACACAAACCAAAAGCCGAAAGAAGCAAGAAATTGTATCGTTCGTTCGTCTATTTCTTCTCTTCTACCTATAGGTATATGGTGAGGTTGATGGTGGAACGTGTGCGTGTGCAGCAATAATAATCGGAGCTGTGCATTTGCTTATGTAACTCACGCAACGATTTTTTTCTGCCCATAGACTCGGTGTCTGCGGTAAATGAACAACTGCATTAGAAAGAAAGTTGGAATTTGACGAGTATTCGTTTTGGTCAATATTTTAACATAATTTAGCAAACAAATTGCCACCATAATAAAACCAAAATAAAATTATCTTGGTTACATGACGGTCCTCAATACATCTTGAAAACAACTCGGTCTTGAAATTGTTGCTCGGACGATCTTCCACAGACCGCAAACTATCGTACTTAGAGGGTCTTAGAAATCGTCACTTGATGTCGTCACAGTGGACACTGATGAGCTGGGATGTGACCTTATTCTTCATTTATCAACGAGGTGAGGTGGGGTGTACGGATACAGAGGCCTAGAAAAATAATAGGATTCAGTAGTCGGGAACTGTGACCCTCTCCGACGCCCACGAAAGACAAGAGACGGCTTTCCCTACTTAACCCTCAACCGTTGCCATTGACGCCAAGTTCTGATATGAGGCATCCGTAGTCCGAACCTTTTCAGATACTCTTCTCCATGCCGTAGGAATGAATTCAACCCAGTAGGTTAACGCCACGGCGACGGCATACAAAGGAGTCTTCCGCGTAGACAACTTTACGATAGAAGAAGTATGGAGTACTACCACAGGGCACATAACTGCGCAGCTGACTTCCGAATTTAGAGACCATCTTTAAGTTGCGATAGCTGATGAAACAGCGTTCCAGTCATAAAAATCACTACACATTCTACGACCAAGATTGCCTGCTGAAAAAGCTGGAAGTCGCACTACTTGAGGCTGCCGTATGAAGTTTGAGATTCTAGGACTGAGCGAAGTCCGTTGGCCAAACTTTTGAGAACACAGATTGGTGGATTGGCGTCGGGCCAAATTCTGCTATACTCTGATCTACGAGATAAACACGCTCCTCGCCACCATAGAGTTGATTTCCTGCTCAGCGCTCATGTCCACGCTGCGCTCATGAAGTGGAAAACTATTAATGGGAGAATAATTGTAGCCAGATTCAGAACACGGGTTCGGAATCTTACCATTATCCAATGTTACGAGCCAAGCGATGCTGACGAATTTCAAGACAAAGAGAACTTTTACAGTCAACTATATGCTATCGTATATAAGGTTCCAAAAGGTGATATCTAGATCATCATGGCGACTTCAACGTGAAGGTTGGTTCCGTCAACACGGGCTATGAGCACGTGATGGAGATGGGACACCATGGTCTCGGAGAAATTAGCGAGTACGAAGAACTGTTTGCAGAGTTTTGTGGCAACAATGACATGGTGATTGGGGGATCGTTCTTCCCTCATTTACCAGTGCACAAAGTGACATGGGTTTCCCGTCACGGATAATCAAATCGACCACATCTGCACCAGCCGGAAATAGCGACGGAGCCTTCTTGACGTGCAGTGGAACAAACGTAGCGCCGACATTGCGACCGACCATCATCCCCTAATCGGCGATATCCGGATGCGCATTGCGAGGATCCTTCTACAGGAGGAGAAAATCGGGCGCCGGTCCAATACACGCCGACTGGAAGACGCTGCGATGAAAAGGTCCTTCGTCGAGGAGCAGGAGAACCGTGCTGCGGATATTCCGGAAAGTGGAAGCGTTGCAGATCAATGGTGCGCCTTCAAGAAGGCTTTCATCGCCACCGGCGAGAATAATTTGGGCGAGTTATGCAACCGGAGTAAGCAGTGGATCACAGATGACACCTAGAGGAGCGAAGGAATGCCAAAGCCGCGATAGAGCGAGCATAAAAACACGAGGATCCAAAGCCGGGCTACGGGCTACGACAACGCTATTAGGAACTCGAGAAGCACGTGAAGCGCAAATGCAGGCTGGACAACCTTGCCAACAAAGGCGAGAAAGCCACAAGTACCGGCGATATTTGTCTCTCTCCTCTACGATGTCTCACGTCGCCTTAGTGGGACTAAGATGAATGTTACGATGCCTGTGAAAGATACATCTGGACAGCTGTTGATCAGCTGAACGCTAGTTTGAGCACTTTGAAAACCTTTTCCAAGTCTTGACCACGCCATCAACACCTCAGCATGATCCGCCAAGGGTTCGACCCATTACCTGTGTCAACACCGACGCTTTATCAGTGCAGGAGATAGAATCAGCCTGTATCTGTGATCTTCGAGGGACTCTCTCCACGTCATAATCCTTGTCTTTTGTGTTTTTTCGATGAGGAACTTGCGGGTAATGCAAAGCCCCTTAGCATAGGTAAGACCCTTGGTCCGGCCGGACCTCCAAACCTGGCCTTAAAAGTCGTTATTGCAGAGGCTCTTGGGATGTTCAGATCTGCTGTATATCATTGCCTGGATATGGGAGTGTTCCCAGAGGTTTGAAAACGACAGAGCCTGGTACTATTTCCAAAGAAGGGGAAACCACCAGGAGACCCGTCGGCATATAGACAAATATGCTTGATACACGCTAAGAAAATGTTACTCTAAAATGAGTAAGATTCACACAAAACTGAGCTAAACTGGAACAGCTCAAAAAATGAGTAAATTGCATTTCCAGCGATAGCGCTGGCCCAAGTGCAAAAATCCAACTGGTTTAAGCCGTATAATATTCTTCGCATCATCAAGAATATTATACGGCTTAAACTGATGAGATTTTCGCACTTGGGCCAGCGCTATCGCTGGAAAAAAATTTACTCAATTTTGAGTTGTCCCACTTTAGCTCGAAAATGAGTGAACTTTCTGACCGTGTAGACACGGGGAATGTGCTCGAGAAGATCTTGATGCATACTGACGGTGTAAATGGTTTCCAGTTCAGCTTCCGGAAGGAGAGGTCGACCGTAGACGCTATCTTGTTGGTTACAAAGACCGCCGACATTGCACTACAGCGTAAGAGGAGCAGTAGTGACCTTGGATGTAAGAAACGATTTGAATAGTGACAGTCAAACGACTATTACCGATGCATTTCTGTGTCTGGGGATACCCGAGTACTTGTACACGATTCTCGGAAGTTACTTCCGGAATAAAGTACTAGTTTACGACCACAGAGGTGGGTCGGAAGTGCTTTCACATAACCTCAGGTGTCCCACAAGGTTCCATTCTGGGCCCGGTGTTATGTATCATGTACGACGAGGTGTTGAGTCCAAAGTCATCAATTCTTAGTGCTTCCGGAATGTGAGTGCTGTGTGAGTATATCGGTATATAGGCGAGTATGCGGGTGCTCCTGATGAAATTGAGAGATCTGCAGCTCCACGTACCTAGCTTCTAATCACAAGACTCTCTTCGTCGATGGGGTCTTCGTCATCGCTGCCTGTGGTTTTACTACTTGCTCGCAGTCCATGGCACCAATCCAAGAAAGGAAGGAAGGAACTGGGGTTGCCTTCCCGGATACTACGGTTTTTGCATCGGCGATTCCTTAAATTTCAGCAACAAAAAGCTATATGTATATGGTGGTCACTGTATGATTCGTAACAACGTGAAGTATGTAGTATTAGTACTTGTGACTTCTAGTTCACATCAGAAAATCAACTACTAATCTGGATAAACGATGATTTCAACTGTGTTTATCTAACATTTCATGCAGTCATAAGTAGAATGCTGCATTTATAGCGGGAAACTTTCCGTTTAAAAGGGTCAAAGTCGCCATAATCAAAGTGTTTTGAAATGTTGTTACTCTGATCCAATCCAACATGGCCGCACATTCGCCAGTCCACCAGCAGGCCCGCACATGTTTTCATTATCACCAACAACCGCACAGCGTGTGGGGCACATAACTACATACAGCCAAGACAAGACATCCAGCTAGTGAGCTAGCCAGCCAGCCAGCAGTTGTTGTTATGGTGTTACATCACTGACGTACAACAGACGTGCTCGGGTAATACTCGGTGGGTGCTACCAGCACTGGTAAAATACGCCGCGCATAAATACATGAGACGATGCGTGTGAGTTTCGCATGGTAATTCCATGTGGATCACCTTGCGCAGCCAATCCACCCGAAGCTCATTACAACGAAAATGGGGCTTTCGAAGCGAAAATTATTCAACCAGAAAAGAAGGAAAATCGGCGCTGCACTCGTCCGCCGCGGCGTCGTTTTCATTCAATCCCGCATGCCATGCCCCATCTGGCCTAGCGTCCGTCACGTCGCGTCGGTCTGCCATTGCTGGCCTCTGGCTTGCCGGTGCGATGTGACCGAATGCAGCGCAGCTAGAAAGAAGGAGGCCATACCGTACCAACAACCAGTTTCCAAATGCCCAAAGTAGGCCACGCTTCACCTTTTCCTCCTTTTCTCTCGCTCGAGCGAGCGAGAGTCGACTTGGATTCGACGATTCGAACGACGATTGTGACTTTGTATTGACGATGTGTGTTGCTGGCTGCTTATGCTCAATGTATTCAGTCGGAGGTGATGCGGTTTTGTTTGTTTACATTATTAATTTTCATACTGAATTACAGTTCCTACCTAACCAGGCTACAGACAACGGGACAATGCGGCGCTATGTGTAAACAATGTTTTTGCGGTTGTTTTTCTGTTATTGTTTGTCTAGTTTGCAGGTTTTATCTTTCTGACGGAGTTGTTGATTCATCCAAGTAGGCTCTCTAATCTGTTTGAAGGAAGATTGACCTTGTGGTATGAAAACAGAGGACTGTTATGGTCTTCTTGTTTTCTTACCCCGCATTAAAATTATGCTGCTGTGTTGAAAGATAGGTTGTCAGCTTGAGCCCTACGCTTGAGCCGCTGTTATGCTGGCTACGAAAACATTGCATTGGTGGAATAGGGATGCCAGTTCCTTGTATGAAAACGGTCTGAATATGACGACTATGAGTTAATTATTTATGTATGTAGTTCGTAATACATTTTATGCTTAATATTTTTACGATTTTTGCTTGTCAAAAATACAACGTTTTCAGTCGTTCACATGCAAAATTTCAGTATTGGAAATAAGGCTACGTTCATATTCATTTCAATAATATGAGAGCAATTCCATGGAGGCGCATGGTTGTTTATTGATATCCTTAACTTGAGAGTCATAGAATGAAATTTAGAATCAACACATGCCGACTGGAAGACGCTGCGATGAAAAGGTCCATCGTCGAAGAGCTGTTTTTGTCTTGATAATGAAAATCGGTCTGTTTGGTTGAACCAGGGATGCCAGGTGAAATTTTCAAATGTCTTCCCAAGGCACGTTAAAATGTCTTCACATGTCTTCACATCCCATATTGTGGCTTTAATATAAAATTAATGTTAGAAGTCAAAATTTATCTCACCTATAAAATGAAGGAATATACCGTGAGGTCATCCAGCAATAATGCATGGTTCTCTCCAGAATTTCCATGGCAATTTTAAGGAGTTTTCCCGAAAATTCCTAACCAAGTTCCTCGGATTTATTTTCACGTGTTCTCAAAAAATCCGGGAATTTCTCTAGGAATTCCTTTGCGAATTCCTCGGAAATTCTCCCAGGAAGCCCTTGCGAATACCTTCAGAAGATCCCTGAGAATTCATCGTGGAGTTTCTCGGGAATTCCCCCAGATCATCCTCGGAAATTCCTCCAAGTGGTCCTCGAGAATTTCCCCAGGAGTTCCTCGCGAATTCCTGCAGAAGATACTCAGCAAATCCTCCTGCAGATATTCGGCAGTTCCTCCAAAAGATCCTCAGGAATTCTGCCAGAAGATCCTCGAGAACTCCTCCAGGAGTTCCACCGGAGTTCTTTCATAAGTTTTCCGAGAATTTCTTCAGGAGTTGAGTTTCCTAAGAATTCTCCCAGGAATTCTTCTACAAGTTTATCCAGGAGTTCCTCGGAAAATTCTACAGGAGTTCCTCGGAAATTCCTCCAGGACTTCCTTGAGAACTCCTCCACAAGCTCTTCGGGAATTACTCAAGGATCTCTTAGGGAATTCCTCCACGAGATCTTCGGGAACTTCTCTAGGAGTTCATCGGGGATTCATCTACACGCAAAACAAGAAAAGCTACCAAAAATTGAGATATGCCTCTTCTACCAATTTAGGGTTTGGGTACTAGTAGTGGACCCCCTAAGCCATCGAAATTTACTTCTGCTGCTTTTTAGCTATGTTAAGGCAGTGGATTGTTCCAAAGTGGATTCTTTTAATAAGTTTCACGTCCCCTCTTTATGTTACGACCGTCAAACATACAACATTAATAACTATTTCCAGTGAAATACGCATTTGAAAATACGCATCGATGTTGCCTATAATGGACACCACCGGGGTCCATTATAGGATTGTTTACAAATATCTCGGCGCCTATAGTGGACCCCCCATTTGATTTCCATGTTAGCTGTCACGCCACCGACGGTGCCTATAGTGGACCCTCCCTAAGTGTGCGTATAGTGGACCCTTTTGAGTGTTTACATTCATTAAATAGTTAAAATAACCGATTGTTGCGGCCACTGGGTTATTTGTTTACCAGGAACTGCTGTGTAGCAATGTAATTGATGTTCCTCCGGTGGAAGTTGCCTGGAAATAGTTGATTTGGGCATTTATATTTGAGTTTTTCTGAAGGGGGTCCACTATAGGCGCAGGGTCCACTACTAGCACACAACCCCTATGTATTAAAAACATACAGAAAATGTGATAAATCATAATCCATTCGTTGTATTAAGATGCGCTACACGGTTCCATAGCTTCCATACCACTACACACAAACACCTCCATTCAAACCCGAGAAGTTGAACCGGGTTGCGTCTAAAAATAACTTTCGCTTCGCTGCTGAGCTTCGCGTCCTATTGTCTACATGGAATTTTCCACTTGCAAACAGCAACCTGCTGGATACGGGCTTTTCAGTGCACAATGGGTCTAGAGTCCTATTTACGAAGACAAAAATGTTTCTGCCAAGTTCTGTCATTTCTTTTTTTTTCATTATTGTGAAATGATTACGGCCAATCAAGTGTGGCTTATCCAAAAATCTGCTGATTAATTATTCTCTATACAATATCAGAATGTTTTACAAAGTTATAGCAAATTTACAAAAATAAAACATTCGATTGATTTGATTGATTTGTCTTCATTAAAGAGACTTTCAGCCCTTGGATAAAACATTCGAATCATTAGAACTTTTCGAAAAGTTTTCAATAAATTGCAACTTTTTTGCCTTTGGTCATATTTTAGTCGAGTCCAACGATACATGAAGACCAATACATTAGTCACAAACTTTCAAAATTATTTAATTCGGTTCGCTTAGTCCTAAGGTACAGTAATTTGATAAACGGAAGTCAAAAACTAGATATAGATAGAAGGGCTTTAATTTCGTGTAAAGTTGAATAATCAATCAAGCCCAAATTTGCACCAATTAAATCAAACTCGTTGAGGAACAAGTAATCAAAATTTGAATAGTTTTGGTGGACTTTATAAAAGGATACAACTTGCTAAAAATGTTTTAGGCAATTTTTAAAACTTAGCATGCTTTTGTATGTACCACTAGGCAGTGCTAGAGGTCAAGCAAATTTTAAATTTAATATATCTCAGAATTCTGGTCACTTCAAAGTTGGTGACTTTGACAATGTTGTTTGGTAGGTCAAGGGCTTACAGTTAATGGTCCACTTGTTTCGAAATTTTGCCACAAGGAAGCGCATGTTACACATTTGCAAAATTATGGAAATGAATGTTTTTTTTATCGTAAAGCAATCAAAAAGCTGTAATTTAGTTTTCTTTGGACATATTAAAGTCAAGCCAAAGGTTTTTCAAAGAGCTATATATTAGTCATAAATGTGCAAAATTTCATTTCTTTCGGTTCACTTAATCCAGAGATATAGCAGTTTAACGAAGAACACTCAAATATGAAACATTTTACTAGAGTCGCTCCAACTTCATGTAAAACTATCCAATCGAGCTCAAATTTGTACCATTTATAGCTAATTAGTAGTTGCACAACAATTTGAGATACAATTTGAGAATATTCCCTACACATTATAGAAAGTTACAGGTTGCTGAATATATTCGAGATAATAAGTAAAAGATACATGCTTCTACTAATTTGCAACTAATTTGCCGTCTACTGGCAGAATCCTGAACCAATCAGCTAATCAACTGAAACGCCTTAATAAACCAAACAACATTGCCGAAGAAACCAACTTTCTAAGTAATCAGAGTTCTGAGATCTATGGAATATAATAATTAATTTATCGTCAGCGCTACCTAGTGGTGGAATTTTGAATCAAACGGCCCATCACCAGTAAAACCTTGGCTGGCCTTACAACTTTGCCAAGTATACCGAATATTTAAGTAATCATGGTGCTAAGATGTACGGTATGGAAATTTCACTAGTGCTTCGTCTTGCTGTCTGTGATATCTGTCATACCAGAGACAAACAGACGTAACACTGATGAAATGTTTATACCAAATATCTCATCATCCTGATTACTTAGAGAGTTGGTGTCTTCGGTAATATTATTTGGCTGGTCAAAAACTAACAAATGATGAGCCGTTTGATTCAAGATTCCACCACAAGGCAGCGCTAGTGAGCAAAAAAATATTATATTCCATATATCTCAGGACTCAGATCACTTAGAAGGTTGATGTCTTCGGCGATGTTGTTAGGTTGGTTACGGCCGCTCAGTTGATTAGCTGATTGGTTCAAGGTTCTCTCAGTAGGCGGCGCTAGTTACGAATTAATTGAAGCATGCAACTTTTATTTATTATTTCAAATATATTCAGCAAGCTGTAACTTTTTTAATAATGCACCAAATATTCTCAAATTTTTCCTGCCAGTTACACAACTAGTTAGCTATAAACGGTACAAATTTGGGCTCGATTGGATAACTTTACATAAAATTGGAGCAACTCTAATAAAGTAGTTCATATTTGAGTGTTCTTCGTTTAATTGCTATATCTCTGGATCAAGTGAACCGAACGAAATGCGACATTGCACAATTATAACTAATTCATAGCTCTTTGAAAAACCTTTGACTTGACTTAGACACGTTCAAAGAAAACAAACTAACAGCTGGTTGATTACTTCACGAAAAAATATCAATCATTTGAATGATTTTGCAAATGTGTAACTAGCGCCGCCTAGTGGACCATTAACTGTAAGCCCTTGACAACGTTGTCGAAGACACCAACTTTCTAAGTGGTGAGAGTCCTGAGATATATGAAATTTAAAATTTGCCGTTTATTGGTGGAATTTCTAATCAAACGATCCATCACCATCCATCATGGCATCGCAAATAAAATTATTAGAAAGCAGATTTTTGAATCAGTTTAACCAGACGAACCACCCTAACATAACAATAATAGGGAATAGGGTCAACAATTGAAAATAAACTTTCTAAAACACAATATGTGTCTAAAAACTTAAAGCTGAAGCTTAAACAGTTTTGTCTTCGCAAATACGGCTCTGGACCCATTGTGCAGTGTGGCGGCTGTATCGCTTCCATCACCAAGCCACGTTTGTGTTGATGATGATGGCTTTCAGCCTCTTGTCTAATCATGTGCAGTTATAGCCGTGCTGGTTAGAGCGCAGAATACCGTGTATCACCATGATAGTGTCTCGGTTCGATTCCCGCTGTCGCCCGTATTTCTTTTTAAACATGTATTGGTATTCGATGCCGCCGCTGCTGCCATGATCAGTCTAAAAATAGAACAAATAATGAGAAACCAGTGCGACAGAGCACACGCACACATGCGAAATTTTCCTTTTCAAGATTCTAGGAAGCCAATACAATTTTTGGTATACTGCCACCTACCAATTTTTGTATTTGCAAGGCCCTAATACAATATTTGTATATGTTTCATACCCAACTGTATTAGAATCTGCCAATCTCAGGTTGCGTGTAGGAGCTCTTTAGGAATTCCACCAGAAGATCCAGGAGTTTCTCGAGAATTCATCCAGGAGATCCTTGGAGAATCTCCAGGAAGTCCTCGGCAGTTGTTACAGAAGTTCCTTGGAAATTTTGTTCGAAGTTCCTCGGGATTTTTCCAGAAGTTTATCGGGAATTCCTCCAGAATCTCATCGGGAATCCCTTCATAGATTCAGTGATAAGTTTGTCGGAAAATCCCCCCGTAGATCCTCGGGAATTCCTCCAGGAATTCATCAGAAACTCCTCCAGGCAATCTTCAGGAATTCTAACATAATTCCTTATGAAGTTCCTTGAGAATTTCTCCAAAAGTTCTTCGGGATTTCCTCTAAAGGTTGACAAGGATTCCTTCAGAAGTTTCCCGAGAATCCTCTAATAGCTCCTCGGCATTTTTCCAGAAGTTTTCCGGAAATTCCTCCAGGATTTCCTTGTCAATTCTTCCAGGAGTTCGTCGGAAATTCCTACAGGAGTTTCTCGGGAATTCCTCTAGGAGGTCGAATCGAATCGAGAATTCTTCCAGGAGTTTTGGAAATTCCTGCAGGAGAACCTCGGGAGTTCCTCCAGGATATTCTCGTAAATTCCTCCAGGAGTTGCTCGGGAATTACTCTAGGAGTTCCTCGGAAATTCCTCCCGGAGCTAATCGATTATTCTTCCAGGAGTTCCACGAGAACTCTTTCAGATGATCATCGAAAAATCCTCCGGGAGTTTGTCGGAAATTCCCTCATGAGATCCATGGAGGAAATTGACAAGAATCCTCAACAATTCCTCCAGGAGTTCCTTTAGAATTCATCCAAGGATCCTCAGGAATTCCTTCAAGAGATCCTCCGGAAATTCTACAAGAGATCCACGGTAAATTCCATCCGGGAGTTCTTCGGGAATTCTTGCAGGAGTTCCTCGGGAATTTTTCAGAAGATAATCGAGGATTCCTTCAGGAATTCCTTAAAAAGTTTCTCGGGAAAACATCCTGGAGTTCCTTGGGAACTCCTCTTGGGATTCTTCGGGAATATTCTGAGGAGTAACATGCTTCTTGGTAATCCTTCAAAGAATCTAGAAATGAGTTGCGGTCTTCGGCAACATTCATCATTGAGATCTGAATAATTCAATTTAACTTTGACATTATGACTTTTTCCATGTGTGAATGCTCCACAGGGTGGAGAACATTTTTTGAAAATTCTCCATAGTAATTCCCATACACACCTATTTTGCCTTAGGGCCACCATTAAATGCCCATCGAAATGGCTGAAAATTTGACAGGACTCTAGCTTTGCACCAAGGATTGTAATGAACATATGGGAGCTTTGAATTTTAAACATATTTGAAGTCTGAACTGCCCTAACGTACATATTACAGTGGAATGATTTATTTAACGGCTATAGGGCACTGCATTGTTTTGATTTTGTATGGGATTTTGACGTTTTTTGGCCTTGTTGTTTACAAAATTTCTGTAAGATTGAAAGAGATGGAGAGAATTTCATGCAGTGACCAATAAACAATTTTTGATTGCTAGGGCTGAGATGAATCGCAGGATTACTATACATATTCAATACTCCTTCCTAGTGCGAGATTCCTACAGATTGTCGTAGTTTTGCTTGTCTATAAATGTCCATCGTAAATCCGTCCGCAGGTTGATGCTTCGTGGGGATGTACCGTCAAGGCGCCATTCACCGTGGGGGCTCCGTTCACCGTGTGCCTTCGAATATTTTTTCATTATTTCCATATTATGATTGAATGATATGACAATTTCCCTTCAATTTCACCAATACAATGTTATATTGGTGAAATTGAAGGGAAATTGTCATATCATTCAATCATAATATGGAAATAATGAAAAAATATTCGAAGGCACACGGTGAATGGCGCCTTGACGGTACTCCAGCTTCACGTTGTACTGTTCAAGGCATGAACATAATGGTAAAGAATACTTGTACGTTAAGAGCCGTTTCTTCAACTACAGCATCATCAACGTCCACTGCCCACACGAAGGGAGACCCGATGACGAGAAAGAAGCGTTCTACGCGCAGTTAGAGCAAACATACGATGGTTGCTCGCCGCGTGACGTGAAAATCGTTGTCGGCGACATGAATGCGCAGGTAGGAAGGGAGGAAATGTACAGACCGGTAATCGGGCGAAACAGCCTGCACGCCGTATCGAATGATAACGGCCAGCGATGCGTAAACTTTGCAGCCTCCCGTGGTATGGTAGTCCGAAGCACCTTCTTCCCCCGCAAAGATATCCACAAAGCCACCTGGAGATCACCCGACCAACAAACAGAAAATCAAATCGACCACGTTATAATCGACGGTAGTTCTTCTCGAATATAACCAATGTCCGCACATACCGCAGTGCGAATATAGATTCGGATCACTACTTAGTCGCTGTATGCATGCGCTCAAATCTTTCGACAGTTATCACCACGCGTCGAAGTCAAACGCCGCGGCTCAACATCGAGCAGCTGCGTAACGTAGAAGTGGCTGAAGACTACGCGCAGCAGTTAGCAGTGACCCTACCAATGGAAGAGCAGCTCGGCGCAGCTACACTTGAAGATGGCTGGAGGGACATCCGAGCCGCCATAGGTAGTACCTCGGCTACAGCACTAGGCTTCGCGACTCCGAATCACAGAAACGACTGGTACGACGGCGAATGTGAACCGTTGAAAAACGAGAAGAATGCAGCATGGGCGAGAGTGTTGCAACACCGTACGAGAGCGAATGAGGCACGTTACAGACAGGCGCGGAACAGGCAGAACTCAGTCTTCCGGATGAAGAAGCGCCAGCAGGAAGAACGAGATCGCGAAGCGATGGAAGAGCTGTACCGCGCTAACGACACACAAAAGTTCTACGAGCAGGTGAACCACTCGCGCAGAGGCTTTGTGCCTCAAGCCGACATGTGCCGAGATAATCACGGGAATATTCTCACGAGCGAAAGTGAGGTGGTCGAGAGATGGCGGCAGCATTGCGATGAGCACCTCAATGGCGACGTTGCAAGTACCGAAGGTGGCGTGGTAACAGATCTAGGCGTATATGCACAGGACGAAAGACTTCCGGCCCCTGACCTCCAAGAGATTGAGGAGGTTGGCCGGTTGAAAAACAACAAAGCCGCTGGAGCAGATCAACTACCAAGCGAGCTTCTAAAATTCGGTGGAGAAGCACTGGTGAGAGCAATACACTGGGTCATTACCAAGATTTGGGAGGAGGAAGTATTACCGGAGGAATGGGTGGAAGGTATTGTGTGTCCCATGTACAAAAAGGGCGACAAGTTGGATTGCGGGAGCTATCGCGCGATCACACTACTGAGCGCTGTCTACCAGGTAGTCTCTCAAATTTAATGCCGCCGTCTATCACCGATTGCAAGAGAGTTCGTGGGGCAATATCAGGCTAGATTCATGGGTGAATGCGCTACAATAGACCAGATGTTCGCCATCCGCCAGGTGTTGTAGTAATGCCGCGAATACAATGTGCCCACCATACATCACTTGTACATCGATTTTAAATCGGCCTATGACACAATCGATCGAGAACAGCTGTGGCCGGATTCCCGGCTAAACCGATAGATTGATCAAGGCGACGATGCGTCGAGTGATGTGCGTAGTTCGAGTATCAGGGACACTTTCGAGTCCCTTCAAATCTCTCAGAGGGTTATGGCAAGATGATGGAAAATCGGTAGGCTACGGTGGGCGGGTCACGTCATCAGGATGTCGGATAGCAACCCGGCTAAAATGGTTCTCGAGAGTCATCCGACCGGTACAAGAAGACGTGGAGCGCAGCGAGCTAGGTGGGTCGACCAAGTGGAGGACGATCTGCGGACCCTTCGCAGAGTGCGGAACTGGAGACACTCAGCCATGGACCGAGTAGACTGGAGATGACTTATACGTACAGCAGAAGACACTCAGGCCTTAGTTTGACCTGTAAGGTAACGTAAAGGTAGGAATCAAATAAAATCAGATAGATATACGTAATGTTTCAAACGATTAATTACGATGCCGTGTAATCAGATGTTTCAATCGTACCCATCCCAACGCAATTCCACTCCACCACCCGATTACGATGTGGGTTGCGTGCCCTCAAAAAGCGACGAATTGTGTCGCACGACCGGTAAGTGACCTAAATTTTCCATCGACGACGACGTAGATTGTAGGAAGGCAGCTTGCACTGCAGTTGAATACCATACTCCGCGCCGTATACAACAGTCGTTTTTATTGGCATACCTACCTCTACACCTCTACTCGTCGGTCCTACTCTTTCAATAGATACATAAACAGTTACAACCGACAGTGGCCCCAAGTCAGGTCCAGCCCCGCCGCCGTGCCGCAAGTCAGTGTCGCGTTATCAAAACCGAGGTCGCTCGTCCGGGTGGGTGTGGTTGGTGCGCGAGTGTGGTGTACCTACTGCTGCTGTCGACTGGAATGGATTTGCTCGAAGGGGCCAAGGCTTTTCTTTCACCGACTGACTTGCTAATAAATTTATTTTGGTGCGAGTTTTGTTATTGCTGCTGCTGCCGGTGAGGTACTTAAATATTATGCTGACTGAGTCGAGCGTTTGTTATGATAGGTGGCGATCGCCGTCTTGACTTGATTTTGGGGTCATGGTTTGCCTAATGAGCAAATATGGATTTATGCGATAGGAAGGAGCTCCGTGTACGGATGTTTGTAAGGCATGGTCGAAATCGGGTGAATGAATTTGGGGCACAAAGAAAGAATCAATGGAATCTCATGAAATTAGTTTTAATTGTGGACACGATGCCTCTGATATTTTTTGTAGAGATTCGACCAGGAAGTTGACTCATTTCTTTGGAGATTACACAAATCTGCTCAACTGACCTGAGCAAGGTAAAAAAAATCAGGTAGTGGAAAACTGGAACCTTCTCCGATGCCAACGGAGGAGAAGGGACTAGTTCCATGACCTAGCCTTAAGCTGTTCTTATTGCCGCCAAGCCTATTGTCTCCCTAGGACTACCAGAAGGCTATGGACTTCGTGACCCACTTTTTAGAAATGCACCAAGGTATGGCGCAGCTTCCTAAGTAGCCTCATCACTCCCTGCCCTCGGAAGGTAGGGCAAGGTCGACACTAGCAAAGGACCTATCAACCGCATAGTACATATTGGTAACCTGCGTAGCCGACTTTCGAATCCAGAAACCACTTTGTGGTTGCGACAGACCTAACCACTCCTGGAGTCCACGTGCCACCTTCCTTGACAGCTTGTCATCGATCATGGCCCCCAGTTGCTTCTGTGAGCACTTGTAGTTGGTCGTGCAGCCGCCTGTGGTGACCTCTGCTTGTTGTTTAGATCTTCGGTTGTGCACCACTGCCATCTCCGTTTTTGGTGCGCGAGTGCCAACTATCTCTACCTCAACCAGTCTTCCACTATGGCGTTGCTGTCAGTATCACTTTCTCTGTCTGCTCACCGGCTCTGCCAACTCTCCCGACTCATTTGAGCCTCAAAACGCCATCATACGCCACGTTCCACAGTACCGGGCTCAGAATGAACCGTTGAGGTATCCCGGGGTTATGTAACTCCTCTTTCCGTCTTTGGTGTCGAAGAGAAGCACCCGGTTCTGAAAGTAGCTCTTCAATATCCGGCAAATGATATCTGAGCGTTTTAGTTGATGGTGGCCCAGCTGACACTGTTGAACGCATTCTTCATGTCCAGAGCAATGAACATGCCAAGGCTAGCCTCGATGACCGTCTTAAGGACAAACGTCTTGAAATCCCACTTCAACAATGCATCAAAACTTCAGACGCACAAATCTCAAGAAGCAAGCTTCAAACAACAATGCATTTTATTATTCTGTTCTTGCTCACTTGTAATAAGCTTAAAATAAGAAGCTCAGGTGCGCTGGTTTTGTTTACGAAGAGATTTGTGCCCTCAAAATCGTGAGTAGGTGCCACAGTCGGCCATTGTGGCGGCCATATTGGGATTCTAACAAGTCTGTCCTTAATGGCTACTGTTGGAATACCATCCGGTCCTGATGCCTTGTTTATTTTGACAGACTTCATTATTGCGATGAGTTCTCGTTTGCGACATCCACGTTCTATATGGCCACGCCTCTTGCGTTAGTCAAGCGGATACTCCATTCGACCGTCCAGGCGTTGAGGGCTACACCGACGACTACGGAATTAAACCCCACTAGTGCGCTGGATAACGAATCTGGCATAAACAAGAACTGATCTATTGGCTACATGGGGACATAGTATCTGCTGTAGTACATCCCGTTGATTATCTCTCTTGGATGTGGACATTTTTTCCCGGTCTGGAAAGAAGGTTCGGCTGTGTCTTGGGCTTTTATGCCTACCTGTCGTATGACTCTTGCTCGCCGTGTGAATCAGACCTTTTGGTGCTGAGTTGCATTTCCTGGCGATGTAGCCATTTCTCCGTACTTCCTTCTAAGTGTAGAATTAGCATTAGTTAAAATACACAGAAATAAAAACCAAAAAAAAAATCCATACTTCCTGCAGAGGTCTCTTTTGGAGCTCACCCGTGGATGCGTGTTGGTTTGAACCCTTGTTCTGTACCTCACATTGCTGTTTAAGGGCAGCTGCAAGCACCTCGGCATCGGTGCTCTCGTCCAGCTTTTTTTATACTACTGTATAGTCACCTCCGCCGTTAAGACTCTTATCTTCACCTTCTCGCCCAGAACTTCTCGTGCTAGTGCCTTGTAGGAGGTGACTGTTTTAACGGCCTCCTTCTACAGCATCACCACCATCTCCCCCATGATCTCCCCTGTCCTGGTGCTACGGATGCTTTTTACATCCCACCTAGCAACGAGCGTCGATTTTCGCCCTTTCGTCCTAAAGACCAGTGCTTCGCTCCTATTGGGCTTGCGGCCTGACTCTTCTTTCTTAAAGTTTTCATTTTCCCTACCGTGATCCAAGAATTCTCTTTCGATTGGCCCGGTTGACTCTTGTTGTTTTTGGGGTTGGCCTCTTGAGGCGTAGTTTCTTTACCTGCTGCTTGTGGGGAGCGAACAAAGATTAATGACATTCCCTTTGGGTGTCCTTCCCCTAGGCAGCGTGGGTGACAGCAAGTATCATGACGAGGTGGGCAGTGTGATGCCAGCTCATTGAAAAGTGGAGCTTTGGCGGAGCAAGTCGCCTGCGTCGCGAGATCCCGTATCATGCCAAGTGATTCTGCTGTAGTTTGCTATATGGCTAGAAACAGATTGTTCCAGTGAGTTACGCAATATTCATACTTCTTGCCCCCGGGGTCCGCACCTCCTCGGCATGTTTCGGCCATACAGCTCGAGTCGGTGTCCTCTCCCCTAAGGCTACGGTAAGCTGCATGGTTTCGTGCGTCATCGTCACATTGTTAGCAAAGAAGAAGCTGTCCGTATGAGTGGTCCGCTTTCCCTTACACGGGGTGGCTGTGCTCCTGCCTTGGGCTAGAAGGTCGTCACTTCCTCCATGTTGTATTGTATGGCACAACTACCGTAGTTTACATGAACAGCACGCCTTCGAGATGTCTAAACTTATCATGCATGATCTAAAGCTGGCTGATCTCCTAGAGCTGGATGGTGCCGATCGGCAGCTATTCCTACAGTAGACAGAAGGAACAGAACGCTGTGAACCAGATTCCAGAGCATACAATCTTCAAATTGCTGGAGCTAAAAACAGAAGCAAGCGATTCGACATTCACGACGTACGATCGGTGAAGGAGCTTAAGTTGCCATCACAAACGTTAGATATGACTAAATTTTCCTAAGCATATCCACATTTCCGAGATCTTCCGATCGACTCCTGCCGAGATGTACGACCACACATACTAATTGGAACCAAGCACGCCCATCTTGGACTCGTCTTGAAAAGTCGAGAGGGAGACTTCGGTTAGCCGATAGCAGTTAAGTCACGGCTGGGCTGGGCTATCTGTGGAGGACAAGACACTGATCGTGGAGCAAACCTGTACCACTACAGTTTCCACATCTGTCCGTGCAGTACCGAACCAGAGTAGACACAAAGCGATGAAGGATTACTTTTTCCTTGATAGCCTTGGAGTCACCAACCCGGACAAATTGTTGTTATCTGTCGAAGGTGAACGGGCTCTAACGATTCCAGAATCGCTTACGCACCGTTTGGAGGATCGGTATGAGTCCGGCCGGCGTACTCTGGCGATATGACGACGCTCGTCTACCGGATAATCGATCCATGGCGCTGCAATGGTTTCAATGATTGAAGAAGCAAATGGATAAATATCCAGAGCTGCATACAATCATGTAAGTAATGAGTGCTTACATCAGCAGATAGGAAATTAACAATGTGTTGCACTGGTGGTATCCAATCCGAACAAACCTGGAAAGGTACGAATAATGCTGGACGCAGTGGCATGCGCTGACGGAACTTCGCTCAATTCGGTTCTTCTCAAAGGGCAACATCTTCTTTATTTTCTCTTCACAATTCTGTTCCAGTTCCGAGAACTGGTGAAATGCTTCACCAGATGTTGATCCGTGCCGAAGATCAATTCAGCCAGTGTTTTTACTGGATGAACGAACGTAGAGAAAGTCAGGTGTATGTCATGTAGGTTATGACTTTCGGAGCAGGCTGCTTCTCAACCACTGTGTCCCACTGTGTCGATGATATGCTGGTTAGAGTGGACGCCGAAGAGCAGCCCATTTGGCTGGCCAAAGACGATCAGAAACTGGATCAGTAACTCGAAGCTGGTACCGGCAGCGCTGTAAGGAGTAGATACCAATGAGAAATGCCTCAACCTATCTTCCGAAATGGCCACAGCGAAGGTTTTAGCATGTGGTGGAAGACGACCGACGACGAAGTGAGATGGAACCGATACGATCCGGCTTTGTCCGGAGGTAAACGTAGGCCAACGAAGCGGAACGTTCTTCACGTTTTAATGACCAACTTCGATCCTCTTGTGCTGATATCCTATTTCTTGTCATATCTAAAGATTCTGCTACAGCAAATCTGAGGATCCGGCATACACACGGTGTACAACATTTAGAAGAACATTTAGATACCTTCCGGAAATCTGACAGTTTTTTGATGACGTAATTTAAATCGTTCAGAGGCGATCTAGTACTCCCCATCAATTTGATCATGTGAAGAACGATAAGAATGACGTCACATGTTTACATCCAAAATCTATGTTTACATCGGTTACTAGCCTGCCTTGTGATATTTATGCCGTGCGGCATACAGTGGGACGACAAAATTGAAGGCGATGCTTACGACAAATGGCTTACTTGGTTGTAGGTGCTTCCACGCGTCGAACAGGTGAGGATTCCACGGTGCTACTACCACAGACAAACAGACATATTACTTAGAAGAAAATTGCTTCAAAAACATCGTTTGGCATCTCACTAGCACCCTCTATAATGCTCAATCCGAAGCATCCATTTGCAGGTGTTGTCTCCCTCGGCTCGATGCAACAATTTTGCAGGTGACGAGTCCCCCGTGCCGTCATCCATTCATAAAACATGAATGAAGGTTCATGATTGAGTCATTCTATGTAAACATTGATCGGCGTCGCGTTCATTTCTTTGCAAAATCGAGGCACAGCAGCGCCACCATGACACATGCGAGCACAGTCCGAACCACACTATATTTTCAAAATGACCGTTAAATCGTGCGATGATTCCGATTTGAGTAGTATGTCTGTTTGTCTGTGCTACTACTCCAAGTACCTCACGAATGAAGTTGACGAAGTACAGTTGCACACGATGGTGGATGCTAACAAGAATGGCGCGGCTACCGTTTGCTACTTCCGTTTTGTCGACGAAGCTTCCTGCTCCATAGTCGCAGCCAAAAGTCGAGTTTCTCCGTCCACGCCGATACCGATCTTATAGCCAGTACGTGGGCTACAGGATTTGCGAAATACTTAAAACATCCGAAATGCATGAATGGCGACGGGTTTCGGGCAAGCAAAATCCTGCCAACGACGCCACAAAGTAGAGTACTCTACCAGAATTGATCATGAAACCACCTAAAAAATCTACAGCGATCGTGGCACAAACTTCGTGGGCGCCAACCGGAAGTAAGTGCAGGTGCACGAAGTAATCAATACGACTTCATACAAGAGTTTACCCTCTTCTCATCCCTTATGTTGGAGATAGTTAGGAGCGGCTGATCCACATCGTTAAGAGCAACTTGGCGATGGTTTGTCCATCGCCATGGCCATCCGACGAAATACTCCGAAACCTGCTGACTGAAGTCGAGAATATCGTAAACAAACAAAATCTCACCTACGTCCCAATAGATGATAGCATTAACGCCGAAGCACTTTTTACTTAGATCATCCAACGGATCGAAGCCACTAGCCAACATCGATGTAAGTAGTGCAGCACTAAGGCAGAACTGGCTAACGTCGCGGATACTTACAAACAAATATTGGGCGTCAGACTACTTGCCGGAGATGCTCCGGAGATCCAAATGGTTTTAGCGGCAAAACCGATTAATGACGGAGATATTGTGATCATCGCAGACCCAAAGATCCCACGCAGCTGTTCGCCGAAAGGAAAGATTATCGAGCCTAGCAGGTGGGAGCTCAGGGAGGTGGAGCAAGCCCCTGTCCAGACACTTCTGCATAGCAGATCTGAACATCCCGGAAGCCACTGCAATGGCTACTTTTAAGAATAAGTCTCGCGTTCAGTATCATACAGGCGTATATACAATGATCGATTTCGTTTCGTCGCGTTTCTCTTTGGATTATTCCGGAAAATACGACCAATATTCGGATGATCTCTCGGTGTATTTCGGCGAAGGACGACTAGGACTAGCATCTAAAACAACAAAATCAACCAAAAATGGTTTATAGGCCAAGTTATCGATGAACCAGAAAATCGATGAACCAGAAAATCGATGAAGAGAAATCGATCATTGTAGATACGCCCGTATGATACTGAGCGCGAGAAGTTTGGAAGTCCAAGCCCGTGGAATTTCCTATGCAATCCCCACCTTTCTCATTGGTGAACCTCCCCACATTAGCAGTCCCAGTTCCCAGCGATCATACGAAAGCATACCAAGGACGAGGATTATGACGCGTAAATAGCCCCTCCCAACCTAATTTCCCTTTTCTCCTTCTCTCCAGAATCTTTGAAAACTGTTAAGTGGGAGTTATTAAACCTCGTGTCATGGTCATCACGACTCTATAGGCATTATCCCACGTATTCGTTTTGGCACTCTGACAGAGACCTTCATTGTAGGCCTTCTGATTTGTTTTATCTCGGTCCTGAGAGCGACCTTGGCAGCTGAAAACCGTCGTTCATCATAGTCCTCATGAGCATGGGCTCGCTGAATCTGTCGTGTATGGATTACAGCACGAATTTATTCTGGCCTGCTTAATCTCACACGAAATTTTCTATGAGAGTAAGCAGGCCAGCATAAATTCGTGCAATGGACCATAGCTAGCCCGTAGCTAGAGTCTACCAATACGGCCTCTTATACCTGAAGTGGACATCCTAGGCATGGTGGAATTTAATGCATGGAGAGCACCGCTACCGACTGAAACAGCTTTCTCATTCTATGGCTCAGGCATTGAAATCGCCTGCTATTAGCACCGGTCTTCACTTTCACTTCACTGTCAGTAATGCTATCATATAGTCCAGCATATACGTGAACTGCTCGATCAATCACCGCGGTGGCGCATAGCAGCTACAAAAGAAGTCCTCGTTAACCTTGACGACCACAAAACCTTCGAAAAATGTAGACATCAACTCCTATTCCGTCCAGATCCGTCGTCCACATCGCTGCCATTTTACCGGTCCCGTCCACAATCTAGTTGTCGTTACCGGCAGATACTCGATATGAGTTCGCTACCGGTCCCTTATTCAGCGACTGCCTGCCACAACAGTTGCTGGGCTGCATCACAGTGGTTCAGGTTTAGCTGCTATACCTGATGTGACTTGTCAGCTGTGCTGGCAGCTGTGGCTTTTCTGAAGGCTTGGCACCTTGGGACTCCCGTTGGGTACTTGCTGTTCGTGGATTTCCGGAACAAATCAAGCATTTGGAAGGGTTCGTGCAGCGTTGTGCCTTATGGCCGTCACCTCCACATCGCCTACAAAGCTTGCTCTTGTTAGGGCCTTACAGTTCAATGACTTGTGTTCAGGTTCCGGACACCTGAAGCAAGCCTCTTGTGGCTCGTGTATGGTCAGTTGGCATACCGACCTCACTTGAGTCTACCTACTTTACCGGATTTGTTTACATACATTTTTTTGTTCAACATCACATTTAAGACAAGACATAATCAACAATAGTACGCCACAATACTCGGTTTGTGGCTGCCGCTCTCCATCCTCGGTCGCGCCCGATGCTCGCCAGGTCACGCTCCACCTGGTCCGCCTATCGTGCTCTCTGCGCTCCACGCCTTCTTGTGCCAACCGGATCAGTTGCCATCACCAGCTTTGCATGATTGTTCTCCGGCATTCTTGCAACTTGCCCTGCCCACCGTATTCTTCCGGCTTTGTCCACCTACTGCATGCTGGGCTCGCCGTAAAGTGCAGCGAGCTCGTGGTTCATCCTTCTCCGCCACACACCGTTCTCCTGCACACCGCCGAAGATCGTCCTTAGCACGCGTCGCTCGAAAACTCCGAGTGCTTGCAGGTCCTCCACGAGCATGGTCCATGTCTCGTGCCCGTAGAGGATCACCGGTCTTATTAGCGTTTTGTACATGGTGCATTTGGTGCGTGGGTGAATCTTTTTCGATCACAGTTTTTTTCTGGAGCCCGTAGTAGGCCCGACTTCCGCTGATGATGCGCCTCCGAATTTCACGGCTCACGTTGTTGTCAGCCGTCAGTAAGGATCCGAGGTAGACGAATTCCTCCACCGAAATTATCTCCGTCTATCGTAACATTACTACCCAGACGGATCCGGTCGTGTTCGGTTCCGCCTACCAGCATGTACTTTGTTTTTGAGGCATTCACCACCAGTCCGACCTTTGCTGCTTCACGTTTCAGGCGGGTGTACAGTACAGCTCTGCCACCATTCCAAATGTTCTGGAAATAATGTCCATGTCGTCCGCAAAGCACACAGATTGTCCGTATTTTGTGGAAATCGGTCCCCGGCTGTTGAGCCCGGCTTGTCGCATCAGATCTTCCAGAAGAGAATGCATGACAGTCCATCACCTTGTCGCAGTCCCCGGCGAGATTCGAATGAACTGGATAGTTCACCCGAAACCCTTACGCAGTTTTGAACACCGTCCCCACGAACTCATTCGTTTTAGGTGACAGACGGCGGAAGATGATCTGGGATAGCACTTTGTAGGCAACATTCAAAATAGTGATCGCCCTGAAGTTCTCACATTCCAAATGATCGCCTCTCTTGTGAATGGGGCAGATTATCCCTTCCTTCCACTCCTTCGGTAGCTGTTCGGTTTCCCAGATCCTGAATATCAGCCGATGCAGATAGGTGGCCAACTTTTCTGGGCCCATTTTGATGAGTTCAGCTGCGATAGCATCCTTACCAGCTGCTTTGTTGGTTTTGAGCTGGTGAATGGCATCCTTAACTTCCCTCAGCGTGGGAGCTGGTTCATTTCCGTCCTCCGCTGCACTGGCGTCGTCGTTCCTTCCGTTGCCGTGGGCTCCCGTACCTACGTTCTCCACGCCGTTCAGGTGCTGATCGAAGTGCTGCTTCCACCTTTCGATCACCTCCCGTCCGTCCGTCAAGAGGCCTTCGTTTCTATCCCTGCACATTTTGGTTCGTGGCACGAAGCCGTTACGGGATAGAGCTTTCGTGTTTCTTGGGAACGGCACAGCAGTCCCATTTCTTCGCACTCCGCTTCTTCCAGGCAGCGCTTTTTCTCCGGAAAGAGACGGGTCTGCTGTTTCCGCTTCTGTTTATAAGGTTCCACGTTCTGTCGAGTCCCTTGCTGCAGCATTACCGCCCTCGCTGCGTTCTTCTCCTCCAAAACCGTTCTGTACTCTTCGTCGAACCATTCGTTCCGTCGATTCCGTTCCACGTACCCGATGGTGCTCTCGGCGGCGTCGTTGATGGCTGCTTTCACTGTACTCCAGCAGTCCTCTAGAGGGGCCTCATTGAGCTCGCCCTCGTCTGGCAACGCGACCTCAAGATTCTGCGCGTATGCTGAGGCGACATCCGATTGTTTCAGTCGCTCTAAGTTGTACCATGGCGGTTGCCGGTACCGTACATTGTTGATGACGGAGAGTTTTGGGCCGGATTTGTTAGCGTGCGCAACAGGTAGCTGTACCAAGGCCACATGTGTTCATGCCGGGTCTTTCCGTAGCCGAACGGCTGCGATGACCACCCGAACCTTACACTGTTGCCGCAATGCTGTTACGAGCTCTTACGCGTCAGTGATCTCGTTTTTCAGAGTCGCTTCTGCTGTTTGAGCCCCCTCGACACTCTTGCCAAGGAAATCATCCGTCAGACACTTGTAGGGTGGTACCCTTGCGCGCTATGTCTCGCTTCAGCTGGAGGATCATTTCGCCTGCAAGGATATGGCTAGTACGCTAGTACTGCGTACGTCGGTTCCAAGATCCGCGAGCTTGGTGTTCAAGACATCCGTGTACTTAAACTTTTCCTTCCATCTTGATGACGAGCTCGTCACCCTTCTCGCGCTTCGAACATGCTTTCCTACCTTCACTTGAACTGGTATGCTTCTGTTCTTCCGACTTTCCTTCATCTATTTTTCCTATCCACTAGGACCTTGGAAGCGTCCCACAGTGGGATCATTCTGAAAAAAGACGATCAAAACCTCTAAGAGCCGTTAGATGACATTTTAGCATATATGTGTCTTTGGAAGATGTGTTCAGAAATATCGTCTGGATTTTTATGCATATTCACTGTATGATAAAACTGTAGGGTGAACCCGAGCAAAAAAATATTTTTTCAAAATATCAGCAAAGTTGTAGAACAAGTAATTTCAAGTATCTTTGCTGAAGACACCATATAGTTTGGACTTCATTTTTTGGGAGAAAATATTAAAGTTTTAAAAACAACCTTAAAATCAGTTTTTTGAACTTTTCCATGATTATATCGTAAAATTTCAACGTGATATGTTCTACAAGTTTGTAGATACTACTAGAATACACTATCTTGCCGAAGTTACCAACTCTGTAAAATTGAAAAATTAATACAAACTGAAAACTCACGAAAACTTTTCGATATTAATATTTGTTAATCCAAATAGTATTCTTGTTGAAATAGTCTACATTTCTAACACTGTGGTTGACTTTACATTGAATATACGACAACAAATATCGCTTTTTAATTTTTTAGATGAGTTGTTAATACCAATCAAAAACTGTGTTTTTTATCTATTTTTTATTGTAATTCTTAATGCATTTGTTTATGTTAAAATACATACATTAATCAATCAACTAAAACAATGATAACTTTTTTTTTTCATTAGCTATGTTAACATTATAACTTCGGTTAAAAACTAAAAATGCCTCTACAAGTTTTGTGTTGAAAATAAAAAAAAATAAAACGAGTGAAACATTGTTACATCACATTGAAATAGCCAGTATCTGTTAGCGATATTCTAGGTTGTAAATCTAACGTCATGATGAAAATTCTTCACAGATATTTTATTGAAATTGATTATGCTGTTTGATACTCTTTAAAATTTATTTTTTCCAGTTTTCAAGAACTGCGTCCGTTAGGTCGATTCCTGTCCATGATTTTCAAAATTTTTTCGTCGTGGACATATTACCTTGGTTCATCCCTTGACAAATCCGCATCAAGATCACGGCTCGATTATGGATACTCTTCCGGAGGAGCCTTTAGTTTTAAGTTTATATTATAACGATTTTTTGAAAAGATAAAAAGGTTTTGTGCCTTTTTGAGAAAGATTTCGTAGATGAGTAAATCACTCAAAGAGCCTTTTCCCTCTTTCAAAATTTCTAGTTCAAAATAAATGACACACACATTTGAAATAGTCTACATTTATTTAACTTATTTTTTTATTCAGAATTACTACTTGGATGAGCTAAAAATAATATCGAAAGGTTGTATGAGATTTGTGAATATTTTCTTTGATTACTATTAAAATAGCTTCAGATATCAAAGTGCCTTATCAGACCCGATTGTTAAGTCAATTTTGGTCTATTCTGGACATAATGAACCATAGAAATTTTGACAGCACGGCTGCCAAAAAATGCCTACTCAAAAAATATTCAATAGTGAGTTTTTACCTCATCTAAAAATTTAAAAAGCGATCTTTTTTGTCGGGTATTCAATGTAAAGTCAACCACAGTGTTAGAAATGTTGACTATTTCAACAAGGATACTATTTTGATTAATGTCGAAAAGTTTTCGTGAGTTTTTAGTTTGTATTAAATGATTTGTATGAAATTTGTGAATATTTTCTTTGAAAAATGACTATTAAAATAGCATCAGAAATCAAAGTGCCTTATCAGACCCGATTGTTAAGTCACTTTTGGTCTATTCTGGACATGATAAAGCATTGAAATTTTGATAGCACGACTGCCAAAAAGTGCCTATTCAAAAAATATTCAATAGTGAAAATAGTGAAAAATTTTCAAAAAAAAATCGTTTACTGGAGCAATTTTCAACTTTACAGAATTGGTGTCTTCAGCAAGATAGTGTATTCCAGTAGTACCTACAAACTTGTAGAACATATCACGTTGAAATTTTACGATATAATTATGGAAAAGTTCAAAAAACTGATTTTGAGGTTGTTTTTTAAACTTGCATATATTCTCCCTAAAAATGAAGTCCAAGCTATATGGTGTCTTCAGCAAAGTTACTTGAAATTATTTGTTCTACAACTTTGCTGAAGACATCTACCCTCTAAAAAATTATTTTGAAAAAATATTTTTTTGCTCGGGTTCACCCTACAGTTTTACCATACAGTGAATATGCATAAAAATAGAGAAGATTTTTCTAAACATCTCTTCCAAAGACACCTATGTGCTAAAATGTTTTATTATTATTATTATTATTAATTTATTTTAAGGACCCTTTAACTGATGCTAAAATGTCATCTAACGGCTCTTAGAGGTTTTGATCGTCTTTTTTCAGAATGATCCCACTGTGCGTCCTCCCCCAGACCCGCCCTAACCTGTGGTGGCTGAGGAGGGACCTAACCGCCTGTTCTCTCTGATCAGGGAAGGGTCAGCCTTTTAAGGTCTATCCTTTCCAGGTCACTGGATGCCCGGCTTGGGTCGGACTTACCGGCATGACTGCCCTTCATTTTCGGGATTAACAACCTACTGGCTTTGTGACCACCGCATGATAGCTTCTCATCTGATGGCTGCCTCACACGCTTCTGCCATGAGTTGATCATGGCACGGTCCTCCTTGGCCGCTATCATTGACATAAGAGGTCCGATATGGGCCTGCTTGAGATCCTTGCTCATGTTCGACTTCGAGGACGCAAAGTTAATGATTGAATCAAGCTGCTGCACACTCACCACCATTGCAAAGAGCCCATCTCTATTATTATTGATGGCCTTCATCAAGCACGGCCGTCCATGACCTCTCCCGACATATGGCAGCTACCTCCTCCTGTCTTCTCGCTTTCTTTAAAGGTGACCTGGCTAACCCAGTTCTTGCGAAGGACCTTACCTCCCCAAGCTCGTGGTTCATCGTTCACTGCCACATATCGTTGTGCTCCACGCTGCCAAAGATCGTCCTTAGAAGTTGTCGCTCGATCAAGACTCCAAGCGCTCGCAAGTCTCCCTCGAATCAGCACCGATTAAATCCAGAATATCCTGATTGGATCGTTGGAATTCTTAAGTCTCTGCAACAACTGCTTGATTCCATTCATTGGGAAAACATAGAAGTCTAATACCTACTTTGAATTATATCAGCTTTTATAGTTGTATCCAATTAATCAATATCAATTTTAGCGTTCTGCAGTAGACATATCCATATACTTGCCACATGTTCACTTACCTGACTCAACAGGTGCGTTTACAGCGCCAGTAATGTAACGGCGTGATACTGTGACGAACCATTTTGCTTTATTTTCAATGCCAAAATAATTGACCCAATTTAGCTGTCGTCATTGATAGTCTGTCGTGCGTCCATCCAACCATCCACCCATCCATCCTCCGTGCAAACAGAACCAGTACGAGTGAAAAACGGCAGTCATCGAAAAGAGTTTGATTCTCTACCGAAAAGCAGCCCTCATTCATGACAGTGCAGCTTTAAAATGTTGGGTGATAAGCTGCGGTGGTGAGAACGCGCCAGGGAAAGAGAGAACCGGAGAGAAATCCCGGTTTCCCTTTAATAGCTATGGTAATTGATACGGCGGCGACGGCAACGACAGCCACAGAGCGGTTCCCTTCCCTTCGTCAACCTGTTCCTGAAAGTGCGGAAAAAATAAAGTTACATACGTTCGGATTTCACTGCCAGGGAATTGTGCCGAAAACAATCGTTCAACTAAATAATCCCTGCTCTGCTCGGTCGAGAGCGGTGCTTCTGCACCAACCGGAGACTACGACGTCGAAAGATTATCCATTACAAAATATTTATAATTGCCATCACATAACAGTGAGTTGAAGATTGAAGGCAACAGCGGGTGCACAAACAATAACAACAACTAGTCGATTGGTGAGTACTTAGTTGGTCGGAATCGCGAGAGCGAGAGCAGTTCTCGCGAAATCATTCACACATCGGCGCTCGCTACACGAAACAAAGAGCTGCCACGCACACTAGACGGAGCATACGGTGAGAGTATAGTACCTTCGGGAGCGGTCGGGTCTCTCTCGGTGTTCTTTCGCTCTCAGCCGAATGCGATCGCGGGGGCTCGTGCAACCAGACGACTCTCGCTCGCTGTCAGTCGTCCAGCAGTAGTCGAGCGGTTCGCACGTAGTGTCACGGCTCGCGTCTCGTGTCCGTGTACAATACAATCAATACATACATAGCGCGTTGTATATGTGTGTTCTTCATTCGGTCGCCCTTGGAAATAGTGATTGAGAAAAAAGTTTTTTTTTGCTTGCTTTTGTACACACAGTGCTGTGAATGTTTCGAAGTAGGAGGAGGTGAAGCAAAAGGTAGAAGACGAATGTGAAGAAGAAGCAACAGAAAGCAAAATACGAAAGAAGTGCTTTTGTGTGGCGAACAAGGTTGTCGGTGTGTCCGTGGTGTTGCACCATCAAGGAAGAGGTGAAAAGTTACTGAAAAATTTCTATCCGTGCAAGCTCAAAAGTGAACATCGGCAATTGTAGCAGTGCGGTTTTCTCGCGTAAACTGCCGTATCGTGATACAGTTAGTTCGCAAGCCGTGGGGACCAATCAGAAGAGGATCTTGGCCCATGCTTGGCAATCCGACACATGAGGAGCATTGTGATTGTGACAAAACGCGTTAACCGATCGTGATTTGAATGCTCAATGAAGCAGTGATATGCTGGTAGTGCGAAGCAGTAACCGAGAGACGATTACGAAACCAAATAAGCAATTCAGGTTTCTAGCGAAACCCTGAAGTTTCGTACGCGTGTGGGTCGTTAAGCTACCAACTTTCTCCAACAAACCGTACGTAGATATCCGATTCCGGCTGCACACCGGAGCCTGGCAGCCGAGCTGGGTGTCGATTTTCTCACCCGATCGCCCTCGGTTCGGTTTGCACAAGAAGAAACAAAGGAAAGTTGCCCCCGAAGGAGTAGAAAACGGAACAAACCGATGAAACCGACGACAAGAGTGTTGCAAGAAAAGTTCCACGCGTACATGTGAGAAGTGCAGCTCTCGACGGCGGCAAGTGGCAAGTGTGCGTTTCCGTCGCTGCGTCGGTGTTGGTGCAGAAGTGTTTGCGACGGTGCGTTGGTGGTGGTGACTGGGCACCAGAGAAGCGATTGACGGCTGCTTTCCATTGTTTCTCACAATCCGAAAAATAAAAGAAGTGTAGACGCTGCTGAACCATAGAAGAATCCGAAAGAAACCTTCAGTGAAATGGGGATGAATTATTGTGCAATTACTGCCGGCGGTCTTGGCCATCAATCTCGGGCCTAAACTGTGCCTCGGTCCGTTCGAAACGTTTCTTCCTCCCGCCTCAGCAGTGTCAGTGAATGTGTGCCCCAAGTGCTTTTGCGAAAGAAACATCCGCTGTTCCGTGATTTATTGTTATACTCGTGCCAAGGTGCAATCCGCGATTGTTGTTTTACGAAGAATCGACCCGAAAACCTAGAATGATGTTGCTGCCGCGGCCGATGGTCGTTGATGCGTTCCGTTGTTCTGATTGGATTACAACAACGACAGTAGCGCTAGCGCTACGCCCTCCTGTGTGCAATATGGATTAAGTAGGTGCTATTTTTAGTGTCACTTCAGTGTCGTCGTCGTCGTCTTCGTCTGCTTTGCGACCGCAACTGTCGTCGTTTTCGTCGCCACAGTGAATGTGTGAATGTGATGACCCCATTCTTGGGCACCAGCCACTTTGGTCTGCAACTTTTTACGTTTTTTTTTGGATTACCACAATCACCGTTACAATCATCCCGATATTATCATCGATCGTTGAGTGATATCCGTCGTTCCATGCTGAATACGTTAAGTTTGTGAAGTGAAGTGACCCAAATCGAACCCAGGATTACCCGTGACTAGAGTTAACGGTGATTGCAACTGATAACTGCAAAAGCAACAACAACAAATGTAGTTATAAAGAGAAGCTGTTCAAAAGAAAAGGTGAGTGAGTTTTCGTCAGTTGAAGATTTATCGAGGCACGTGTGCGGAATGCCCCCTGCCAAGCGCCTTATGAGACAGTGAGTGCAGTGAGGAAAATTCGTGTCAGCGGGGATAACCCCGGGGTGGCTGAATGACGAACGTTGGAAGATTCGTTTGAAATTGTTTTGCGGCGTATTGTTATCGACAATTGGAATTGAGTGCAATGAATAGGATGACGTTTTGGGGAATTAATATTTCAAGGTGAATGCACGGAACGCGTGTTGTGTTTGGCTTGCACTTGTTTTTGTAAGCAGTGTAGTGTGTCGCCATAAGTTTTATGATAAGGGACCAGTGAATAGATAATTTCTGTTACTTATTCTTTCTTAAAAATAGCTCTTTGAGACATAGTGATTATTCACAGAGAGAAGAATGAAAGAAGATAAAGATATCCCGTCGGCTGTTGTTAATACTGCAGACCTTCAGACATTATTCCAAAAAACACTTTCTGTTCTGAATACTGGAATACTTTGTATTGTTTGCTGGATATGGATGCGTCTAGTATTGGTGAAATGTGTAAATGTTTTTTATTATTGTCTGGAGTGTTGCATGTGATAATAAAGTATCGTTGATACATTAAATGAATACAGTTGTTAAATAATCATCACAAAGAAGATATTTTCATCGACGATAAAAAAGTTGAATTCATGCATGTTTTGTTTCAGTTTCGGTGCTAAATATTAAATCTCTTGCAAAAAAAAAGGTTGAAATTATTCTTATTTGAAGATTTCAGTCGATGTTTGCCCATAGTTGTTTGCGTACTGTATTGTTTAGTACGTGTTTTTGGTCATCATCGACAGTTTAGTGATTTTGGTGGCATTTATTATCGGATAGGTAGATCTATTATGTTTTGCACGATGACGTCGCGAATGAACGTAGGTCCATTCTTGTTCTTCCTATACTCTTAACTCCCCCCCCACCAAATTTCGACAGTTTCTGGTGTTTTGATGCTTCCCATTCGTTGTCGTTGTTTTTACTTCTCAGGGAGAAAATTTAGGTTAAATTTCTATGCAAAACTCAATAGATGGACCTTGCAGAGATACACAACCTTTGAAATAGAAGTTGCCGGCCCCATATAGTTTAGCCGGTATACAATCAACTTAAAACCAAGAAAATACTTGATTTCCACTAAGATCCATGACCTTTTCCTACTGCTCTATGCTACGTAGGAATGGCATAAGATTTTTCAAGCCATGATGGAAGGATCTCAGTTAGGATGTCACATCAGAAAAACTAAAGTAGTTTAAGATTCCAATCACAACGAATGAGATGTTTTATTTGGAAGTGGGGTTTTGACAATAAGTGAGACGGAATTGTAGGTATAACTAGAGGTATACGAACAGTTAGTGTTTTGGTATCCCTGGATAAACGTTTGGACGTCATATTGGAGTTAACCACAGAAACGATTGATGAAAACTTAAGCCCGAGTAGGTGGAAAAATCTGCTGAATAGCATATTCAGTTATGATTGATTGAATTACTGAAGAGCAAAAACTGATATTGGTTTGATTGATATAAGAGGTAAAAGAACAGAAATAATAGCAAAATCTAATATGGTGAACTACTTAATAATAGCTCGTTAAGATATTACAAGATCAAAACAATAGCAGACAAGATTTGTCACATTTTTCTAGAAAAAAAAAATAAAAAATGGCAGCATCCAGCATCGAACCTGAGACCTTAGGATTTACAGGCGGCGATGCTTACCACTCAACTGTGGCTCGCTGTTGTAAATGACATGGGAATAAGAGCATGCGGTTCTTCGTACTCACAGCTCAGAAAGGGACACATGGCATTCCACTAACATTGAGCCATCTCTATGGGTGTATGTGTTCCATTTCGTACAGAAGAGCTAAATTTGTTCTTATGTAGAAATTTTCAGCTATTTCGACAAGAACAACAACTGATATCATACCACTTTGAGCTATTCGTGAGATATTCACTAGATTTTTGAATAACTCATCAAAATCACATCGAGCTATGACAGCAAAAAGTGTTCGATTTGAGATATGATTTAGATATTCTCGTCTACCCGGGTCAATCTTTTTTTCGACATCATAACAAGATGCATAAATGCTCGTCCAGAAATTTCGTAACGCTGTATGAAGCTGAACCTGTACCATAGCCGTACAGTAATGAACAATCTTTTTCTACTTTACATCCAACAACCGGCAATTCAGGAACAAAGGCGAACCTGTGCCGTTGTAACTTATTTCTCTACAACCACCATCCGTATAAACTTGTTGTATTTCACAGTGTGCCATCGGCGAGTGAATTTCTCGCCTTTGCCACGTTAACTAGAAAGAATAGAAGCTCCCCATATAGGGTGACTGAGTATTTTCGAAAGTTTCGGCTTCTTCGTCATGATAGTTTTTTTGGCCTTGGACGTATAATTCAGTTTGGTAGAGAACTTTTCGAGGACAACTTTGAGACTATTTGTATGCAAGAGGACGCCCAAAGAGCAACTCTTAGTATTGTGAGGTACAACTGACACAATCGTGAAAGAGTTATACCGATAGTGTAAAGAGAATAAATAGTAGAGCCTGCAGACTTCGTGCGTCGTTATTTCAGAATAGTATGGATGACCTAGATCGCCAACTGAACATCGCAAAGTTATAATAATTGTATTCTGTGGCTTTGAGGATAGCGTAGAATATATTGCGCGAGCATTCGCTACAATTAAAATGTGATAAAATATACAGATTTTGCTATCCATACTTTAAATCACCATAAAGTTCATTTGTATACCAGTGGACGCACACATAACAGCACAAAGAAATAAAAAAAAATATCTGAATTCGGCTCCGTTATGCCTGTTGGCGCTTGAGCCTCAAACAAATGATTAAGTAAAAAAAACAGCACAAAGAGATATTCTTAATGTTATGAGGAACAACATAAAAGGTAGAGAAAGAATTACACCGATAGAGTAGAAACAAACAAGAGTAGAGCTTGTAGTCCTTGAAGGTCTGATTCCACAATAGTTTGGATGACCACCAGCAGTATAGACTACATTCCACGAATATTCATTACAATTAGAGCAGAATACAGTACATATGTAGATATTGTAATCCAAACTCAAAGTGCATTGGAGGCCATTTGTATTTCATGGAATGTGCAACTACCACAGTATCGAGTTGCTCGTAATATTGTGAGATCTGATGGTCATCAACGTGACTAAATTTCTTGAACAGAGTGTAAAGAAATGATGGTCAATCCTGTAGATCTTGAAAATAAATCAATTCCAGGGTAGTTTGGATGGCCTAGATCACCCAATTCATGCACTATGAATTTTCTAGCGGTGCTTTGAGGCTGCTTGAATACCATAGACTATGATCTGCGACCAAACAACGTGTATAAATTTTGGTTGAGTATGCTTGATTAATGACATATGAGGGGGTTAGAAGCAAAGGGGTGTAAGGGACAAAACCCCACTTTTGAGTAAATGAGGTTTAAAGTTTTTCATCAATTTTTCATCCCATACAAAATGTATGGAATTTCAAAATCAACCCAATTTTCTACGATTTATTGCAATTTTTCTAAACATCGTAAAAATATTCTTAAAAAAGTTCCTGAAAGCTTGAAATCTGAAGAATTTTTTTATATGCTCAGCTCAAAATCGACAAAATGGTCACTTACACCCCTTTGATTCTGGGCCCCTCATATACTAACGGAGTAGGTACTTACGGAGGCATAGTTCTGGGATGAAACCTGTTACAGATTATGATGGGTAGTTATACATTACATGTCAAGGGTCAGTGAAAACTGTTGATGATTAGCAAAACAGTGTAATTTGAGTAAAAACATGTAGAATTCATAAAAAAAATATAAAAAAGGAACGTGTTTTCAGCTACCAGCAAAAGGGGAGTATTCAAAGGGGGAGGTAGCATATGTTTTTCAGCCACTGATTCTTTCCGGAAACTCCTTGCACGGATTGTTCCAGAAATTGCGTCAGGAAATCCTCCAGGATTCTTCCTATGTTTTTTTCCAACGATTCCCTTAGGGATTGCTTCCGGGTTTTTTCGTGGATTATTCCCGAGATGCCATCCTCTAGAATTCTCCAGAATTCCTTCATTGTTATCTCCCGGGTTTTCTTCGTTGATTTTTACTACTTGTGAGACAATGAATAAAAGAACGTCTAGTTCGGTAAGAGCTTGAACAAGTAATGAAAATTTATTCTAATTGATTACTCCTGCTAAACAATCAGGTTGCTAGGGTTGCTTAGGGTAGTGAACTACATACAAAGGGTAACTACGTTTCTCAACACTCCTCCTTAGTTTACTATCCCTAAATATCTTCGAAATGCTTCATGCTTCTGCTTCGGTAGAACCTTGGTGAAGCCATCCGCGGGTTGCTGCTGCGTTGGGATGTAGTGCAACGCAACATCTCCTCTCTCCAGACTATCTTTCACGAAATGGTATCGTATCGAAACGTGCTTGGTCTTCGGGTTGAATCCTTCGTTTTGTGCTATACATATCGCGGATTGGTTGTCACAGAAAATGGGAATCGTTCGTTGACCTTCTATCTCCTGCAACAGCTGCTTCCACCATAGTGCCTCTTGCGTTGTCCGGGAAAGTGCCACAAATTCCGCCTCGCACGACGACAATGCTACGGACGGCTGCCGCTTGACATTCCAGGACACGGCTCCTCCCATCGTGCTGAAGATGTAGCCCGTTGTCGACTTCCTATTTGTCGGATCTCCTCCCCAATCCGCGTCTGTGTATCCGGTGAACTGAGGATCGCCGGCTCTGTTGTACTCCAAACGATGATCGATAGTGCCCTTCAAATACCGCATAATTCGTTTTGTTGCTTCCCAATGGCGACGACCGGGGTTTCCGCTAAACTGGCTGACCTTGTTCACCGCCAAAAATATGTCCGGTCGTGTTCCTTGAGCCAAGTAGGTCAGGCATCCAACTGCTTCCTTATAGGGAACGTTCCGCATCACTTGAATCTCCTCTTCAGTACGTGCAGACATTGAATCATCCAGTTGTTCTCCGGGATCTGCAGGGGTTGCTACAGGTCTACAATTCTCCATATTGAACCGCTTCAGAACTTCTTCGATGTATTGTTGCTGGTCGAGATGTAGTGTGCCTCCTTTCCGGTCCCGAGTGACTCGCAGTCCCAAGCATAACTTCGCCGCTCCAAGGTCCTTCATTTGAAAACGACTGTTCAGGAACTCCTTCAGCTTCTTCTTCAAGTCCGGGTTGTTGGTGAAGATCAACAGGTCATCAACATAGATTGTCACGAAGATCATTTCTTTCTTGCTAATCTTGAAGTACAAACACGAGTCCACTCTGGAACGAGTAAGTCCAAACTGCCGCATCGCTTCATCCAGTTGTCTATTCCACACCCTGCTTGATTGCTTTAATCCATACAGCGCCTTCCTTAGCTTGCAAACCTTGGTGGCATCGTTCACGTACCCTTCCGGCTGCTCCATGAAGATGGTTTCTTCCTTCAGGTCGGACTGGAGAAACGCCGTGACGGCGTCCATTTGCTCAACGTCTAGGTCGTGCTGCACTGCGAGAGCCATCAGATAACGTATCGTCGAGTATCTTACCACCGGTGAGTACACCTCCGCATAATCAATACCCGGCCGCTGTGAACAGCCTTTCACCACCAGCCTGGCCTTGTTTCGGGAAATTTCTCCATCCGCTCCACGTTTTGTCTTGAAGATCCATTTGTTGCGTATGGCCTTCCTTCCTTTGGGCAAGTCGGTCAATTCCCACGTGTTGTTGCTTTCCAGCGCTTTCAACTCCTCGTTCATTGCAGCAATCCAGCGCTCTCGGTCTGGCCGGTTGACTGCTTCGTCGTAGGTTAATGGATCACCCATCACGTTTGAAGACTGGGAATGGGGGGAATCATCAGGGACAGAAGAACTATAACAAACATAATCGCGGTACTTGCCTGGAAACCTGCGCTCCCGACCGCTGTGCGTCGACCCTTGCTGCTCATCAGCTGGTCTTGTGGATTGCGGCGGGAGCGCATCGTGAAGCTCAGCATCGACGAACTCATCATCACTGGAATCAGCTTCCGGACGCAACGAGAACATTTGAACGTCATCAGTTGAAGCGCTTGGATTTTCTCCACGTGGCACGCTGGATACCCCTTCGGTTGGTTCAGTACACTCGATCCACGATTGAAGTTCCATGAAACTGACCTCTTCCGTTTGCTGTTCGCCAATCGCCGAAGACTTCCCTTCATTGATGATCCGTACGTCTCGGCTTGTCACGATGCTGCTATCGCTTGGATTGAAAATTCGGTAACCTTTCGACTTCTCCGCATACCCGACAAAGATTCCTTCAACGGTTTTCGGGTCGAACTTCCGTCGCTTCTGCTTGGGGACGTGTATCATAGCCAATGAACCGAAAATCTTGAGATGCTGCAACGTTGGTTTTCTGCCACTCCATACCTCTTCTGGTGTTTTTGCTTCTAACGATCTTGCGGGACTCCTATTTACCAGATATGCTGCGGTTGAAACTGCTTCTGCCCAGAACTTCTTTGGTAGCTTGGAATCATTCAGCATGCACCTTGCCTTTTCTACGAGCGTCCGATTCATGCGCTCGGCCACACCGTTCTGCTGAGGAGTGTACGGACACGTCGTTTGATGGATTATTCCGTCTCTCCGCATGCATGCTTCCATCGCCGCATTAACGAACTCGGTGCCATTGTCAGACCTCAAAATCTTCAACTTTCTTCCGGTCTGCCGTTCCGCCATGGATTTGAAATTCTCGAACACATCTTTGACACCGCTCTTCGACATCAGGAAGTATGCGAAGACCTTCCAACTGGCATCATCCACGAATGTTAAAATGTAACGGCTACCGCCAATCGAAGGTTCCTCTATCGGTCCACAGAGATCCGTGTGCACCAAATCCAACAGTCCGTCCGCTTTCGTTATGCTGGATTGAAAAGGGTCACGAGCTTGCTTCCCTGTAGCACAGGTCACACAGTCGAATGCCGCTTCCTTCCGAAGATCCAAATCGTTAACCATGGTTGCGAGTTTCTTCATGCCTTGCTGATTCAAGTGTCCTAGCCGCCTGTGCCAGATTTCCGCTTCTGTTGTCAACAAGGATGTTTCCGGTTTCTTGCAGTTGAGTCGATACAAACCATCCATCTCGGTTCCTGAGGCTATCACTTCTCCATCTTCATCGTAGACTTCACAGGAATCTGCCTTGAACGTCACCGTCAATCCTTTTCGGCAAATCTTACTTACTGATAGGAGGTTGGCCGCCAAATCCGGGACATGCAGTACCTCCTGCACTTCGATGGGTCCTTCTTGCAATTCGAGCTTCACTAAACCTTTCGTTGTAGACATGATGCATTGGTTGTTCGCCGTGTCGATCGGATGGGCGAAAACTTCCTGCTTCGTGAAATTCTCCTCGCTTCTGGTCATGTGGGAGCTTGCCGCCGAGTCGAAATACCATTCGTCCGCGCCGCCCTTGCCAACGGCCAACATCGCGCACAAAGCCTTGTTCTTCGGTTTCGGATGAGCACTTGATTTCTGTTTCTGGGGGCACTCAGCTGCAAAGTGTCCGAGCTTGCTGCAGTTGTAACACGTCTTGTCCTTCTTGTCCGCTACTGCCTTGGTTCTCCTGTGCTTGTGCTTCGTGTATAGTGCACCTTCACTTCCGGAGCTTGAAATCGGCCATTTGACGTCCTGCAGTATTTTCGCTTTGACCGTGTCTGCAGTCAACGCCAAGCCGGACGCCTGAAGTCCCATGACCATCGGATGATAATACTCTGGGAGCCCCTTCATTAACAACGAGGCCAGCCACTGGTCATTCACCTCAAACCCTATCTCGCTGAGATCGTTGGCCGTAGTCACCAGGATGTCCACGTAATCCTCCACGGTACTGTGGTTCTCCAGCTTCACCGAAGTCAACCGGTCCAGCAATCCAAATCTTCGTATCAGCCCGTCGTCTTGAAATGCCTTCCGGAGTTTCTCCCATGCGTCTTGAGCACTGGTCGCAGTTTGGACGAGACTGAAGTTGTTCTTCTCCAACGTTAAACAAATCGTTGCCAGCGCACGATCACTGGCTTCCGGATCAACTTGCTGGCCCTCCGCGGGATGGACAGCTCTCCACGTTCCTTCTCTGATGAGAATCATCTTCATTGAAAACGCCCACGAGGAGTAGTTTTGACGACCCTTGAGTTTTTCGATCGCCGGAAGATTCACTGCATTCCCGTAGGCACGAACTACACCGCCGGTTCGCACACCGTCTCCTGATCCAGCCGCCAAGTCGCCTCCGGATCCGGTTGCACCGCTTCTAGTCGTATTCGTCCTACTGCTGCCTGGACCGCTTCCGCTCGAACTCTGTCTTTCTACGTCCCTCGGAATCATGGCTTCTTTCTTCAACGAACAAACTTGTCTTGATGAACAGGAACAACGATTACTTCAAGCTATGGCCACGTCTCTGGGCCCATAACCACTTGTGAGACAATGAATAAAAGAACGTCTAGTTCGGTAAGAGCTTGAACAAGTAATGAAAATTTATTCTAATTGATTACTCCTGCTAAACAATCAGGTTGCTAGGGTTGCTTAGGGTAGTGAACTACATACAAAGGGTAACTACGTTTCTCAACATTACTGGGTTTCCTCCCAAGAATTATTCCAATATTTTCTCAACGGTTCTTCCCGGGACTCCTTAAGGGGTTTCTCCCAGGAGTAATTCCGGAATTCTTACAGGCATTCCTCCGGAGATTCATTTAGTAATTCCGCTGAAGAAGACTCGAATCGGAGTTGAAACGTCGGGACATATGTAAAACATTCGTTCTGATTCCCCAAGACTGCAGCGCCAATAAAAGCAGCTAAAATTTAGTAATTCCTTCAGGATTTCTTCAGGGATGCTCCCGGAGATCATTCACGGAAGTATTGCTGGGATTCCTACAGGATATTCAAAGGGACTCCTTTTGTGGTTCTTCCAGGGATTACTCCATAGATTCGTATAGTGGTTCCTCTAGGAATTGTTACCAGGATTCCTACATAGATTCCTGTCTTTATTCACCGAGATTCCTTCATGCACTTCCCCCGAACTGTCTTCGTGAATACCTTCTAGAATTCTTCCGGGAGTCAATCCCAAGATTCCTTCATCGAGTTCTCTCGGGATTCCTTTTAGCATTTCTCCCCGGGTTCCATCCGGCATATATTTTAGGTATTCCTCTAGAGATTCATTGAAGGATACCTTCGGGGTTTTCTTCTACATTCTTTCTGACTGGATTTCGCCTGGAATTTCTCCCGAGATTCTTTCAGGGAATTCTTCCGAGATTATTTCAGCGATTTTTCCAGTAATCCTTTCGGAATTCCTCCAGTGATTCTTCCAAGGATCCCTCTCAGGATTCCTCCCTAGACATTTCCAGGGATTCCTTCCGGAATTCGAGAGTTTTCAGAAATTTATCTGGGATAAGGACATCTTCTGAGAATCAGGAATTACTCCAGGATTATTTCATGGATAGATCCCGGAACTCCTTCAAGGCTTTCTGTCGAAATTCTTTCTGCAATTCCTTCTGTGCATTATCCGGGGATTCCTCCCGGCACTCGTTCTAAGATTCCTCCGGGGTTTTTTTTCTGAGACTGAATTCCTCCCGATTATATTCCCGGGCTTCCTGCGAAGATTACTTCATGTGGGAGAGAAGACGATTCTTCGATAGCGATAGCTTTTGGGATATCTTTAGTAACTCTTTTGCATTATACCCTTTTACCGAATCTATGCTCACGTTCTCGTAATTATAGATTCTGTTAATTTAATGTTTCGTTAAATTACGTCGATTAGGATTCAAATTGTTTTATATTTGGGTCTTTAAAAGCTGTCCGAATGAGTGTATTTTATGGAAAAAAAAGCTGAGAAAAGAAAACCCCGAAACGCGGTTACAAGGAATGTTTTCCCAATTATCGAAAAACGATATTTTTTACATAAAACATTAATAGATGATGAAGTTTATGAAAGCAAACATCATATTTTACAACAATTCTGGCGATCGATTTGAATAGGTCAATTCTACATAGGAATCACAGCAATCTTAGGACCAGGGATGGAAACACTCACTTGCAAAGAGTTACACTAACTTGCTATTTTCTCAGCTCAGAAGCGTTCAATCAAGAAACGATGTATGGACGACTTTTGCCTTGTGGTTTTGTCTAAAACTTTGTCGAATAGAGTAGAGGTCCTCACGAATCCCAAAGTCGTGACAGAGCTGTGAAAGCGACTTTCCACGAGGTGAGTGTAATTTACATTCACCTCATGGAGAGTTGCCTTCGCAGCTCACTCACGAATTCGGTTTACGTGTGCGACCCCTACTCTATTCGGCAAACTTTTAGGCAATATCTCAAGGCAAAAGTCGTCCATACATCGTTTTTTGATTGCACGCTTCTGAGCTGAGAAAACTGCAAGTGAGTGTAACTCTTTGCAAGTGAGTGTTCCCATCCTTGCTTAGGACCTATTTAAAACGAACGCCTGAATTAGAAGATACTGTTTAACATATCGATTGTATAACAGACAATGCGGCTATAGAAAATGAAGAAGAAATTTATAGGCTGCCAGGCAGTGCTGAAAATGTAATTTCGACACATCCTGAACCTGAAAATATGGTATATGAAAAACTTGTGCGGCTAGATCGGTTCTACAAGAAAGTCACGGAAAACCGCTTTATCTTCAATATTTAACGTAAATGTCATCGACTACCTTCCAAAAATATGTTATTTGATATTCGTCATGAATATCAATAGGACAGATCCGTGAAGTACTAGATTTGTAGTAATGAGCTGAATTTTAGTATGGTGAGAAGGTCAATTCTCCGTTTCTGCAATGAAATGGTGCAAAAAGCGTGGGTATTATGATTCCTTGCCTAATTTGATGCTGTTTGAGCAAAACTTTGGGCAACAATGTTGTTGTTTTCTCCATTTCTTGCAACATAAACAACATAGTTATCCAAAGTTTTGCTCAAACAGAATCAAATCAGGCAAGGAATCATAATACCCACGCTTTTTGCACCATTTCATTGCAGAAACGGAGAATTGACCTTCTCACCATACTAAAATTCAGCTCATTACTACAAATCTAGTACTACACCGAACGTGCCCCATTGGCATTTTTCGAAAATAGTCGATGGCATTGATCTTAAATATAGAAGTGAGAGCGGTTTTTTCGTGACTTTCTTGTAGAACTGGTCTAGCCGCACAAGTTTTCCATATACCATATTTTCAGGTTCAGCTTCTGAATTGAGGTGATTGAATCTAGATAGGGGAACGGAACCCATCTTCAGCGTACCAAAAACAAAGCTAATAAGCGCTATTTGTTTTGTTTTGTATTTTTTGTTAAGAGTGAGCATGTATGATAACAAAAAGAACGGAAACAATTGGAGCTTAAGGTGAAACATCAAGAAATCCCATTGCAATTTTTATCCTGGCTTCGCTCACTTACATAAAGAGGTAACTTTTCCAAATTGAGCGCATTTGTTCACGAATTTTTAAGATTGGTGCTCTTGAAAACGTAAGTAGGGGTCCACGTCGGCCATTGTGACTACCATATTTGAATTCTTTGATGTTTCACCTTAAATTGTTTGCTTTTGGAATATGATGAACATGGTATCATAGGCTAAAGAAGGGTGCACATACCCTACGTCGAAATGACATTTTCAGCACTGCTGCCAGGTAATTTCCCTGACACCCTTGAAACCCTCTTACCTACACGGTAAAAAATCTGCACTCTGATATGAACTGATTGGCACTTGAATTCGCACTACTGTCTAATCTGTTTGTTATCAATTAAATATCATTCGAAAAAGAACATTAAATGCCTCTTCAATTTTAATGGAAATTCACTTCAATTCGTTGTTGACAATGTTTTGATTTCAAACCTAAAATAAAAAAAAAAGCGTTCACCACACCCGGATTCGATACCAGGACCTTGAGATTCACAATCATCTGTTTCCCCACTACACTACTTCATATCTGTTAGAGAGGTGCGTATCGAAGCGAAACACTTTCTACCACCTGTCATCTATATTTACTTTCATGTCCAAAGCAGTCATTACCAAACCAATAGCTTTTCACTTTGGATCGTACTGCTTTATACAGTAGTGCAAATCGAAGTGATTTTCAGTTAATTCCTCTGGTGGGTTTGTTTTGGTTCTGAAATCAACAGTGACATTGCATTGCAATTTCAAAGGAAAAACATTGGGGATCATGTTGATTGGGATGTTGAATAGTTAATGGATTTTTCCCTTACATCGAGCGTGCAGATTTTTTACCGTGTACGCATATGGACAACAGCAGTCACTTGAGTTCACTCGCAGTAACAAATCGGAAATATCCGATAGACCGCGCCGTCGTCGGCCTTCGTCCCGGACAGGGGTATGGGAACGCGGTTTGGTAGCCAGCTCTGAATTAAACGAGCTTACGGCAATTTCCGGGCCACCCATTTATTGGACAGGTGATTGAGTGAATACCGTGTGTGCACTCGGACGGGATCTATTGTTCACCGACACCGACTCCGACGACGACGATGACGACGAAAACACCACCGCTGTCGGAAGTTACGGCAAAACTTTTCCGATCCCACCACCACCAAACCAACCAAGTTGGTTGATATTTGCATCTCTGCGCGCGACGCACTAAGGGGCGTTTGGCCAATCTTTCTGGCCAATATTATTTTCAAGGGATTTTCACATATCTAATTCACAATCAGCATTGGAACACAACATAAACGACATCTGAATGCAATTTGCATGATTTTCACAACTACAAATGTCAAAATGGCATTAAATAATCGATATAATAAAGGAAGTCTTTTACTTTCTTAAGAAATTGCCTACCTTTAGGCGTAAATCAAGGTTTAGAGAAATGTAATGATCAAATAACTCCAAAAGTACATTACCTGTAAGAATTTTGACAACAAACTCGAGTTTAGAGGCGCTGCATTTAACTTGTCAGGGTATTTTTTACATAAACGAACATTGTTTATTAAACACATTTCTTATTTAAAAATACTAAAGTTTTTTTCTGATAGATTCTTGCGTTAGTTCAACAAGTTCTGATTAAATCAGTACTTGTTTTAATAATATGAAACGTGTAACTTTCACTTGTATGCAATGACCCTTGGAAAAAGTTGATAGGTATGATCAATGTCACCTTTTATGGCGATGACTTTGGTAACGCGAGAGAAAATTTTACGCATATTTTACGTAATAACTATCAAAAATCGTAATGGGTTTCAAAACTATAAGTAAAGAACTCCATCTCAAAATTGTTTTCATGGAAAAGAATTTAATTTAGTCTTTTTAAGCCAAAAAATAAATTCGTAGATGTGTTTTCCTTTTTAAGAGTTTTAACCTGTTCTACAATCCTATTTCAAATAATTTCTCAATTATAAGACATTCATTTTTGGTAAACTAAACAAAATAGAATAAAAATATGGCCTTGAAACGGTTAACTGAATGGGTTTTGATAAAGTAGAACTAAATTTCAAAAAATCAGATGGCTAATAAGACTGTTATACGCCTTAAAGTATGCAATGGCCCTGAAATTACGATTTATTCAATAGCTTTCATTCAGAAAAACGTTGATTACTCAAAAGTACACACTTTTATCCAGCTGGGTTTTCTATTAAGCTCAAATAGGATGTGAAAGCGTGTGTTATGGGTAGTCTCGGCACAGCAATCGCCAGCAATCAAAAACTGCAGATGTTTCTTTGTTTGTTTTCACCTAAGGGAGCCCCAAAGTATGAAACTATTTAAAAAATTGCAGACATGGATTATTTTATCAACTTGTTGCAACATTCGTGGTATGTTTTGTCTATTGAAACTGATTTTGCGGTTAAAAACTGAAAAGTTTTTAGTTTACTTATGGCCAGCTAGATTGGCCAAACGCCCCTTAGTGCGGCGGTGCGCTGGTGAACCCTCACCTCTGTCGGGGTGCACCGGTGCACGGTCGCGGAGGACGTACTTGACAGGCAGACACCGCCACGCCGCGCCGGAGGACGGACGGAAGAGCGGCAAAAGTTTATGCTAGCAGCAATTCACTTGGCATATGATGTTGCCAGTTTGTGGTGCCTTTTTATGGCCGTCGTTCTTGCTGGATGGAGGGCAACAACTCGGCCTCGTTTTCATGTTATTATTTACACAACCGCATCTACCTATATGTAGGTAGGTAGATACCTAGCATTTGGGTTGTACGATTTTTTGTTTGCGAAATTTGCCCTCTTCACTCTTCAGACATCGCCGACGGTCGGTCGATTGTCGTCGGCCTCGTTGGGTGTTCCTTTCCTGAGCGCAGTCGGGGACCTGAATCGAGGCTGAATGGAAATGTGTGGGACGCCCAGTGCACCGCCGCAAAGCGTAGTCTCAGACCGTTCAAAAGAACAAACACACGACCGTTTTTGGGGGTTGCTTGCCAAAATAGTGCTTGATAAGCACGACTGCTTGTTTTCGGATGGTCGGCCATATGGTCGCTATCAGTAGTGGCATTCGTCACAGCTGCGTATTTCACCTTCTTTCTGCCCTGTCTGGGGAATTGTTTGTGGCAGCAAGACTCGTCTATCTTGACTACCTACAGGAAACGAAGGCGAGGGAATTGAAAGAATGGGAAATGTCAAGGACATTTCCGAGTTTCTATAGCCTCTATACCTGACCAGGTGCTGTAGGCTCAAGTGTATTAACCGGATGGGAACTAGACTGAATTTCAGCCTGGTAAGTGTGCTGCGTTCAAGACGTGCAAAAGGGTCGTCGAAGGCAATTCTAAACTTATTACTACCAACAACGTTTTCAAGGTTTCAATAGATCACTACACAGCTCCTTCACTAATTCGTTCTTAAATAAAGAACACAATAAGATCAGCAGCTGTTGAATTTGACTGGTGTTGAGAAGTGACGCACTGGAACCTTCATTAAGGTGGAATCTGTTATGGTAAGTGGCTGTCCATTAATAACGTAAGGGCTTATGGGGGGGAAGGAGGAGGGGTTTGAGAAATCTTACGCGTCATACAACATGTTTTGGATTCTCATACAAAAAATCATACAACGAGAGGGGTATCGAGAAAGAGAAATTCTCTTACGTAGTAATGGACAGCCCCGAGCCATTTACGAAACTATAACATTATTGATATTGGTATTCATGCGTTCTTTCATAAAATCGGCTCGTAAAATGGACTAATTTTAATGAGCAACCTGCATTAAGGTAAGGGAACGTCTATAAACGACGTCACGCTTTGAAGGGGAAAGGGAATAGCAAAGTGTATCGAGCCATGCAACAATTTTAGAGGTCTCATACAAAAAGTGTGACACAGGGAGGGAGGTACGATGAAACATAAACCTTTTCTTGCCTGACGTAATTTTTGGACGTTCTCTAACATCACCTAATAGATATTTCATTGTTTTCACAGAAGTTATAATACTTAGGTGCTGTTCAACAAAAAACACATGGTCTCATTTTTGTGCATCTCAGACCACCTTCTCTCCCCGAAGTGATATTACATCACATTGCCCTCCTACTCGTAGACTTTCGTGTTTCGGAAAATTTCATGAACTGTAGTCATTGGCCCTTCATAGAGTCTACGTCGTTTATAAATAGACGAACCCTTATGGTGAGGTTTATGGAGGGTTTACGGGAAGTTGTAGGGCATTTACTTTAGTTATGTTTGAGCTGGAGCAGGAGGGTGCCTAAGGCATTCCATAACTAGTGATCATTTGAAGTACAATGAACTAGGAATTTAGGGAAACAAAATCTATGAACGTGAGCGTAGACTCGGTAAAAGGGTAGACCGCAGGAAAGTTACTAAAGATATACTAAATGCAAAAAAAACGAACGAAAACTTGAAGGAGAAATGGTAAAAGGAATCCCGGGAGGACTTGAATTCTGGGAGTGATTCCTGTAAGAATTCTAGAAGGAATTCACGAAGGAAACGTAGGAGAAGTACCTGAAGGAATCTTGATAAATTAGCACAAGAATCTCTGAAGGCATCCTGGCAACAATTCCTGAAGGGATTGCCATACGAATCTTGGAGTAATCCCTGTAAGAATATCAACAGGAGTCCCTTTGAATATTCTGGGGGAATCCCAAAAAGAAGTTCTTGAGTAATCTCCAAGAGAATCACGGAAGAATTCCAGAAAGAATTCCTAAATTAATCACAGGAGAAATACCTGAGAGAATTCTGCAATTAGTCCCGGGAGAAACCCCTCAAGGCGTCATGGGAAAAATTTCTTAAGCAATCCCAGGAAGAACCTTTGAGAGAATATCTAAATGGGTCTTGGGAGCAGTATCTAAAGAAACACGGTTAAAATCAATGAAAATTTCCCAGAGGAGTCTCTGATTAAAGTTCAGAACAAATCCCTGAGAGATTTTCGGATCAAAACCCAGAAACATGGAAGAACACCTGACGCAATCTCGGGAATAATCCAAATCTCCTAAGAAATCCCGAGATGAATCAATAACGCAATCCCTGAAGGAAGAAGTTCCCGGAAGGAATCAATTAAAGAATCCTAAAGTTCTATCGAAATTACAGAAATAAAATCGTGGAGGAATCTCTGAAGAAAACCCTGCAAGCATCAATGGGTGAATCCCAAACCGAATCCCTGGAAACTGCTGGAAGAAAGCCTTCACTGAAAGACGGCTTGTAGTAATGACCAGCATATAAATGTTTTCAAATTTACCATGGAAAAACACGATTATCAGTCGGTCGGCAGTCGCCATCTTTATGCCGCACGATTCAGTATCTTTCTACCAGCGAGGCAAGACGTGTGTTGGCTCATCGCGATGCATCTGTTGCCGGAGAATTGACCTTCTCACCATACTAAAATTCAGCTCATTACTATACATCTAGTACTTCACCGATCTGTCCTATTAATGAGCCCCCGATTCTATGACGTTTCCCGGAAAATCATTTTCCGGAAAGACATTTTCCGGAAAGACATTTTCCGGAAAACATTTCCCGGAATGACCCATTTCCCGGAAACCCATTTTCCAGAATGTCCCATTTCCCGGAAACCCGTTTTCCGGAATGGAATATTTCCCGGAAAACTGTTATCACTATTCCCAGACTCATTTAATTTCAACGTTTTTATGAATGCATAATAACTGACTCATTTTGGTTGGTTTTCGTTGAAGAATTTAAGCAGGGTTTTCAGCGTTATTTCTAAATCTTCGAAAATAAATTAAATAATATTATCAGTTATGATGCCAACAGTTTTATCACTACAGCTTGAATGAACAGCCATTGTTTAATGTAGGAAAATTTTCAATGACAATTCTAGCAGCTAAAATTCCAAAAGATAACATTGGAAAGAAAACAAAAACAAAATAACAATATTCGATAAAATGGTAGTAGTTGCATTTTGCGCATAGTTTGTAACCAGTATACTATTGGTTAAAAGTTTCCATACTATTTGCGAGCTCTTTAGGCGGGTTGCAGATAAGTCAATATTAGAAATAAAAAAGTCGGCTCGTCTTTTGACAACACTTCTGAAACCTACACATCAGACGCGAACAAAAAAAAACAAAAAAATAAAACGTTGAAATGAAAAAAAAATGAGAGACTAAATTAAAAAAATGGGGAAGTCAAAACATGAAAACTATTTCAAAGAAGAGTATACTGTTTTAAATTTATCTGTAGCACTCACCCTCTTATAACTTCTTATTGTTTCTCTCATATGTTCTTTGCCTATTTGATACTAAACCTCTAAAACTGTAAATAACAAGAGGTTAACTTCAACTTTTTGCCTAACGCTTTGGTGTGGCTTATTAGATCGAAAATACATCTGGCCACATTATTACTATGCCAAATTGTCATTTGGCTAGATTGAAACGAAAGCGATCGAAAAACAGGCCTCGAAAGAACAGCCTATTGCTTGAAGAAGAGAAAATCTCTAAAGGTGCAATTGACAGTTAAACAACTCTGTAACAGGCTAACTTGAAAAAACAACACATTTTTAAGAGAAGGAAAAATATCAGATAGAATTAATAGTTAGGCCGCCAATCAAATACGCAACTTTGTAACTAGAAAGAACAGCCTACTAAATGAAGAAGGGCAAATCTCCTATATAGAATGCACCAAGTGCCAATAAAACACATGTTGGTTACCATGTGTTTTATTGACACTTGCTGCTTTCTATATAGGAAATTTGCCCTTCTTCATTTGATAGGCTGTTCTTTCTAGTACAACGTTGCGTATTTGATTGGCGGCCAAACTATTAACGTTATCTGATATTTTTCCTTTTCTTAAAATGTGTTGTTCTTTCAGGTCGAAAGAACAACCCATTTTTAAAGAAGGCACAACACCAGATGGAATTAATAAATTGGGCGCGAATCAATTCTGTAACGTTACATCGTTAGAAAGAACAGCCTGTAAATTGAAGAAGGGCAAATCTCCTATGCAGTTAGCAGTTCAACTATATAAATGCACCTAGAACAGCCTTTGACGAAATGGAAGAACAATTTGTTATTGAAAATCCAGTCAAAATATATCCATTTGGCTCAACGATGCTGGCTCTACTTTGTTTAGTAAACTGAAACGAGAATCTGAGTTTCATTCGTTTATTAAGTTCTACCATCTTGAAAAAAAAAATATGAAAAAGTTTATGGCTCGATTTTCTGGAAATTGATCATCAACTGATAAAATAAGTCGTAATAAGAAACAAAAAACAAGATCATATTTAAAGATTCTAAAATATCTTCTGAGGTTTTAGGTTTTCCTAGACCTGCCTTTCCGGGAAATTAGGCATTCCGGGAAATGGAGCATTCCGGAAAATGGTTTTCCGGGAAATGCGTTATTCCGGAAAATGTCTTTCCGGGAAATGGGGTATCCGGGAAATGATTTCCGGGAAATGTCTTTCCGGGTAATAGTATAGAACCATGAGCCCCCTTTTTGTTGCGAATGTATTGTTGAAAGTACTTCCAATAATCTTGAAAACATTCAGGCACAATAAACACATAATCAGCTAACTTCTGTAAATTTCTGAAAATTCATGCAAATAAACAAAGGCATTCAAACGTTAAAAATATGCCTACATCACACATGCAAAACACGAATACTATTTACATACAAAAGCTCACCCAAATCAACACTGACAGCTTCTAAACCAGTTGATCAAAATTGATGAAATTTCGCAAGAAAGTGTCTGCTTGGAGTGGAGTCATAACTGCTCTTGAAATTTCATCATTATCTTTGCTGTACAGTCCAAAGTACCGGAAAGAACCATCTGTCTAGCAGATGAAAATTAATCATGACTGTTCAAAATGCTTGAATAAACGACTTTTTGTTTTTCAGTTACAGTTAAGACTAATGTACCGATTTTAATGAACTTTGGCACATATGATGAACATACATCAAAGAGTTTTAGTATTTTTTTCTTTTTTTTTTTGGTCAAATTTACCGATTTACTCTAGAGTAACAGCCGCATTTTTCTGTGTCCCGATTTTTGCGGATACAGACTTTATTAGGCAATATCTAGAGAAACCCCTGAAATAATCCTCGAAGGGTTTTTTGAGGAATCTTTAGAACAACACTTGAAGGGATGCCATGAGAAATCCTGAATGAAATACGGGGAGGGATTCCAGGAGAAATCCAGGGATGAATCACTACAGGATTGTCGAAGGAATTACAAGATGAAACCTTGCAGGAATCTTAGGAGAAATCCATAGAGAACTATCTGGAGGTATTACTGAATATATATTAAAAGATAAATCTCAACGGGAGGCCTGGTATGTGAACCAAGATGTCAACGAAAATATTGTTACATTTTGAAAGAGTTTGGAAAATATCCTGACCAGAGATGGGAACATTCACTTGCAAAGAGTTACACTCACTTGCTCGGAAGCATGCTTTAAAAACAGAAATAGTGTATGAAGGCTTTTACCTGGTAGATTTATATAAAAGTATACCAAAGTTGTGACAGAGCTACGTCCACCTCCTTCACTTTCGTTTTCGTTCACCACCTTCACAGCTACCTCTCGACTTTGGCATGCATGTGCGACACATGCTTTATTCGGGAAATTTTCAGACAAAACCACAAGGTAAAAGTCCTCCATACATCATTCCTTGTTAGCACGCTTCTAAGCTGAGAAAACAGCAAGTGAGTGTTCCCATCCCTTGTTAGGATATCTTAAAAACAAAAAGTTCCTGTACAGATCCAAACACTCTCAGCATGAACTAATTCCTTCGCGTTTATCACTTTTGAAGAAGAATATTATTCTAGGAGCTCCTGGCGAAACTCATTGCTAGATTTATCATGTAAATATGCTCCAATTAATGTGCTACCCAGCTATTCCAGTGTCTCAACATTCTAAGGCACAATATGTTTGGCCGAACGCCATTTGGCCGAATACCGATTGATCGAATTATGATCCGAAGAATTCAGAGGAAGTTTTTGGCATTTTAACTGCCAATATGATCATCAGAAATATTTCCTTCTTTTAATCATAGCCTATACTTTCTAGTTTTGCCATCCAAGGATTAGTTGGCGTTGAAACTGCCAATGTTTCATCGAAGATTTTGCTTATTTGAATCATAGGCTGTTTTTTAGAATTATACTGATGTGGAGAACAATAGTATGTTCACTTATGTGCATCATTCATTGTTCATCCAAATTGTATTCAGCCAATTGACATTCGGCCAAATAACTTGCTCGGTCAAATGTCGTTTGGCCAAATGGCCCGAATCGTTCTGTGGTAAACCCTTTCCAAAACTTCCAGCCGAGGTCACTAGATGTAATCCTGAAAGAAAAATAGGATTTATTCCGGTGTGACTTCTTTATTATTAAATCCTTTAGGTATTTTGTGGGGAAACTTCTGGAAAAACTCTTTGAAAAATTCCAGGTATATTATCTTAATGATTTATTGTAGAGTTTCTAAACAAAACTCCATAGAAAATTTAACGCAAAGCTGAAAAGCGCAGGTGGCTCTTTTCTAAAACAGCTATTTTTGCACCGAAGGATTAGTTACTTATGATACAAATGTATGACTTTTGCAATTATTACAGAATTTGGCAACATTCACACAATGTATTGACCAGAAATAAGGTATTTTTGCTTCCAAAATTTTTCGTTACATAACCTCACATTGAATTACCCATAAGAATCCAGCTTTTTACGCTACGATGAGGGGTGATTCAACTTTGACAATTCTTGCCGACAGCCCTTGCAGCATCAGAGCTCATCAGAGTAGCCGAAAATTTCAGTTCAATTCCAGCAAAATGTCAAAAATTTTCATCTTGAATGTTTGTAAGTGTTTTTGTGTGAAATATATTAAAGGTTTTTCTTATAATTTTAGGTTTGTGATGGCCGCCAGCCTATGTAAAATACAATACATGGAATAGAACATGCAGAGAAAGGAAATAACGAGTTGACGCCGAAATACCAAAAAGTTTTGGTTCCGTAATTTCATTAGTTCACCTTAAACCCAACCCGCTCGGCAATATAAACTTTTTCCTGTATTAAAAAAAATGTTGCAGTTATTTAAAACATTGGCCTACCAAACTAGTTTTCTTTAATGCCTGAGATTTCCAGTAGAAAAATAGGAATTAGATATATTGAATTGGTCAGTTAGATTGAAACAGTGAAGTTGCGGAGAGAACACAATGCTAAATGATGCACCCAATAAATTTGGAAATTTTATTTTAAATTGCGTCATGTTGATGGATAATATAATATAATATAATTTTCAATAAGTACCTACACAACTTAAAATATCTCCGGAAATTGGACCTCCGAAACCCATACTAAATTTCCTAGGAGTCTGCATCAACTATCGATATCATACTCGGATCTCGTATTTAATGCGTATTCGCAAGGATAGCGAGAACGACACAAGGAATTAAAAAAAAAATCGTCCAAGGATTTTGCTGACACAGAGTAAACGTAACAAGTGTAGGGATTATTTTTATCGACGAGCGGGTTGGGTTTTTGGTGAATTGATGCAGTTGCAGTCATTAAAACTACAAAGTCATTTGGCGTTACTCCATCCACTAGTGATTTCCTTCCTCTGTATGTTTTACTGGTTGCGATACAAATAATGGCGGCCATCACAAACCTAAAATTATAGAAAAAGCTTTTATTAAAATCATACACAAACACTTGAAAGGACAACGTGAAAATTTTTGACATTTTGCTGGAGTTGAACTGAAATTTTCGGCTACTCTGATGAGATCTGATGCTGCAAGGGCTGTCGGCAAGAATTGTCAAAACGGGATCACCCCTCGTCATAGCGTAAAAAGCTGGATATCTGAAAAATATCCCTGAAGAAGCGAGTGGGTTGTAGAAACGAAGTGTCAAAATGACACCTTAAATTCTTGCAGAAAAATCGCTAAAAATACCAAACAGAATTAATCCGTGCCCTTATTCAAGAATTCTACCCATGTATTGTCATCAATGCATACTTCTAGGAAGTGCTACAAGAAGAACTCTTCCAAGAGGATTTCAGGCATTGCTTTAACGATGTAACTAAAAATACTAGATGTATAATCCAGAATTCCTAGCAGAAATTCTTCTCAAAATTTCAGCAGATTTCGAACAGAACACTAAAAAAAACATTCCGGAATTCATTTCAGGAATTTTTCACCATAAGAAACGTTCATTGGGTTTATCAAACTTAACCTAGGATTTCTTCAAAACTACTCCCTCCCCCGTATCTATTTCAAGGATTCATCTTGAAATATAGGGATAAATGCTTCCCAGAATATCTCAAGTTTCACCTTCAGAATGTCTTTTACGAATTTGTTTCGAAATTCTCTTATGATTCAGTTCATGGTGTTCATTAGAAATTTATCTGGAAACTTCTGCCCTAAGTTTTACCAAAACTTTATTCAAATTTATCGAAGGAATTTTCAAGCAATTAAAAAAAAATCCTCCTGATGGTATATTTGATGGAAGAGATTATTTGCTCAAATTTCTTAAATAGTTATTAGACATGATTCTATGAAGATATGTATATTTTTAACCATAAAGCATAATTAAAGGTAACCCGAGCAGATAAGAATAGCAATTGAATGACATATCATGGTCCTTCTTCTTCTTCTTCTTTGTGGTTCTACGTCCCCACTGGGACTTGGCCTGCCTCGCTTCAACTTAGTGTTCTTTGAGCACTTCCACAGTTATTAATTGAAGGATTTCCTTTGCCTGCCATTGCATGAATTTGTATATTGTGAGGCAAGTACAGTGATACACTATGCCCAGGGAGTCGAGAAAATTTTCCCGACTGGAACGGAAATCGAACCCGCGTCTCCGGATTGGCGATCTATAGCATTAACGACTAGGCTAACTGGAGACATTTCATGGTATTAACCTTCTAATAACCAAATTTTAGATTTTGATCTAAATATCATTTTTCGTCATCTAAAATCGATTTAAACATGTTTTGGAAGATGATTCTTTTTAATTCTCGATTTCGTGAATTTCAGTTTTTGATTTTTCTAATTTTTATTTTTGAACATCCCCACACTTTTATATTTTTCCTGGAAGCCTATTTGGGGTACGGATTTTTTGGAATGAAAACATTTTGAGATTTTATGATTATTGTTGAAATATTTTTATTTTTATTTTTTTTTTTCATATAAAATTTTATTTTCCGTGTAATTTTAAGGAAAATAATTTTAGAGTGTATTCGATCCCCTAAAACTATTAAACAAGGATAGAATGGTTTGGGAAAAATTTAAAATATGTTAATTGTAGCGATTCAATACAAAATAAACAATGACTTCTAAAAGGTGACCAAAACATCAATTTTTCAATGATTTTTAAAAAATGTAAATACGCTTTAAAATACTTCAAAAACCATTTTGAGATATACAAAACAGTCCTAAATATCAGCCAAAAATATAAAAATTTTGATTTCCCACGAAACAAAAATTACAAAAATGCTCAAATTATACCCCGTCTAAAGGCGGGGTTGGGTATTAGAGGGTTAACCTCAAATACTATCATACCTCGACATGCCCTACGGTATTTATAAGATATTCTCTTCTGCTCGGGAATCCGTATAACTAAACATTTCACCAGCCTTTCACAACAAAAATACCGATTGTTTGTCACGTTCAATATTCCCTATCAATAATATCTGTTACATGCAGTTTTGATACCATTCCTCGCTCATAAATTTTAATGAAACTAATACTAACAAGTGATGCTTTGCCAAAACCTAAAAAAAATCAAATAAAACCAATGAGTAAAGTGAAGAAACACATTAAAGTGCTGGTAACCCCTATCAAAAAACCTAGCTACGTCAACGTGCGCTATAAAGCGCGGTGAACGCACCCCTCGCGGTCAATCCCCATATACTGTCTCCGCCGGAGGACGGACGCATGAAACGATCCACGACCCTCTTCACCGCGCCACGTAGCCGCGCCGCCAACAGCTTAAACAGTCATCGTCACCATCACCACATAGAAGTTCAGAGCCGTGCGTCGTCGTGCATTGGCCGAGCAATGACGGACGGGGACGAGTTTGGAATCGCGATACCTATTTAGCTAGAATGACTGTCCTGTCCTGTCCAGAGAACTTCATCCCGCCCGGCTTTTTAGAGTACATGAGGTAGCGGCCGGCGGCGGTCAGTGGTGAAATAACAAGTCGCCGCGGGACGACGAGAGACAATGAACGAAACTGGTTGTCCTTGAATGTCGCGCGTTAATCGTGAGCTCCGCGCTGCTTGCTACTCGTTCGCTCAATTGCAAGCAGCCATTCGCGGATTGCCGATCAAATGATGAATGATTTCCCATTTAGTAAAAGGTGCGTTCGTGGCGGGTGGACCTGGACAGGGTAGAAGTTCATGGTCACCACAGTCACTGAAGAAAAGTAAGGGAGGGGTTTCCAAGGCTGACTGATGCTGTGATCTGTGTGGTCACTGTTTGGGATGACTGTTCTCGGAAGTGACGTCATTCCGAACATCTTTGAGCCCACGAATAGACCAATAATAGTTAAGCGGAGGATTTTCCGAAAACTGTTGTCAGCAAGACATGATGAAGGTTTCGAGGAAAAAGAAGGGAAATTATTTATAATGGCGTCGGAGCGGTGTGTCAGATCCCAGAAGGGTACGCCATTCCCCGAAATGGTATCAATGTCGACGTAGTAGATTTTCAGAAAATCGGGTTTCCACCTACAACATGGCCGGTGCTGCGGTGGGATGATGGTTGACTGCCAAATAACCAATCACTTAGAATCTGCTTTTTTGATCTTTGTTTGGCTTCTGGGAAAGTGTGCTAGCGCAAATGGTTTCGGTTTGTAGAATGAGTGGGTTTTGTTGACCTAGGGGAGCTTATGCATTTTCGGCAGTTTTGTTTTCTTCATCATGGGGGGGCTTCTTGAAACCTGTTGAACTCAAAGTTGGTCTCGAATGTTTTCCAACCAAGCTGAATAATACGACCAAGTTTCACGCAATTTGGTCTACAAAAACGACTCATAACGAAGAGAGCAAACCTGTCGATAATACTCATAGTTACTCTATATTCTGTTCTTTGCTTTATTACGGGTATACTAGAATCTCTTTTCATGACCGTTGCTCCGCTTGTTTTTAAGTGAAGTCGGTTTTTATGTGAAGATATAGTATATTATGAAGAGGCATAAATTTAAACCCATAAGGTATAAATTCACTTCGTCATATGCGCTAATTCCCGTCATATCAGATGGAAAATGACCAATAATCAGAGATATTCCAACTTGCTTTTACCAACGACACATTAGATTAAAGCAAAAAGATGTAGACTATCGATACCAGCTTCTTTAGCTCTGGAAATCGAATAAACCAAAGCAGCGGCTAGCCGAATTGTTCTTCGTCACCGTTCAAATTTCACTTCGCGTCAGATTCACTTGTTGGACTTACCTGCAATTCACACTCCCCAGTGCTCTGTGGCACTTCAAAGCTGGATTTCACTGCTGCAGAATGCAGTAAAAGCAGCTCAGTTAATCAAATAAATTGCTTTTTTCCGTCGGTTAATAGTAAACAACAAGTTGTCTTCGTCCCAGGGAATATGCAGGCAAATGTGTTCGTGGATATTGTTCACTGTTGATTGTATGTACTTCCAGAGAGTTTTGAAACTGGACATCTAAGAACCGAAGGAGACGAAGAATTGCGAAGAAGAGCGGTAGGTAAGATGACCATTGATTGAATTCAGGTTGCATTCTGTTGCGAAGTTGATAATCGCACCCTGTCTAGTAAATCCAGTAGACGTGGGTTTCATAATGCGCATGAATTAAAAACGATCGAATTTTGTGCATAAAATTAGGAATTTTATGAGGAAACTTAGTCCACAAGAACAGGTCTTGCTCCAAGGAGATTTCCAGGAACTTCCCAGGGAGCCCAAAAGAAGGGGTTTCATGGGGTCTTTGGGAGATTTCGGGGAGCCTTAGGGACGTTTTAAAGGGTCTCAAAGGGTTCCAGGAAAGTTCCAGAGTGTCTCAGGGGCGTTTCAGGGGGTACCAAGAGATCTAAAAGGGTGATTCGAAAACGTCCTAAGAAATCTTAGGAGCATGCCAATGGGATCCTAGGGGGTTTCAAGAGGTACCAAGAAGTTTCAGGTACGCTCAAAGGGTTTTAGGCGGATTCTAGAGGACCTCAGGGATCCTTCAAGGAGCTCAAAGAGTTCCAGGGATGTTCCAGAGGAACTCAGAGGCGTTTCAGAGGGTATCGCGTTTGGGGTGTTTCTGGAGCTACCAGGTGATCTCACAGACGTTTAAAGAGGCTCACAGAGTGTGTTGGTAGGTTCCATGAGGTCTCAAGAGCATTTCAGGGGGTCTCAAAATTGTCTCTGGGGGTTTCAGCGGTGTTTCAGGTAGACTCAGGGGGCTCCAGTGGGGCTAAGGGACATTAAGAAAGGTCTCAAGGAGATCATTCATGGAAGTTCCATGGAAGCCTCAACGGTATTTCGAAGGGTCGCAGCAAGTTCCAGGGAAGCTCCTCAGAGTCTCAGTGACGTTTCAAGAGGGTGCAGGGAGTACCAGTCTATCTTGACACCCCCTGGCAGCCCCTTGAAACACCCCTGCTGTGTAAATGTGGAATTAGCTTTAAGTTAAAATACACATTAATAAAAACAAAAAAAAAACCCTGAGGTCTTCTGTTATGCCTCTGAAACCCATTGGGCTCCTCTTGAATCGCCCCTGAGATCTCCTGGTAGCCCCTGAAATTTCCCTGAGACCCTCTGAAACACCCTTGAGACGACCTTTGGACCCCTTTCAACGTCTCTGAGATCTCATAATACCCCATGAAACCCTATGGGTTCCCCTCGAAATGCCCCTGAACTCTTCTGGAACCACTTAAAACTCCTGAGACCCTCTGAAATGCCCCTGAAATGCCATCGGACCTGTTGAAGGCGTCTGAAAACAACTTGAAACGTCCCCGAGATCTCCAGGTATCCTCTAAAATCCGCTTAGACCACTTGAAACGCCCCTGAGATCTCCCGGTACCCCTCCGTGGAATCTCATGATACCTCCTTGAAACGCCCCTGAGATATCCGGTAGCCTCTGAAACTTCCCGAAAACCACAGAGAATAGACATCCAGGCTAGAACAATTTTCATTTAGAAAATTGTGCAAGGATTTGAATCTTTACTTGAGTAAGGATGCAAACCAATGCACGATAAAACCACGAGCGTCGTCGCCAAACACCATATGGGAACTTGCACGCTGACGTCATCATTATCTCCTCCTCTTTCTTTCCTTCGGCGTCGGTCTTTAAGGCGATACTGGAAGCATTTCCTCATTTCCTCCTCCTCCACATCCTCATCCAAAATTGGTTTTCGTGCACATGTAGAGCATGGATCAAGGTATCTTCTGAATTTTTTTGTGGTGGAAAAAGTTTTCCATTTTTGCAGAAACCATTCTTTTGTGAAATTTTATTCAAAAATGGTTTCTTCAAAAACGAAAAACATTTTCCACCACGAAAAAAAAAAATCAGGAGATACCTTGATCCATACTCTACATGTGCACGAAAACCGATTTTGAAAATATTGCTTCATTATTTTATAAAAAATCAAAAACCAAAAAGTGAGGAAATGGATCCAGTTTCGCCTTAAAGCCGTCCTTGCCCTCAAAAAAAAAAAGAAATTTAATGTTTGCAAACCGTATGGGAAGTCGATGAGATTATGTTTTTGCTGCAAGCCTCTATTGCCACAGTCTGTGGTGAATTGAAACATATCAAGTGGTGTATTACATCAGTATGAGAAACTAATCGATTGCAGCGTCACGCTATTGCCACTTGTGTTGCCGATGAAATATTCCTCACACAAAATTCAGATTGGACTTGGATGTCTGTTCTCTGTGCTGAAACGCTCCTAAAACGTTCATAAGACCCTCTAGATCTCCCCTGGAATCCCTTGAAGCGCCCCTGAGGCCACATGGAGCCCTCTGGGACCTTCTTAAATGCAACTGAAACCTCATCGGAGCCCCTTGAAGGCTCCTGAATAACCCTTGAAACGTCCTTGAGACCTCCAGGTTTTCCTCTGAAACCCGATGGAACTTCAAATAAATAGAACACCTCTGAGATCTCCTGGTTCTTTCCCCCTGAAACCCAAGGGGAATTCTGCTTCCCTGAAGCCCCAACTGAACTCCCTTGAGACTCTCTCTCAGCAATTCACCAGTATCAATAAGAAGAGGTTAAAAATTGTCTTCTATACGGTGACACTTTTTTAACAGATTGTGGAATCGGTTTAACATCGCGCAGTAGCTATTGCAAACCTTCATCTGCAAGAGCCGATCCCTACTTCTCTACGTCTCTTTTCTGCTCTTCACCTTTCGCTGTGGTATTCATGTTTGAGGCAGCTTTCAGGTGAGTTTCAGTGGTACCTACTTCAAGACGCATCCGAAGTTTTCATAGGGGTTCTCGGAAGTATCAGGAAGATTCGCAAGTTTCCAGGCTTTCCGAACCGTTCCAAGTTCTTTCACAGGGGGTTTCATTTGGGTGTAAAACCATCATGTGTCCGACAAACTTTTTGTTTTTTTCTACACCGTGCTTTTTAAAATGGTGCTGGTACCCGGGTACCCTGTCGGCCACATAAGGGTTAATGTGGTTCAGGGTTTTTTTTAGGAGAAGTTTAGAGAGATTTATAAGTATTTCAAGGCGTTCCAAGACGTTTCATGAAATTTAAAAGGGTGCAGTTGAGTTTAAGGGAAGACCATGGATCCCAAGTAACATTTTGCCAACCAGTAGTTCCTGTGGTGGTTTTAAAAACCGTTATAAAACCTAATATCTTTTTTTTGTTTTATGATCGTTCCAAGAACCTCTTCTAGCCTATTTGAGTAAACAAGGTTAATAGGGATGTCTTTTATCAGGACGGTTTTTATCAGGGATTTCAAGATTTTTTACAACATTTCAAGAGGGCTTAAGGGGTTTGAGAAGAGTTCAATGGAATTCCACGGAGGCCTAAAGGGAGTTTCTTGTGGGTTTGATTGCTTTTTACAGGATGTTTCAGGCGATTTCAGGGGACCTCAGCAAGGCATAATGTAATTGTAAGAGTGGGGCAAGTTTGAAGGGGAGTGGGCTTGACGTTAATCAAACTTAGGCTGAAAATTCACGATGTTCTCATGGCGGATTTGTGAGGGGTTTCAATGCGTTTCATGAGCTTTCAAGGAGGTCTCATCTGGTTTCAGGACATTTCGAGGGCTTCTGTAACGTTTAAGCGAAGTCTACGGTGAACTTAGGGGGTTTACTCAACTGATCTAATGCGTTTAAGTCGTTTTGAGAGCCTTCAGGTGTTTCAGTAGAGTTTTCTGAGGGGTTCGAGGCGCTTCAATGCGTTCCAGGGGATTTCAAGGAATGAGTACAAACCGTACTCGTCACTCAACAGGACATCACCCATTACGCATGTACCACATTTAGCTTCGAAGATCAATACTCAGGCGAAGTCTTGGATCCCTTAGACCTAACTTTAACAATTAGGTAATAGAGATATCCAAATATAATTTGCCTAAACGGATTTTACCTGGAGGTCCTAGTATATGATACATTATTATTATTATCAAAATAATTCGTACCAAAAGCTTTTACCCGGTAAATACTTTACTTTTCTTCAGCAGTTTCCTCGGGCTATGCGTTTTGGAAATGATGTTTTCTTAACTGTTTGTTAAGCATTTGACAGGTAATCTATAATAAGAAACAATTGCTTTCTAATTATTTGCTTCTGAAGATTTCTGCTCCTGAAATGTGTGTACACATTTTAAACATGAATTCCAAGATTTTTCACTTCGAGAGTGCTCTTCCATACCAGCACAAGTCAACATGCCAACGGGCTCCCCAAAATGAGGTCAGCCGTTCTGTTATTTCGTATTAAAGTGTCTTTCGTCCAACCTGCCTCGAACCCCCAGAATTCCGTCCGTCCGTCGTTTAGCTCCGCTGGCTGTTGCCGAGTTGCCGATCGTCTTCTTCATGAGCTGGTCCGTCACATGGCCACCACTAACCAAACAGCGCAGCGTCAAACAGCGTTCGATGCGATGCACTTCATGTCCGGAGCGAGCACGCAGAGCATTTTATATTGGTCTATGTGCGCTCACTCGCTCACTACTGTGGGACTGTGGTTGTGCAACACGACGCTCGTGAAATCAGGGTTGCTGTGTTCGCCCGCACTGCACCGCCACCACCGCCGGCCATATCCCAACTACTTCACAGCTATCTTTACTGCATCAGCACACCGACGAACACTTCGGCTCACCGCACCGCACCGTGTGCCATGGCTTGCTGCGATGCGATGCGAGCGAACCAATGGACGAAGCGCGAAGAAGAAATTGGATTTCTTTCAACCATCCATCGGAATCGATTCGCTACACTTTTTCTGGCGTTCGCTCACATGTGGTCGGCAAATGTGAATTTTCTCGAAGAAGGAAAAAACGGAACGACGGTTCCTACCTACTACTTACCCACCACGTATAATAATCCGATTGACGGCCTCCTGAGGTCGGTCGATCAGGCGGGACACTGATTGATTCGCTGGCTGGCTGGAGAGAACAATGCGAACACGTTTTTCGAATTCAAAAAATTCTACGAAGTTCGGACTTTGACGGGTTAGCGAGCGAGCGAGGGCGAGGCAAGCAAGGTTCGTAAACTTTTAGAAAGGTCAACACTGTGCACAATGTAGGTAGGAGCTGGAAGGGGACCCAGTCAGACGACGGGTCAGACAAAGTCTTGATCGAAGGCGGCGACGACGATGACAACGACAGCCGCGCGGAGCGATAATCTCTGTGGGTCGTCGTCAATCAATTTTGCAGTGCAGTGTGGTGTGTCCTTTTCTTTCAGGAATGAATAGCGAACCATCGCCGTCCGCTCCGATGCCTGCGGCAACGTTTTGTTGGATCCGGGCAGTCTTCACTCGAAACCGGTTGCGGTGTGACGCAGACGGGAAAGGGACTGAATTGAAGGACTGGTCCCGGGACAAGTGAAAGAGATTCTTTTTTAAATGACGGTCGATTGACGACTGTCTGGGTCTGCTTCTGAAAAAAGGGGTGGAGAAATGAGGGGAATGAGAAGGGAGTAGTTATTCACTTGGACTCGTTTCAATGGGGATAAATTGTTTTGATATACGATACGACAGCTATGTGAAAGTCTACGGTGCATGGGAACTGTAGTATGTAGAGCCAGACAGGCTCAACTATGTTTTAGGAATTGAAATACAGTGTAAATCACGCTGCTGCTGAATTAGCGACATTCATTTCAGAATTTATGGCTTTGTTCCGCGCCTCCACATAACCTCACTCGTGGAGCTAACGTTCGCACGTGTCCCCACCGAACGTGATTGTCCGGTTTCAAACTCGAACTCACACCACTCGAGGAAGGCAAAACAAGTCAACGTATAAGTAGGTGGCTAGGTATAGATAGATAGGGAGAAACATTGAAATTGTTTTCAAAGCGTGCCAACGGAACCAGAACTAACTGCTGCCGCCTCGAACAAACAATCTGACGACTACGGCGACGAGTAGGTTGTTTGTAGATTGATTGGTCCTACCAAGTTCAACGGCTTCCTCTCCTGATGCGGCGCACTATCGCACCTTCTTCCTACAAGTACTCTAATTACATTGTCCCTGAACAAGGTTTTCGGGTGCGTTACGTACACTTATCAACTTTCTGTGTTCACGTCTTTAATGCGTAGTAAGCTGTATTGGTAAACAAGAAATCTGCATCAGTAGCAGCAGCACCGCTTGACTGCTCGTCGGACAAACGCTGTAAGCCACAATGTAATCAACAGACAACGCAGTTTAACTTCACTAATCCCACGGCGGCGACTGGCAGTCATCATCACATTACATTACAATAGTAAACAATTTGTCAGAGTTTGTTTCTTATCAGTCATTTGCTCACTCTTGACTCGATGACGCGTATACCTACACATTGTCGGTGAAATATGTCGACCACGGTTTCCATACCATCCATCAAGTAAACACCGACTTTGTATTGCTGCCCAGTAGGCGAACTCTAAACTTAGGGGCACAGAGTAGGCAAGATAGGTACTAAATTTAGCTCTCACGCTCGGGATACTGAGTTCTTGGTTTCGTTTGCGGCAAAGCAAGGTGATTAAAAATGCATATGAAAAGGGGCAAGTCATCTTAAATCTTGAGCTTTATATACTAGCCTACTTTTCAATAAGTTCGTAGCTCCAACTGCATTCTAAACAGAAGGTAATGTTTGGAGCATTTTACGACGTCTTCCCTTGAAACATCGTGGATCTACGGTGATCGATTCAAAAGGCCAAGGCAATACCTACTCAATCAGGACAATGAGGAAGCGTTTATTGGTTGCCATTTATCACGGTTGGCTTGTGCAGAGTGCGGTAAGATGCATGCATGTTTGTATTGCGCCGCGCCTGCTTTTCCCTTTCATCGATTCCGAAGTGCTGCGGTACGACGTCAAGAAGTACCTATACGTTTTCTTTATGCAAACAACAAATCGAAAGTAAACATCACATGACTTGCGGTGTTGTTGTTGTAGCCCTTGGTGACATGTACCGTTGGGAAGTAATTTAGTACTAGTAGTGCATAACTATTATTCACGAGTTGAGAAGCATAAACTTGGTCATACTTGGCTAACCATCGATCATCACCCCCGAATGTTTGATGGAGCGCTTCGTGCCTGCCCTTATCACCGAGTGCTGTTCCGACTTACGGTTGTTCACAACAACCATCTCAGTTTTGTGGAGAGCCCATTCCAGATTACTGGAGCTCACATCCACTTCTCACCAATCGCGATCGAGTGGACATCTTCAGCTTCAACTCTTCAAGGAATTCACTGTAGATCTCTAGCGTAACATCGTCAGCGAAGACGACGATGGATGGTCATTGGTCACGTCCACTGGGAACTTCAAACTCATCACATCGTCGGACATGACATATCATAACACCGGACCCAGGATGGAACCGTGCGGAGCTTCTGAGGTTGTGCGAAATGTTTTCCGGCCGACATCTGTATCGTATACGAGTACTCGATTCTGATAGAAGCTGCTGATAATCTTGTTCAGGTTATCGATCGGGTATCCCTAGGTCTGTCAATAGTTCCCCAACTGACTTTATAAGACGTAAATCGTTGGAAGCAACTACTGTTCAGTAGTAGCGAATTACCCTCTTTTTACGCTGGAGAGCTATCTCGACGTAGGTGGCGTCTACGGTCCGGAAGTCGAACTAATTGCCAGAAACACCACATACACCCTCTGTCTATCTCAGCTGGCTCTGGAGCACCTTTTCCGCCGTGTTGAGGAAGCATATTGATCTATATGTCGGTGAGTTACCTGGGTGGTTCTTCCGCCTTTGGCAGTAGGACCAAGCTCTGTTGCTTTCAAACCTCCAGGAAGACTCCCGCGTTCATACTTCATATTCCCTCAACATATCTGCATAGCATATCTGATCAACACGGCGTATAATGATTACTTTTTAGACCAGGTTTGAAATTCCATCCAGACCTGGGGCCTTACCTACGCCTATTCGGGTAATTATATGGCAAGAGACCCTGTTTGATCCTCTTCAAAATCTCTGGGGGCTGCTCGATGGAAGTCCTCACGACCCTGGAGGCGTCACTCCACGGGTATGCATTGGCACTCCGACACAGACTCTCACAGCAGACCTGTTCATTTGCACTTGTTTCGCGAATTTGGCAAATGCAAACGGTAGTCCGGCTTCTCATCAGTTACTGGATGATGGAAGACCAACTTGATCACTGGTGTTATGCCAGTAGTCGAGCTCTCCATTGCTACTTGGAATGTCACTAATCGGGTTGCATGGCTGTAGTGACCATTTCCCTATTCCCTTGTCGCAGGCCGTAGAATGCCGTCTACCGCGCCAAGGCTTTGGTAGAGTGTTGATATGGAAGACTGGGACGGCTCCTCTCGAGATACCTGTTGCCAACTCCTCGACGAAGTGAAGTACGTTGATCCGTGAGGACGCTGATTGTCTCATCCAGAGGGTAGACGGTAAAGGCGGTCTGAAAAGAGTACCAGGGTAGAATACGGAGGTTTACCGGGTTATCAAACTTAGGCACATGTACTCGCAAGAGTCTTTTGTAAGGTTGGCACCCGATGACCCAGCAAGGCTTAGTAAGCTGAAAGAATTTCAACTTGCGCATGCCAGCGTCAAGAAGGTCCTCTGGAATGCCCAAATAAAAGCTCGTGGGCTGACTTCACAGCGAAGATCATTGATACCACAATGGGTAAAGCTGCCAGTGGTAAGAACAGACACGCGGAAAAGTTGAGGACAGCTTCACCAATCATGTGAGTACGGTCGCAATTTTATCGGATCTTTCATACATGTCAAGTCATTGACTTGACGACGAGAGCGTCCTTAGTCTGGCAATAGACTACAGTAAGGATTTCAGTCTGAACGAGCTCAATTGGGCCCTTAGCCATGGCACTGCACATGCTGCGGGTCCTGATGATACCGGGTTTCCTATCCTTAGAAAATTCAACCACAGAGAAACAGACGTAACGCTTAGAACAAATTCCATTAAAAACATCGTCACAAAAGCGTAACCGCCCAGTGCTAAATGTATTGCGGTTGGCCGGGCCATCACTAGGTGGCGGTATTGAGCAAACGTCAAACAGGAGTAAAAACGATGTCAGCGTCGCGAGTGGTCAATTGACCAACTACCAAACATTTGAATCATTCCTCGTCGTGCACTATAACGAGACAGTTGTGCTTTCCCGTGCTCCTTCAGTTTCGCGATTCGGTAGAGTTTTTTCTCCACGCATTAAAGCGTGGAGTTTTTTATATCAAACGGTTTCCTATCGAAGTCGAGATCGAAGTTTCTCACCAGAAGCAAATCGGGTTCCACACTTGGAAGCGCTAGCCCTGGCCTAGCCCCACGCATCAACGAGAAGGCATCGAGGGATTCATTCACCGAAGCCAAAACCGTGCCTGCATCAAACCGCATCCATACGACACACGACGACGACGACGACGACGACGACAACGCCGGTAACGACAAAGCGTAAAGGTCGACGACAGCGGTCACCAACAAGCACCTATCTACATATAGGTACACATCGGCTGTGAACAGATAAGTTGCGTATTTTGTTTCTTTTCTGCCGCGCTATTGTTCCCCAGTCCACCGCCTAGTTCGCCGTGATAATTTAATTTTCGATGGTACAGTAGTTCCGACTGTAGTACGGATTTCACGGACCATTTTCATCACATTTTTTTTTTGTACATATATTTTTTTTTGAGTTGCTATCCTCCTTTTTCTTTGTTTTTTTTTGTTTTTTTTTTAATATTTTCTCATACTAAAATAGTATTTAAGTAACCCATTTGAATTGGTTTTTTTTTAGTTGCTATCCTTTTTCTTCATATTTTTTTTTCTTCTTATATCCCTTATTCCCCGATTTACAGCAGCTGTCATGGGTATTTTTTTGATTTGACTCCTTTTTGCTTCGCCGCACTCTTATCACAGTGGTTCAAAAACCTTTTTCTTTGGATTTATTTTCGCTTTTTCTTGACTTGGTTGTTTCTCGACGTTGGGCTACTGGATGAATTCAGGTAGAACCACGTCTTCGAATTAGTGCTTGTTTTTTTTTTTTTTAGTTGCTATCCTTCTCTTTCTTTATTTTTTTTTTCTTTTTTTTATATTTTCTTATATTAGTATTTAAGTACGTATTTGAACTGGCTTTTTTTTTTTTAGTTGCTATCCCTTTCCTTCTTTTTTTTTTTTCGTTTTTTCCCGGCTCAACTTGATATTGTTTTACAACATCTGGTTTCGGTTAGGTTTGTTCTTTTATTGGTTGTAGTTCATACTCAGCTTAGTTGATTCCATTACTTGTTTCCCTGCGGTAGAATAAAGTAGGCCCGCATGGAAACAAATGACACCGATGGGGGTTCGTCGGATCTCGTAATTTCATCCGATGACGAGACGGTCCCTGGTTTGTCCACTAACTTAATAGTGCAAACTCAGATCTCTGATACCATGGAGACTGGCGATAATCAAAATGATCCAGGGGTTTCTCAAGTACTCCGTTGTGCTGTTTCTTCCGGAATTGTTCCAATTAGTTCTCTGGTGAATGAAACACGGTCTCAGCCCATGGTGAAAAATCTCTTGGTTACAAATTTTTGTCCGCCTGGCAATTCATCTCAACCCCCTGTATTCTCGTCTACCCCTGGATCTTCTCCTAACCTGGCGAGCCCCCGCCCGAAAGTTTACCCACCCGGATCTAAGGGCCCCTTTCTGGTTTTCTTTCGGCCCAAACCGAATGGAAAAAAGTTAAATAAATTACAAATCGAAAAAGATCTGGCAAAATCGTTTCGAAGCATCCTTGAGATAGACTCACCCAGCCGCGATAAATTGCGTGTCACTGTTAGTGATCGCGAAGAAGCGAACAGGATTGTTGCCTTTGAGCTTTTTTTGCGGGAGTACAGAACTTATCTTCCTAGTCACGAGGTAGAGTGTTACGGAGTGGTCACCGAAGATAATTTAACTTGTGCCACCATCATGACTGGAGCTGGCGGGTTTAAAAATCGTGCCGTCCCGCTAGTTCCGGTACTTGATGCCGTACAAATGAACAAGGCACATCCTGACGGCACAAAAACGTCGTCCAATTCTTACCGGGTGACCTTTTCCGGCTCCGCTTTACCGAGCGTTCTCGTGATTGGGCTCCTTCGACTACCTGTTCGTCTCTACGAACCGAAGGTAATGCACTGCGCTAAATGCCAGCAGTTGGGCCACACCGCACTTTACTGTAGCAACAAACCACGTTGCAGTATGTGCGGTGAACAACATGCGGAGGGCTCCTGCAATATGGAGCCAAAATGTGCCACTTGTGGCGAATCTCCACCCCATGAGCTCAGTGCATGCCCGAAGTACGTAGAGCGGGAGAAACGTAATATACACTCTCTAAAACAGCGATCGAGGCGATCTTACGCAGAAATGTTGAAAAAGATCGCTCCGGTTGCTGTTTCATCAGCCCATCCTACTACTAGTAACAACATCTTCGCATCCCTGCCGGCAGATGATCAAGGCTCTGACTGTGAGGGAGGCGAGGAGTACCAAATAATTGAAACAGGAACAAAAAGGAAGCGAGCTGTTGCAAAACGGCACATGCAACAGCAAGCTTCTCAAAACGCTCCTGTTACTCAACCTGCTCAGCGAATCCCTCTGGCAAAATCAAGTAGTAGCGGAAGTACCAAAAAGGTACCACCTCCAGGCTTTAAATTTTCGTCTGGAGACTTTCCGTTACTTCCGGGTGCATCTAAAACCCCAGTTGCTCCAGTTTTTCGCCCAGAAAACCAACAAAATCGTCATCAGGAACATCGACAGAATCCAGTCGACGCTTCCGGAAAACTGACTCTCTCTGGGTTAGTGGATATCATCTTCGAAACGTTTAAAATTTCTCCAGCTATAAGAAGTTTGATAACCATGGCACTTCCTTTTGTGAGACCTCTTCTGAAGCAACTGACTTCAACATGGCCGATTCTTGAATCTATCATATCTTTCGATGGCTAATTTGTCCAGTGAGGTCGGAGGTATGATTGAAGTCCTACAGTGGAATTGTAGAAGCTTAATTAGAAATATGGATGCGTTCAAATTTTTAGTCCACAACACATGCTGTGACATATTCGCCCTTAGTGAAACATGGCTAACTTCCGATAAAGATGTCTCTTTCCACGATTTTAATATTATTCGTTGTGATCGAGGGGATGGATATGGAGGGGTGATCTTGGGGATCAAAAAGCTCCATTCCTTTTATAGAATTGATTTCCCCCCGATGAACGACACTGAAATAGTTGCATGTCATGTTACTATACAAGGTAAAAGTTTCAGTATAGCCAGTGTGTACATACCGCCCAGTGCTAGAGTATCTCGAAGAGATCTTGCGGAAATATGCTCTGCTATGCCTGCGCCTTGGTTGATCCTAGGAGATTTTAATGCACACGGAACAGCCTGGGGGTCTCCGAAGGACGACAATCGCGCAACCCTGATATATGACCTCTGCGACTATTTCAATTTGACAATTTTGAACTCCGGGGAAGCAACGCGAATTAAACCTCCAGATCCTCCAAGCATGTTAGACCTCTCAATATGTTCGAATTCCCTATCATTGGATTGCACGTGGAATGTAATTCAGGATCCCCATGGTAGTGATCATCTGCCAATCAAAATTTCAGTTACCAATTCGTGTCAGGCTCGCCAGATCGACGTCGCGTATGACCTCACGAAGCATATTGACTGGAGTAAGTATGCTGAGTTGGTCTCCGAAGGCGAGCAGTCGGTTGACGTTCTTCCACCGCAGGAAGAATACCAGTTTCTGTCTGGGTTAATCGTCGATAGTGCTCTCAAAGCGCAGCGTAGACCGGTTCCGGGAACTTCGATACGTCGAAGACCCCCCACACTGTGGTGGGATGAAGAATGTACCGGAGCCTATCGTGAAAGATCCGCCGCGTTTAAAAAATATCGGAAGCGCGGTACACGGGAGAACTACAAGCGGTATTCCTCTCTTGACGAGATATTCAAGAACCTCGTAAAGGCGAAAAAACGTGGTTATTGGAGGAATTTCGTCAACGGCTTATCGCGGGAGACGTCAATGCGGACTCTCTGGACGGTAGGAAGAAGAATGCGCAACGCGGTATCGGTTAATGAGGATCGAGAAAGCTCGCCTCGATGGATTTTCGAATTCGCAAAGAAAGTCTGTCCGGATTCGGTCCAAGTGCAATCGAATATTCGTCGTTATCCACCCGAAAGGAATGCGATGGATTTACCTTTTTCGATGTTAGAGTTCTCACTCGCGCTTCTGTCATGTAACAACTCTGCCCCAGGAATGGATAGAATAAAGTTCAACTTGCTTAAAAGCCTCCCAGACGTCGCAAAGAGGCGCTTGTTGAATTTATTCAATCTATTCTTGGAGAGCAACACTGTTCCGGATGACTGGAGACGAGTGAGGGTTATTGCCATCCAAAAGCCCGGAAAGCCCGCGTCGGATCACAACTCGTACCGTCCTATTGCGATGTTGTCGTGCTTACGGAAGCTGCTAGAGAAGATGATTCTCCATCGGCTCGACAAATGGGTTGAATCGAACGGCCTTCTATCAGATACTCAATTTGGTTTCCGCAGGTGCAAGGGAACGAGCGATTGTCTGGCGCTGCTTTCTTCAGAGATTCAACTGGCCTACGCTCAAAAAGAGCAAATGGGCTCCGTATTCTTGGATATTAAGGGGGCTTTTGATGCAGTTTGCGTTGATGTCCTTTCAGACAAACTCCACGAGTGTGGACTTTCTCCGATTTTAAACAACTACTTGTACAATTTGTTGTCTGAGAAGCACATGTTTTTCTCTCATGGAACCTCGGCAACTTCACGAATTAGTTACATGGGTCTCCCCCAGGGCTCATGTTTAAGCCCCCTTCTTTACAACTTTTACGTCAGAGACATTGACGAATGTCTCGTGGAAAATTGCACGCTACGACAGTTTGCGGACGACGCCGTGGTTTCTGTCACCGGACCAGAGGCGGAAGATCTGCAAGGACCATTGCAAGATACTCTGGACAATTTGTCTGCTTGGGCTGTAAAGCTGGGTATCGAATTCTCCCCGGAGAAATCTGAGTTAGTTGTCTTTTCTAGGAAGCGTGATCCAGCAGATCTAGAGCTTCAATTTTTGGGTAAGGGACTCACTCAAGCTCTTTCGCATATGTATCTAGGGGTCTGGTTCGACTCTAAAACTACCTGGGGAAAGCACATTAATTATCTGTATCAGAAGTGCCAACAACGAATCAACTTCATGCGTACACTTACCGGAACATGGTGGGGAGCCCACCCGGAAGATCTGATAAAGCTTTATCGGACAACGATACTGTCGGTTCTCGAATACGGTAGCTTTTGCTTTCAGTCCGCCGCGAAAACACAAATCCTGAAGCTTGAGCGTATTCAGTATCGTTGTCTTCGGATCGCGTTAGGCTGCATGAACTCGACGCACACAATGAGTTTGGAGGTACTAGCAGCAGTACTCCCTTTATCAGATCGTTTCGTGGAATTGTCGCTAAGGTTCCTCATCCGCTGTGAGGTGCTGAATCCATTGGTAATTGAAAATTTTGAAAAGCTTATCGAACGACTTCATCAAACAAAATTTATGACAGTGTACTACTCGTACATGACTCTGGAGGTTAACCCTTCCTTGAATGTTCTCAACCGCGATTGCTTCCCAGACTTCTCCAATTCCACTATAGGTTTTGATCTGACCATGAAGCAAGAAATCCGTGGAATCCCAGATCCGCTCCGATCGGAGCACATCCCAAAAATTTTTGCAAGCAAGTTTGGTCATGTCAGTTGCGACAGGAGATTTTTCACTGACGGCTCAAAAACAAATGATTCCACTGGATTTGGTGTATTTAACGAGCTTCATAGCGCCGCCCATAAACTTCAAAGTCCTTGCTCAGTATATGTCGCAGAATTGGCGGCTATACACTACGCATTAGAGCGAATTGCCTCTCTTCCCTCTGATCAATATTTCATTTTTACGGATAGTCTCAGTTCAATTGAGGCTATTCGTTCAATGAGGCCGGTGAAGCACTCCACGTATTTCCTAAGCGAAATTCGATCAAGTCTGAGTGCTTTATCGAATCAAGCATATAATATCACCTTGGTTTGGGTCCCTTCGCATTGCTCGATCCCGGGCAATGAGAAAGCGGACTTGCTCGCCAAGGTGGGCGCTATAGAAGGCGATATTTATGATCGTCATATCTTTACTATTACTTTAGAGCTTTTAGTAGAACTTGTTACTTCAGACTCTAGTTTAATTTAAAATTTAAATTTTCTTTTGCAAAAGTAAAGTATTAGTGAAGTGTTTTTAAATTAAACTAGAGTCTGATCGTCATATCGCCTTCAATGAATTTTTTTCAATTGCTCGTCAGCATGCCTTGGTCAGTTGGCAACAAAAATGGGATGCAGGGGAATTGGGCAGGTGGTTGCATTCAATTCTCCCACAGGTATCGAAGACGTCATGGTTCAAGGGGTTGGACGTAGGTCGAGATTTTATCAAGATAATGTGTCGACTTATGTCCAATCACTACTCTCTGGGCTCGCATTTCTATCGAATAGGGCTCACAGACAGCAATCGCTGTAGCTGTGGTGCAGGCTATCAAGATATCAACCATGTTGTGTGGGAATGCCCAGAATACGGTATTGCCAGATCCGATTTATGTGCATCCCTCAGGACCCGAGGAAAACCAGAAAAGGAAGACATTAGAGATGTGTTGGGTAGACTTGATCTTGAGTACATGAAGCTTGTGTACGACTTTCTAAAACAAGCTGAAGTCTTTGTATGATACCCCCGACTTGTTGTTCCACTTGTCCACCTCGTGTCTTTATTTGATATCCCAGTCTTGTTGCTCCACTTGTCCACCTCGCATCCCTTCGAAAATCGTTTGTTTGTATCGTTACAGGTTGTTCGTCCACTCTACGTTTGACCAGCAGCAATACGCCACATCATGCTGCCAAGTGTCAACGAAAAGCCTCTATCATCCTATCCTTTCCTCAAATATTTTGTTCCCCCTAACCTCGACCAAACCGCGAGTTTTACGGTTCCCCAAAACTAACATAGTTTATAAGTCAAAAACATTAAATTGTAAACAGTTTTAATTGAATTCGGCTCCGTTATGCCTGTTGGCGCATGAGCCTCAAATAAATGATTAAGTAAAAAAAAAAAAAAACATTTGAATCAACCGTTAAAAAGGTGATCGATGAGTAGCGGCTGGAGTGTGACGTCTGTTTCTCTGTGACTCAACTCTACCTTATCGGTCGGTTCGTTTTCCTTGACCCCATGAACCTTTTACCTATTGTAGTTATCATCGTACATCAGTTATTTAAGTTATTCTTATCTCTAAAGAGGAAAAGGACGATACGCTGACGGAGGGTTAAGGACCAATAACTTTACTTCAGGTATCAGTAGGACATCTCCAGAAGCACGTTTTCCTTTATTAGAGATAACCTTATCTAGTTGCATGGGGAAGACACATCAGAGCTTGAAATTATGACTTTCTTTTCCCATCTTGATTGTCATTTGGAAAAAGTGTCGAGTGAGAACCCACACGTAGATGTAGTCTCATCTCCAAAGCCTACGACATGACATGGAGGAGACTCCCTATATTGACAACTCTCAAAAGATGGGATATCCAAGGGCGTATATTCAGCTGTGTAGCCAACTTCCTGCATAGCCGCAGTTTTCAAGTTTCAAGCTCAGGAGATGTCTCTTACACGAGGTTGCTCGTGAATGGCATCCCGCAAGGGTCTGTCATCGCGATTAACTCAGTCTTTGTACCTACGTCGATGGTATGACCGTATAGGGCACTGCACTGTTTTGATTGTGTATGGGATTTTGACGTTTCTTGGCCTTGTTGTTTACAAAATTTCCGTAAGAGTGAAAGAGAAGGAGAGAATTTCATGCAGTGTCCTATAGTATGCTTTGACAAGTATGCTAGGCGAGTGATGATCAAAATGCAATAAGCGATTCAATGTGTGTTGGAATGGGTAGACATCGTAGACTTCAAGATTTCCCATGTGAAATCCAACCTGATGCATGTCAGCACCGATTACCTTTATTAAACACGCCAAGGAAGTTCCACAAAAATCAACGCCAAGTTGAACGTCCTCCGGGTTCTAAATGGACTTTGACCAAAGTCGTTAGGGCAATATGTAACCCTAGGATACTTTACGAATCTAAATTGTGGAGCAAAGATAACATCGCTGCACTAAATATTGAGTTGTTTAGAACCGGCCCAGCAGCTTTCAAGACTTAACCCGTAGCTTCTCCAATGATGGAGTGGGGACGTCGTCATATTTCCAGAATCCCCTCAAGAGCATGGGAAAGTCGGAAACCGGCGGCCGACTGAAGTGCAACGGAACTCTAACATAGCCTTTGTCTAGACGCCTGAACACGCAGGCATTTCAGACAATGAGGCTGCCGACGTGCTAGCAAATCAGGCGCGTCATGTTCCGGAGGAGAGAGCTTTGGTTCCTCTCTGTGACGGAATTCGCTGGATTAGACAGACCTCGACTGCCCATAACTGCATAACAGTCACATTCGACAAAAGTAGGCGTTGTACAAAATGGAGTTTAAAGTTTGCAACATGCGCTAGTATGGAGACGATACGAAATTTCAAAAATTTGTCAATAATTTAAAATTCATCTTTTTGCAATGAAATTTTCTACAGCTCTTCTTGTATGCAGGACGAATAGTTTAAAAAATAATCAGACCAAAATATGATTGATATTACGCATTGACAACAGTGTGTATTTCCAGTGTGACTGTTATGCGGTTACATTCATAAATTTTAGCCAATGAGACAACACGACTTGGTATTTGTTTCACATTTTGCAGTACAAACTTAAAAAATTCATTTGGGTTGATGAAAGTACTGATGATTGGGAGATGATCCCCGGTATTAACTCAATATTGGCAAAAAATGCAAATGTTACAATTATGCAGTTATGGGCAGTCGAGGTATACGTTGAATTCTAGCTGGCAATACAACCGGGAAACCTTTTATCCGCAGGATGAAGAACGCCAAACAAAAGAGTGGAGAGTTGATGAAAATTGTGCAATTCAGAAGTTTCAAGAAGAAGAAAAGAAGATCAGCACGTACGGAGCGCAGAACCCGGCGTAGACGAAAAGTATTGGCAAACGGTCGTAACACTGAGGAAGCTGTTTCAAAGCTGATTATTGGGGATCTAAGACGTTATCTAGTGCTCTATGAAGCTAGAGGTAGAGGGCAAGTTTAAGGGGGGTCGCTAGTTACGATATATGAGATATCGTACTACGACATAGTGCTTGGTAAGGCAGTACCAAGACGTTTGGTTCATCAAGCATTGAAATTGAACCTTGAATAAATGACGATGGCCTTTATCAGCATGAGCTATAAGGTTAATGAGAGGAAAGGAATTGCAATGAATTCTAGTTTTCGAGAGTGTAGAACACGAACTTCAGATAATCAAGAAATCTAAGGAATAAGTGTAAGAGAGGGACCCACCACTTTTTGCCGACCTAGAAGCAATGAATGGATTTTCTTAATTCAAAATGACGTTAATATAAGTAGCCACAGCTACTCCTCATCAGTACATGCTCACTGCATCCGTGGGTGTCCGTAGCCTTGACTGTAGATAGACTCGGTGCCCTTTGAATAGTTTGAATCCATCAGTAAGCCGGTGGTATCCCTGTGACGGTGATTTTCCTAGGCATGGTATCATTGTATACACGTGAAAGCATCGTTACCAATTAGTTACCATTAGACCGAGTCAGTTTCACTCACGGCGGCCTGCACAAATACCTTGTCTTTGAAGTATGATGTCTTCCACCTGCTTATCCCTTCTTCCGCTAATTGCCGGATCCACTAGATACCGTTCTGGTTAAAATTACTCTTTGTACCGACATTAGACAGATGGACAACGACCATGGCCAGTGCCTCTAGCAGAATTTGATAGCTTCTTCATTTAACTGCCAAGACGCTGAAGTCTTCCGCTATTACCACCAGGGAGGGAGCAGACACGTCAAACTCGAACGAACTACGCTAACCTATCGTGTATCGAGTGGATCGACTCAATCAACACAATGTGAAATCGTAAGCCATCCTATTCGGCAACACAAACAAATTTCCAAGCAAAATTCGACTAAGACACAAGTTGCGATACTGATGGATACCTGTAGATACTAACACACTCACAAAAGATGAGCATTAAGCATTCATAGCCGCTTGCGGTTCTTCTGATTACCACCGGTCGTCGCCCTGTTAACAGCTGGGTAATTCTCGCTGAGACCGGCCCACTACTTGCACCTTGTCTTCAAAAATGTTTAGAATGCCGATTTTCTGAAAGCTCTCCCTAAAAAAGTAAGAAAAATGCATTTGGTTACTCAAATTGATGGACCCCCCGTTAGTTTGAACCACAACAATTTTTGCAGACCCCTCGATTTTGGTCAAATGGTGGCTTATTTAAACCGTTATAACTCGAAAATTTCTCCAAAAACCACCTCAAAACGAATTGTCGTGGAAAAGAGGAAAGATAGAGCTACTATTTACAATAATAAAAAGTTGGGTCGGCCATATTGATTTTGGCCGCTATCTTGGATTTTTATACAAAAACATGTTTTTCACCATGAGGGCAACCACCGATTTTCAAAATCTTTGCTTCACTTGAAAGCTGAAACATTTATACATAACATATAAAAAATTAGAGATGTCTTTTTCTTCTTTCAAAAGTTATCTGCCGTTTTGTAAATCATGCCACTTTTGCGCACTGGGCCCAGTGCCGGCCGTTTACATAAATTCAGCGTTATTTCGCAGTATTTACGAACACGAATTTAAATTCTGAGTCCACTAATGGAAAGCTGAAGGTTTAAGCTTTTCAAAACACTATAAAAGTTATGAAAGCAATGCCCGCATCATTGAGAAACGGTCCAAAACGGAAACGAACCTCCGATTTGGCCAAATTTTGCGGCACGCGCCTTCGTTTATACATGCAGGCGTAAACTCGGATGCTGTTGCATGTCGTTGCCGGTGCGCATGGAAATGTATGGAGAAAACGTGGCTTAATTTACAAAACTGCAGATAACTTTTGATAGGAAAAAAAGACATCTCTAATTTTTTGATGTGTTATGTATAAATGCCTCAGCTTTCAAATGATGTAAAAATTTTGAAAGTCGGTGGTTGCCCTCATGGTGAAAAAAATGTTTTGGTATAAACATCCAAGATGGCGGCCAAAATCAATATGGCCGACCCAACTTTTTATTATTGTAAATAGTAGCTCTATCTTTCTTCTTTTCAACAACAACTCGTTTTGAGGTGGTTTTTGGAGAAACTTTCGAGTTATAACGGTTTAAATGAGCCACCATTTGACCAAAATCGAGGGGCATGCAAACATTGTTGTGGCTCTAACTAACGGGGGGTCCATCAATTTAAGTAACCAAATGCATTTTTCTTACTTTTTAAGCGAGGGTTTTCAGAAAATCGGCAACTTAAACATTTTTGAAGACAAGGTGTAAATAGTGGGCCGGTCTCAGCGAGAGTTGCCCAGAGGTTATGTCGTGAAAATTTGGAAGCTCGAAAGGGAAATACCATTTCTCCATCAGTTTAATCATCAATTTTTTGGTAAATTCATCGATAAAATGAATTTTTCTACCCCGATCCCACATTAAATTTTATCTGGAACGACTCAATCACTTAAATACGAAATGGGATTTCACAAAACTTAACCTCACTTTAGGAGGCCAATAGGATTGCACTTCATGGGTCTTTATTCTGCCAGAACCCTATAAATGAGCATTAATGTAAGGCGAATATTTACAAGTCAAATTGAAACATATAACGCAAAGAACTCACGAATGTTACATTCAGAACACATTAAACAATTATTTTATCTTATTATTGTAACAAATATTTATACCCGTAACACCACCTGAACTTCGCACTGTTGACGCAGTGCAGTGACGAGTTCTTTCGCGTCTGTAATCTCATCCTGGTTTTCTAAATGGTATAGTAGTAATAGGGGCCGTTCATAAACCACGTAGACTTTTCGGGGGGAGGGGAGGGGTGTCTGGCCAAAGTCTACGCTCCAAACAAATTTTAAATTTTTTGTATGAACGAAAGTCTACGAGGGGGGAGGGGGAGGTCTGAGATCTAATCTAATCTAATCTAATCTAATCTAACACATACGCAGCCAGTACAAGAAAGCATCCTGGAAAATAATCGGGTTAGATTACGCCCGATTATTTTTCTTGTCAGTATTGATGCTTGCAGCATATCAGAGATATGACACAAGCGTCAAAGCGGCCAGGCCTACTGCGTAGCGTTTACCGCAAAGATGATCCGTTGAAATGTTTCGAATTCATTGCATTTTTCTTCAACTTCGAATCACTTCATGAATCTACAGGGGAGGAAGGATGCGTGGACATACCGTACCAAACGCTCCGATATATGATAAATTATATTGTTGTATGTATATGATAATGAGAATAAAGTTAAACAAGTATCATGAAACATTCTCACCAAAATTTGAATAACGCATCGTTGGATCAGCTTAAGGAGGGTGGCTTTCTCTGCTACAGTGATGTCCAGTTGCTAAATCTTGAGGATTGGTTTCATTTGGGTCGCAAAATTCACCACTTTTGACCCAAATAGCACTTGACAGCAGTATGTCTGCATTTGTTCTCGAAATTCTCTTGGTGGAACACGTGTTTTCACAATTAACACAAAGTTAACCCATATTTCACAAAAAATGCAGCTGGTAGTCCAGCACTTCATAGTACAAATTATGCGGAGCATTCCAAGCGAAGCTGGTGGCATAGTACGAAACACCTCAACAACAGAATACAAGTACACCCGGCACTTAGGCGTTTAAGATAACGGAACTTGCAGTTTTGCGTGCGGCGGACATATGAGCACTCAAATTTCCAATTCATTTTTCACACAAAGAAAAATCGCAACGGAAAAGTCGAACAATTTCCCGAAGGATCCGTAAACAGCATTCCACATTTTTTTACTTTGCCCTTTTCCTTTTTTTTCTTTATGGCGTCCACCAAAAATTTCACCACCTCACAAAACTTCCCGCGCGTCGTGATCACACTCGATCCACTTCCGCTGGAGCCCGGATCGGCCCTCCCACCGGAAGGACGACACTTTGACGGTACTTTCCGAAATAATCCACCGAATCGAATTTTAAGGACACGAAAAAAGACCGCAAGCACTACGTTTCACTTATTACGAAGTTTAAAACAAGGTTTCACTAGAAAACAGTACCCGTACTCGAAAACTCTTGGCCAAATAAAAAAATTGACGGGCGCGAGAAAAACCTTGACAGAAAAATTCAAACGTCCTTCCAGGCAGGTTTTACTATTTTTGCGTATTTTTTTTGCATGAGCGGTTATTGGAACACATAAAATTGACTGCAACTTTTTTGGGCCCAATAGGCCTTTTCAGCTGACAGGTCTAAGGGGGAGGGGGAGGTCTGAGATGACCAAAATTTGGTCTACGTGGTTTATGAACCATTCTTACCGTTAAACGGTAAGACCAAGTAACATACATACTTGTCACAGAAGAGTTACTTCTTGGACAAGAATGCCAACTTATTTGGTAAAGTGTCTTTAATAAAATATAATAATAATAACAGAAGAGTTACGGAGGCGCAGGTTTTTGTCGTGCAGAAGTCACTGTGAGTTACTTCCAAAAAACAGACACCTTCTTGCTAGAAGTAAGTGACAGTGACTTATGCGCAACAAAAACCTGCGCCGCCGTTACTCTTGTGAGAGAAGTGTGTTACTTGGGAGAGCCCTCACCTCAACTTCATTGCCAAGAATTTCCTTCGTCAGACTTTTGCAGCCGGGCCCCATGTACGTGCTGTCCTGCTTAAGCTCAAGGATCATTCCACTATACTACGAGTACGTCTGATACTATACGTATGTTGGCTGCCAGATCTTTGAGCTTAGCAACACTTCATCACCTTCAGGATCTTTATATACTTGGACCTGCCGATCTCGATGACAAAAGCTTGTCTTGCTTACTGGCGATTGCTCTACATAAACTTCTTCAGTCTGTCCCGTATGGTTTAAGGCAGGGTTCCTGATTTCCACTTTTCATCTTCTTCCACATTCGAAGACAGTCAGCAGCGAACGGTTGTCGCTTTAGTTCGTGTGTAGGGGAGGAAGGGGTAACCCCGTCACCTTAAGCATTTGGATTTTTCAAAATAAATGTAAGACGAAAATTGATATTTTCAGTACGCAGAATATTTGATTCATTAGTTTTTTATAAGACTTGTGCATTAGAATTGTCAAATTATGTTAATTCTGGCGAACAATGCACATAACACAACCATAATAAATATTGATGTTTTTAATTCAGTGCGGGTAAGACCGTCACCCCTATGGGGTAAGTCCGTCATATATATTTTTATATTGATACACTTGAAGATTTCAATTTTAAAATATTGTCATTACATTTCTGAAGTGCAGTGATGGTTTGCCAATCATTCTACAGTCGATACTCTTGTAAAATCACTGATCGGGGGGCGCAATTGGAATCCGATTAATAGGAGACTAAGCTTATGGGATTTGGGCTTTTTAGGGGTGTGGCTAATTATCCCGGGTGTGTTAAAAAATAGCGCAATACTTTCTTCGGAAAAGTTTTAGGGTTTGAAAAGATCTACCATTTAGATTTTGGTTCATATGATTAGTTGGTGACTTGGTCGCCAGAGGCGCCACCAACAGTTTGATGTTAAATTTCACTACAGGAACCATATTAGGTTGTCAAGCAAACGTTACGATATGCAACAGCTCAAGACCCTGATAATTGGAAATAGTGTCTTCTGAGAAATTATTGGATACACTAATAAGGGGCCGTCCATATACCACGTGGACAACTTGGAGGGGAGAGGGGGTTCGAGAAAAGTCCACGCTTGTCCACGGAGAGGGGGGTGGGGGTTCGTCAAATGTCCACGTGGACAACCTTAACATAAGAATTAAGAAACAAAGATTTATTTACAAAGGAAATAAATTATGTCGCCTTGTTGATGAGATTTTCTTCAATAACAGTCCTTTACCTTTTATATTATTATACATTGTTTTCTAGTTGGACGTGACTTCTTCAAGGAAAAAAAATCATGGTATTGACTCATCGACTAATTTGTTCTACATTATCACAACTTCTAATTCCTTACTTTTTTCATCGAGGAATAATCCGGAGATATAAAATGGAGTGTAGACCATGCAAATGTTGGTGTTTCAGTCAGAAAGTTTTCATTAAAGTTCTGTGTGGATTTCTCGAAGTTTCAAAATACATGTTAAGATTTGCAGGTTTATCTCAAACACTTTTTTTGGAGCTTCCTTTAAAATTTAAGAAGTTTCCACAGGTTATTGAACTCAAAATCTCAGCAATATAATTTAGTTTCGACTACTCTATGCATTTTTGAAAAATTACTGTAATTCTTGTTTTTATAAGATACTGAGAAATATATTCTTATCTCAACAAAAATCTAAGAAAAAAATACTCTATCTTAAGTTAAGTTAAGATTCTTAACAGAACAAAACATTTTATAAAATACCGTCTTCAACCACAGATTGAATAGACTGAGCGATCCCTAACATTAGGCGATGGACATCACACGAAACACCAAATGATCCAGTGGGGAATTTTCAGTTTGACGAAAAATTTTCACCGACTGGAGCGGGAATCGAACCCACACTCCCACAAACATTAAGCTCAATTAAAAACAATGTTGAAAACTTGTAGCTACCTATTTTGTTCCTCTTTGAGAAAGCCTTTAAAATGAAGTCACTCAAAAAGTTTTCTTCCTGTTATTTTTTTATTTTTTGTTTGTATTTTATATAAATCTATAGAATATTTGTTATTCATAAAGTTATTAATTATAGGTATATAAGGCAATGTTTACGAAGAAAAAAAAAACAACATTATTCAAAAAATAAAATTAAAATAAATTTTACGTTTATTTTAGAAATATTAAAAATAAACTTTTTTTTATGTCCACGTGGACATAGTGGGAGGGGGGTAGGGGTCAATGAAAAGTCCACGCTTGTCCACGGAGAGGGGGGAGGGGGTCAAAAACTATGAATTTTCTGTCCACGTGGTATATGGACGGCCCCTAACTTACAGATGATGAGTTACGAAGTTCGAAATTCCTCCACTGGGCGGCGCTAGTGAGCATGTAAATTTCCCAAACCTCATATCTCAGAATCCAATGATTTGGTGTCTTCGGCAAAGTTGATCTGTATGACATAGACTTACATAAAACGGGACACGTGTTTCGGAATTCTGCAACTAGGCGGCGCTAGTGAATTTGCAATCGCTGAAAAAATAATCCACAAATTATGCCCTCAGAATGTCCAGAAGGAACAGGAAGAGTCCAAGCAGGAACTCCTGGAGAAATCCTAGTAGATTTAGAAATACTGAAAGAAGCCTTAGAAAAAAATCTCGCAGGATTCCCAGGAGAAACCCATATGGGGTCGTCCATAAATGACGTAGCATTTTTTTGACGATTTTTGACACCCCTTCCACCCCTCGTAGTCTATTTTCCAATACGTAATACATAGCTCGTAGCATAATTCGAGACTCCAACTCAGCCCCCCCCCCATAAAATGCTACGTCATTTATGGGCGACCCCTATAGAAATTTCCCTGGTTGGTCATTAGAAATGCCTAACCAGTTCAATAAACATCCGGTGATCCGAAGGGCATGACGGTGTTACCCCCGCCGAAGAGTGACGGGCTTACCCGAAAAGGCCACTTTTCTTAAATTACACCGTAATTTCTGAATAATTGTTGAAACTGACCATTCAATGAATCTTGGCACTAAAGAATAGTACAGATGAGAATACATAATTGATGAAAGTTAGTTTTTGCACTTCTGTTGTATTCCAGAAGCTAAATTCTACCGACGAAATATTACATCCGACGTTGGTACAATGACGCGTGCGTTTGTTTTGTTTATTTTCTTCGTGTTTGACAGGTCAATTTTGGTATCATTTGTCTCGAAAGAGTAAAAATGGTAAAAACAAAAAGGCGTGTGGCCGGAAAGCTAATAAATATCTGTTTTCTGGTAAAATCATTGGGGTGACGGGCTTACCCACCCTGACGGTGTTACCCGCTTTTCCCCTATGTTTGTCAGCGACGACAACAAACTCCGGCGAATGGTGGGAAGCCACATTTGGAAATGACTCATTCGTCCACATTCGCATCGCAAGCGAATACGATTCGTGAGTGAGGCGATTGATATTGTGCAGACGAATCTTTGATGTTTTAGAATTATTTTCTTTGTTAATCTAGCATTTCAGCAACAATACAGTAAAAATGTATGCATTACATGCAGAAATTCTCTTCTACTTATGATAATAGCCGCTTCGATCGCTCACCAGCATTCTTCACCATTCGCCATTCATTCATTCGCTTGCGATCCAAACTGCGACGAATGGCAACGAATATTCATGTCAAGCAGCTGGCTCATCGCTTCCCACTGGTGATGGGGTTGCGTGTTTGATCACGACGATCCGCTTGCTGCATCTTTCTCGATTCGCTTCAGCAAAGAGGAATGAATATGAATGGAGTGAGGCGAATATACCGATCCTTGGTTTAAGGGACGCCCTCCCTCAAATCCACAAAGTCGCAGCCCCCTGTTTGCTTCAATTGAGGAAAATCCGGCCTCTTTGGACCAATTCTTCCCCACTATCTGGGGCAACTAGCTGAAACCCAACTCACGGGATTTATTGGCCCTATGGTTTCGGGGTTGACACCATTCTGGTCTTGTGGCTATCATTAGCCTGGGGTTACGTAGGCTATGCGTTTCAATCAACAAGGGTCAATTTAAAAAATGTTTAAATTAGAAGCGGTCAAACCAGCGAAGGTAGACGGTGCTAACTGGTGCAGACTCACCGCTAGTTGATGAGCTCACATGAAATACCATCTTTGCAAAGCAGTCTTTTCGCTTTAAACTTAATGAACTCAACCATATTACTCATAGTGAGTCATCACAAAATCACTCCGAGAAAAAAAAAAATCCCGTTACATATCCTCCCAACTCACCCCAGTAACTGGCTATCATTTTCCGCCTCAATGTCAAGGCCAATGGCTCCTTGTTCCAGCCTGACGCGAAGCCAATGTTATAACTACTCCACTGCTGATGACTGTCGTAAGTATATGTGGCCCAATATATCGAAGCGAACTTTGCGCTGTCTGACTGGGAGATTTCCACCTCCGCCTATACCAACACAACCACAAGGACCTCGCCACCGCCGCCGCTGCACACCGGCACCGCCCCGACCTCGTGACCACACTCAGGAGGAAAAGAAACCAACTACCCCTACACGCCACCACGAAGCAACGGATCTTGCTGAATCATTTTCCGATTCAGTGCCACAAACGTTCCGTTGCTGTTGGCTGCTGAGCGAGCAGATTTTTCGCATTGGTAGCACCGCACCAGAAACAAGCGGTATTTAATGCACATAACTTGGTGGTGGTTCAACGCGAGGAAGAACGGGTACAAATGGATGGAAAGCTCCTGAGACGAGCCGACAGAATACCGGTTCAGCGGAGCCCCACGTACCTACCTAGATAGGTTAAATGGTGCGGAAGATTGTTTCCCCCGCTACACAGTGGGACGAAATCAAAAAAAGTGGGACATGGGTATTTACTCAGAAACGATTGAATTTAGCGTTATGTGGTCTTCTACAATGTTTCTCCATTTTACAAGTACTTTATTTTGATGTAATAAAATTTCACTTAAGGGTGGTATACACTTTTTTATTTTACGTCAAAATTGAAAAATGTTTAAGAAAACATTGTAGAAAATGTATTTAGAAGAAACTTTGTCGAAGACCGAAAAATTCTATTTCGCAGTTTAACAAAGTTATAGGGCAAAAATGGTGTATATGTCCCTTAATATCGATTTTTCGAAATATCTTTTTAGAATGAATTTTCCCAGTTTTCCAATGTTCAGCAAAGTTGTAGATACTGCAAAAATACACATTTTTTTCTGAAGACAGCAAATGGCTATCTTTTCGTTTAAAAGACTTAGGAATGTTTTTCTTACTTTTTTATATCAACTTTAGGGGGATAGATCTTAAAGAATAGCGGCTATTAGCAGCTAATTTCTACGTTATGTTTTGCATGAACTTACACCCTTTCGATACATATGCAAATCGCAACGGGATCGAGCGGGATTCACTACACCTTTTCAATAGGACAGATCGGTGAAGTACTAGATTTGTAGTAATGAGCTGAATTTTAGTATGGTGAGAAGGCCAATTCTTCGTTCGAAGTGGTGCAAAAAGCGTGGGTATTATGATTCCTTGTCTAATTTGATGCTGTTTGAGCAAAACTTTGGGCAACAGTGTTGTTGTTTTCTCCATTTCTTGCAACATAAACAACATAGTTATCCAAAGTTTTGTTCAAACAGCATCAAATTAGGCAACGAATCATAATACCCACGCTTTTTGTACCATTTCATTGCAGAAACAGACAACTGACTTTCTCACCATACTAAAATTCAGCTCATTACTACAAATCTAGTACTACACCGAACGTGCCCCATTTATGTATCGTAAGATTTTAACACAAATGCCCCACTTAACTAACAGTATGTTTAAAAGATTTTTTCAAAACATTTTTTTTAAATTTTGTCTTTCATAAGTAAATTTGAAGATGCATAGAAATACACTACCCGGCATAAGTATAGACCTACAAAAATTATTGCAGCAATATTGCATCACATTGGCTGACCTCGATATCTCCAAACCCTGAGGACTTTACATAGATGCTGTCTTCAGCAAAGCCCAAATAAGCAACAACTTTTCTAGAGGCGGCATTTTTGTACGTGGTCTGGTTTTAGATATATCGAGGTCAGTCAGAGTGTGTCAGAGTGTAATTTTTGCAAGTGATTTCAAACCAATACAATATTTAATATTCAAAGGTCAGAGTTGTTTACTGTTTACCCAACAAACATTATTGCTGTACAACAACTGAATAAACCGCTCTTAAGCTAGATTTTTAAAATTTTAGCTGAATAAGCTGATAATCAGCTACCATTGTTACTTGAGTAGTTAAAGGTTGATTTGAAGGAGAAAAGTGATGCATACACACATACCTTTGTTTGTTCAACATCACATTTAAGACACGACATAATCAACAATGGTACGCCACAATACTCGATTTGTGGCTGCCGATCTTCGGTTGCGCCCAATGCTCGCTAGGTCACGCTCCACCTGGCCCGCCCATCGTGCTCTACACCTTCTTGTGCCAACCGCGGTAGTAGAAAAAATATTATCTCCAAATTACAATTTTTTTTTATTTTGTCTTTTATTCCTATGATGTTTTTCACATAATCGAGCTCTGCAATCTGGTCTATTTGATAAAATCGTGTATTTTTGAGCATCTACAAATTTGCAGATCAAAGGCAAAATAAAAAAATCGAAAAAATCTTTTAAACATACTGTTTGTTAAGTGGGGTATTTGTGTTAAAATCTTACGATACATAAATTGAAAAAGTGTAGTGAATCCCGCTCGATCCCGTTGTGATTTGCATATGTATCGAAAGGGTGTAAATTCATGCAAAACATAACGTGGAAATTAGCTGCTAATAACCGCTATTCTGTATGATCTATCCCCCTAAAGTTGATATAAAAAAGTAAGAAAAACATTCCTAAGTCTTTTAAACGAAAAGATAGCCATTTGCTGTCTTCAGAAAAAATGTGTAGTTTTGCAGTATCTACAACTTTGCTGAACATTGGAAAACCGGGAAAATTCATTCTAAAAAGATATTTCGAAAAATCGATATTAAGGGACATATACACCATTTTTGCCCTATAACTTTGTTAAACTGCGAGATAGAATTTTTCGGTCTTCGACAAAGTTTCTTCTAAATACATTATCTACAATGTTTTCTTAAACATTTTTCAATTTTGACGTAAAATAAAAAAGTTAATTTTTTTATCTAAGTGTATACCACCCTTAAGTGAAATTTTATTACATCAAAATAAAGTACTTGTAAAATGGAGAAACATTGTAGAAGACCACATAACGCTAAATCTAATAGTTTCTGAGTAAATACCCATGTCCCACTTTTTTTGATTTCGTCCCACTGTGCGCTACTGGGGTTTTCTCTAAACGCTCATCAGCTAGCTTACACACCGACCGACCGCGAGTTGAATGAAAACGAACGATGATAATAAAGCTGTAAGACGAACGAACGAGGAAAAACTGAATTTAATAATGCTCCCCGCATAATTGCTAATGTATGCGATCAACTGTTTCCGGATTGTTACCATTCTTTGCGCTCTGCTGATACGCACATAGCTGAAGCTTTAGCTAGATATGTACAGTGGCGGACGAAATATTGTCAACAATTGTCTTGAAATAAAACAATTCCTTAAATAGGAGATAGCAGAATTTGGAGCCGTTTCTCTTGTAGTCAACCATTTGCGAAGTCATACAGTTCAATATTGTTACATCGAGTTCGCTGTAACAAATGACCTCCATCGCTTTCAACACAATTCTCCATCGAATTGTAAAATCGTAGGTTGTTGTTCTTATTCTTTATGGCTCTACGTCCCCACTGGGACTTGGCCTGCCTCGCTTCAACTAAGTGTTCTTTTAGCATTTTCACAGTTATTAATTGAAGGGCTATCTTTGCCTGCCATTGCATGAATTTGTATATTGTGAGGCAAACACAATGATACACTATGCCCAGGGAGTCAAGAAAATTTTCTCGACCGGAACGGGAATCGAACCCGCCGTCTCCGGATTGGCGATCCATAGCCTTAACCACTAGGCTAACTGGAGACCCGTAGGTTGTCTACAGTATGGAACTTGCTCATAATATTCCGTGCAAGAAATTGTTTTATGTTAAATCGAATGAAATTAAATGGAAATTTAAATGTTGTAATATCTCGCGTGTTGCTCCTTGAGTCCTTGTGAATGTCTTGTATTTACAGAAAGTGTAGTTTTCAGAATTTCTTCCTGTGTAGTTTTTTGACTATACATACATACATACATACATACATACATACATACATACATACATACATACATACATACATACATACATACATACATACATACATACATATATACATACATACATACATACATACATACATACATACATACATACATTTATTTGTTCAACATCATTAAGACAAGACATAATCAACTATAGTACGCCACAATACTCGGTTTGTGGCTGCCGCTCTCCATCCTCGGTCGCGCCCAATAATGCTCGCCAGGTCCACCTGGTCCGCCCATCGTGCTCTCTGCGCTCCATGCCTTCTTGTGCCAACTGGATCAATTGCAAACACCAGCTTTGCAGGGTTATTGTCTGGCATTCTTGCAACATGCCCTGCCCACCGTATCCTTCCGGCGGGCGGCGGCGGCGATGAAGCCGGTTTGATAACTTCCCACGAACTCATTCGTTTTAGGTGACAGACGACGGAAGATGATCTGGGATAGCACTTTGTAGACAGCATTCAAAATAGTGATCGCCCTGAAGTTCTCACATTCCAAATGGTCGCCTTTCTTGTGAATGGGGCAGATTACTCCTTCCTTCCACTCCTCCGGTAGCTGTTCGGTTTCCCAGATCCTGACTATCAGTCGATGCAGACAGGTGGCTGAGTGTTCTGGGCCCATCTTGATGAGTTCAGCTGCGATACCATCCTTACCAGCTGCTTTGTTGGTTTTGAACTGGTGAATGACATCCTTAACTTTCCTCAGCGTGGGTGTTGCTTCATTTCCGTCCTCCGCTGCACTGGCGTCGGCGTTTCCTCCGTTGCCGTGGGCTCCCATGCCTACGTTCTCCACGCCGTTCAGGTGCTGATCGAAGTGCTGCTTCCACCTTTCGATCACCTCATGTCCGTCCGTCAAGAGGCCTCCGTCTTTATCCCTGCATATTTCGGCTCGCGGCACGAAGCCGTTGCGGGATGTGTTGAGCTTCTGATAGAATTTCCGTGTTTCTTGGGAACGGCACAGCAGTTTCATTTCTTCACACTCCGCTTCTTCCAGGCGGCGCTTTTTCTCCCGAAAGGAGTGGGTCTGCTGTTCCCGCTTCTGTCGAGTCCCTTGCTGCAGCATTACCGCCCTCGCTGCGTTCTTCTCCTCCAAAACCGTTCTGCACTCTTCGTTGAACCATTCGTTCCGTCGATTCCGTTCCACGTACCCGATGAACCAGCACATAACACGTGACACTTACACACACAGATTTGTAAAGGTTAGGGCAATATATCGTTGACCAATTGTACCACACTATTTTCCTTTATTACACCCCCACATATCCGAGGTCTGATTAACCTTGAGACCAGAGAGAGGTGCTCCAGATCGCGCTAGCCAGGAAAAGAGGTTGTTGTAGAACCCGGCCTCACACGACAAGCCGTTGCTCTGCCAAGCTTGCCGAGGTTCCGGATTTTTACCCATGAGTTTTTTTTGGACAATTCCTGCTGGGAATCCTCCTGTGATTCATGGACAATTCCTAATAGTAATTGTTGGAGAAATCCACGCTAATATGCTTGAGAAATGCCAGCAAGAGTTTCTTCGGAAATCCTCGAAGAAATATCTGCTGATTCCCTGAGAGAAATTAAAAAAAAATCATTGAAGAAAACTCTAGAGAAATTACAAGAGGCATCCTTGGGGGAATCACAGGAAATACAGTATGCGGCAGGAAAAAATGCGAAAGTGTTTTTCAACTTCAAACCTCATTTTCGTCCATTTGACATTAACCAATCTATGTTTCAACGTTCCATGATCTATAATAGGCTAGTTTTCTGAAAAGTTAATTGAAAAATTTCCCATTTTGGTCACTAACCTTTACAGGGCGGCGCCTGAAGATGAAGACAACCAGAATTTTCAAACCGCAGAAAATCGCACAGGTCGCTAAATTTCGCATCTGATAAAACAAAATTTTTGATTTTCTCTACAATATCATCAAATATATGTACTTATTTCATCTGCTATGTGAAACTACATGGCTCTGAATCAGTGTGGTCTGGTTGTTCATCGAATTTGAGCTAATTTTGTTACTGTTATAGTCATTTTGTTTAATGACCATTGGGCGCGCAGTTTATTGATATCCGCTAATTAGGCCTACATTATCACATGTTAAACATCAAATGTGTTCATTTTTATTTTTCAGTGCTAGAATATAGATATTGACTGATACACTGTCATGAAAAAATAGTCATATATATCCCATATTTAGCGTGTAATAGTGCCTTGAACTTTTCGCATTTTTTCCTGCCGCACCCTGTATATGTAAAAGAATACTTGCAGAAACCTCTTTTAGAACTTTTTTTTTGTGGAATTTCAAGAGGATTTTTATAAAAAAAAAATCTCTCGGATTGACTCCAGAAATATTTTATGATTCTGTAGAAATTCCTGCTGTGATTGCTGAAGAAACACTTTCAAGGATTCCTCCAGGAATAACTACTAGGACTCGCCCTCGGAGTCCACTTGAAGTTCTTCCTGTGATTTGTCCAGAGATTTCTCTAAGAATTTCTTCACGAATTCTTCCGAAGATTTTTTCAAGAATTCCCGGATGCTTTTTATATTGATGAATTTTAAACTAATGTTACATCCAAGAATACTTTCAAAATTCTGAGAGTTTTCCAAGGATTGCTCCAAGAATTTCTCTTGAGATTCCTTCATGAATTTCTGTAAGGATTCGTCCAATAACTCTTCTGGCTCCTCCTCTCCTCTTCTTGGCGTAACGTCCTCACTGGGACAAAGCCTGCTTCTCAGCTTAGTGTTCAATGAGCACTTCCACAGTTTATAACTGACAGCTTCCTCTGCCAATGACCATTTTGCATGTGTATATCGTGTGGCAGGCACGAAGATACTCTATGCCCAAGGAAGTCAAGGAAATTTCCTTTTACGAAAAGATCCTGGACCGACCGGGAATCGAACCCGTCACCCTCAGCATGGTCATGCTGAATACCCGTGCGTTTACCGCCTCGGCTATATGGGCCCTCTTCTGGCATTACCACTAGGAATTCTTGCTGAAATTACTCCTGCTGTAATTTATTCGTGGATTTCTTGCTGAGAATCCTTTCGAGATTATTTTAGGAACTACTGCTGGGCTAGGTCCAGCACTACTACTGGGATTCCTGTAGACATTTCTGGCAGTAACACTTCCTGTTTTTTCTGGGTTTCTCAAGGAACTCCTGGAAGACTCTCAAGAGTAATAGTTGTGGATATTCCTGCTGAAAAAACTTGAGAAATCTCAACAAAAAATCTCGAAGAAATTCTTGTGGGATCTACTGAAGGAAACCCAGCAGTAAATACTGGAATACAAAGAGCAATTTCTAGAAGAATAGTTAAAGAAATTTTTGTAGGCTTAATAGCAGAAATTCCTGCAACAACAAGAGGACTCTCTTGAGGAGTCCCGAGAGTAATCCCTGAAGGAACTTTCGATAAAAAAAAACCCACCAGGCATCCCTAGAGCAATTGTTGGAGAAATCTAATATATTAGCAGTTATTGCTCTTAGGAGTCCTTCAGGAATTCCTGGAGAGTTTCCCGCAGAAATCGTTTGAAGAATCCCAGCAAGACTTCTTGGAGGATTCCCACTACGAATGCCTGGAGAAATACCGGCAGCATTTCAAAAGAAATTCCAACAGAAATTCTCAAACGTGTGGGTTTTCAGTATGGTTTCGAAGAGAAATTCCTAAAAGGATCATTAGAGGATTTCAGAAGATACTCTAGCTCTGTTTGAATTTCTGGAGGAATGCAGAAATAATTTACAGCAGGGATAGCTGGATGAATCCCATAAAGAATAATTGGAGAAATCACAACAAAAGTTTCATTTCTAGAGGTAATCCCAGAACAATTCTTGGATAAATTCCGAAAGGAATTTTGGAGGAATCCTTGGGAAAATTTCTGGAAGAACCACATAAGAGATTTTTTAATGGAAGCCGGTAGACACTGTTGGAAAGTTTTCAAAATAAATTGTGGCGATTTTTTTAAACTCCTGCAGAAATTACAGATGGAACTTCTGCAGGAATCTCAGAGGATTCCCAGAGAAATTCTTGAATTCCTTGGAGAAATGCCAAAAAGATCTCTTGGAAAAATCCTCTTGGAATTCCTCCACAAATGCCCGAAGGGAAATTCTTGCTGAGATAGCCCAGAGCTTTCTCCTGGTATTTTTCCTAAGTACCATTTGAATGACCGATAAGTTTTGTGGAGGTTGTGAGAATCGTCATAAAACCTAATACCTTTTATTTTGGTTTTATAAAGGTTTTGGGAACCTCTCCTTGTCTATTCGACTCCTATGATTTCTACAAGGATTGCTATAGAAATTCTTCACACGATTTTTTTAGATTTCTTTCTTTAGGAGTTTCTCTTCGAACGCCAGCAGAAATTCATGCCAGATATTGCAACTTTGATTTCTTCAGGAAATCCTGCAGGGATTTCTTCAATAGTTGGTCTCAGATGTCCTACGAGACCCTGTCCTACTTGAAGGATTCTCAAAAGGAATTTCCTGAGGAACTGCAGCAAGACTTCTTGGGATACATATTAGTATCCACGATATTATTAGATTAGCGCTAGATCGTCTTGTGAAAAGAACTGAACAAGCATTGCGAACTACAGCTTTTCTCGATCCTCCAAATATTCTTGTGTTTTACTTTATCACAAGCAGGTAGAACTGACTTCTCTTTATTGATACACGAAAATCCATCTTTCTTCTAAACCGTGCTTAAGTTTTTAATGGCTGTTTCGCCCATTTCACATGTTGGCTTAGAACAACACTCTTAGAAAAAATCATGTGAATTTTAGTTCTCTTGGATGCACATAAAAGGAGGGGCTCGTTTGACACAAATTTACGCCTTCTATCACAAATAAAGTCGAGCTAGCAATCGCTAAAGCCGAAGCGAGAGATAAAACATATGTAAGTAAAATAATGAACTGGATTTCGAACTCGGGTCCGTAGATTGAGAGGCACGCTCTATACCTCTCGGTTGTATCACCGAGCTGTGTGATAAACGATAAATGTAAAACTGCTTCTACCTATTTGGTCAGATAGGTTTGTTGACATCTTGTGCAACCAACTCGAACTTACATGATGGATGTGAAATTGAGTCAAATTTGCCATTTAGTCATGAAATGTTTACCTTCGTTTATGGTTTACGTCACGTGTAAATTCCTAATTTTTTAAGACTGAATGGTTTTCATATTTTCATAGGTAGATGGTAGGTCTTCTTGTTTTGTCCGTCACTGTACGTGCGTATGAAGCCTCATAGACTCATCAATGGAAGGTAAAAGAAAAACGCCAGCAGCCAAAGCGGAGAGCATGCAATCGTGATGGTAGAAATCCGGTTACCCCATTCAAAAGCTCACTCCGCCGCACTCTTGAAACTTTGCTTGCGATCCCCAAGCCTGGCTGTCGATCTCCAATGCTCCAACCAACAACAGTTGTGGCGAGGTGTAGGTATTGGTGTTATCAAGCACCACACAAACCATCTCAGCCAGGGCCGGATTTACAAATGTGGGGGCCCGGGGCCACAGTGTTGCGGGGGCCCTTTTTAGAGGAGATATTTTTTTTTGTTCATGTAACATAGAAAAAAAATGTAAAAAATATTAATCATTCTTGCAAATAAATATCATTAAGAAATTTTAATGTCGTTGTGAAAAAAATGAATCTAGAACAATAAGCAGAACTAGGAAAAATGTTAATATCCATTAAATTTATTTATTAGATTCCATGCCTACTTAAAATTCATGTCAAAGTTCCTAGAGAAACTGCAAGAAGAATTCAAAGGTAAAATGTTCAAAAAATTTCTAGTAAAATTTGTAGCACAATCGGTGGTGCCGTTTTTGCGAAATCCAGAAAGAACTTCTAATGAATCAGTGCTGCAATCTGGAGAAGCTGCTGGTCGATCACCATAAAGAATGAACACTTAACAATAACATGTTTTAACACGACCTCTCCTAGTTCTGGCGGCTTCCCAAAAGAATTTTCCACAAAACTTCAAAAATTAAAGAGTAAATTTTTATAAGAAATGATGAAGAAATTTCAAAGGGAACCCATGATAAGTTGCTGATAGATTTTCTGATTTTATTTTCAATAGAATTTTCAATTAAATATCTCGAAAATCTTTGGTGGAAATGTCTGAGTCAATTCCTCCAAAAATTTACTTAAAGGAGCTGTCAATTTATTACGTAAGGAAATTTTCACGATTTCCCTCCCTTGTAAGATGTTTTGTATTAGAACCAGTATATTTTTGTATGACGCGTAAGATTTCTAAAAACCCCTTCTTCTCCATAAACCCTTACTTAATTAATGAACAGTCACTTCAGTCAGCGAATCTCTCATCCTGAAAACAGCGTACTGATACTCTTCAAAACAATCAGAAACTCTTCGAAAATTCATGCTAGATTTCAACAGTTTTGATGATCTACAATTTGAGTTAGTCGAAAGCTGTCCAAGTAAAATAAAACTCTAGAGTACCCAAATAGAAACTTTTAAGGAAGAGGAGTTCGACTAAAATTTTGTATTACGTGGGTTTCGGCTTCTCAGTCATGAATTTTGCGTCGACTACTTGGTTATCTTCGCCTACGTTTCGAAGGCCCCATCCCGGGTCGAAACGTAGGCGAAGATAACCAAGTAGTCGACGCAAAATTCATGACTGAGAAGCCGAAACCCACGTAATAGAAACTTTTAAGTTTTGAGAAAAAAAACCATTACTCCAACTCTATGAGAAATTGTTTAAGATATTTCCAAAAGCCTTAGACAAAAAAAACAAACAAATATAGCAGGAACTCTATAGAATTAAATCGAAGATTTTCTTAAGCAATTGCATAAAAAAAAGTAAATGATAGTAAGTTTTGGAGGAAAATTTCATTATTTCATAAATATCTGGACAAATAGTTGCAGTCTTTCTCAAAAGAATCACAACATAATCCATAAATCTTGCCAGTAGACAGTAATTTGAAGTTCTAATGACATAACTCAAATCAAGTTTCTTGCACTATTATTTGCACATGCTTCACATTTTTTTTTTTCGTGAAGTGGAATTTTGTGGGGGCCCCTAAAATGTGGGGGCCCGGGGCCCTGGCCCCCCTGGCCCCCCTCTAAATCCGGCACTGATCTCAGCACACAGCACATCGTGGAGCCCCGTGACCAAGATCAGCGCCGCGACTAACTTATGATTTCTGGGGAATGAACGCGATACGTTGTACACGGTAGTGGGAGGTATCTCGTCTTCTATTTGGATTGGAAACTCTCGAGAGAAGATCGATGGGGACAGCCAGCGTACTAAACTAGATTGTCGTCGTCGTTGTCGCTTGTCGTTGCTATTCTTCGGAAAATTTATGTGCATTTTAGAGCGATTGACGACGACGACGGTTAACTAGCTATATAGATGTGGTGACGCCATCTCGGTGGTCAGGAGGAACTACTAACTGCCGCAGGTTTTACTCCATATTCATGAGGGTGACGATGGTGGTGCTGGCGTGTAGCAGTAGTGAGACATTTGATCCGTGACTGTGTTACGAATTTCGCTCGAACAACCCATTGATTGTATCATCATTATCTGAATTGTTCCTCGATTGGAAGTAGTAACTGTCAGTGGTTTGATTTCTCACGTGGAAGTATTAGGTGTCTTATCTGAAGCATTTTCACCATGAGAAATTCCAATATCCGCTATCTGCAGGCCTAATATAGAACTTCGTCGATGAATCCGTAATCCAAGTCAACTTTATGATACAGTAAATTCAGCAGAAATCAAGTTCCAGTTGGGTGCAAAATCCACAATCGCTGCTATTGTTAGCCCACATTCTGTGAAACGCCTGTTGCCCCATCAGCGCAAAAATAGGAACCAATTCAAGTCGAAAACCCGTCGCCACCTCAAGCCAAATTCCTCAAGCAAACGGAGCGCTCGATTTCTCGGTGGATATGTATCACCTTGCAAGCGCTGGCTGCTGGGTAATCATAATCGAAACCTTTCGACCCAGTTGGGTTCGCTTACCAGGCGCGTTTGAGCTTGCTTGTGTTGCTTCCTCTAGCTAGGTGTAAGCCGCGTACACGTAAAATCACGTGTCAGCATTCTCAAATTACGGGTTCGTCGCCGGAGCTACCTCACTATAGTAGGTATACCATCAGCTGCACGAGTTGATGATTACGAAATTTCTCGGTCGGCTCGATTTGCAAGAATGTTGATGACGCAACGATAAAGAGAGAGTGTGGTTGCGAGTCGTGTGTGGAGGTCCACAGGCACAGGAAAGAGCAAAGTCTTGACTAATACGTGCGTGAATGTCTGGAAGAGATTGATATCGTTTCTTTCGGTAGGTTGTCCAGCCAATAAGAAGACTCGAGAGTGAAAGTCGCACTGACTGACTGACTGGTTGAAGCCAGTGAAGTCCACTTGCGTTTTGGGTCCGTCCGTCCGGACGGAGAGATCGTCTGTGGGGAGTTTTTGCAGCAATTAAGATGTCTATCGGTACACATCGGAGCTACACATGTGGCCTAGCATGTGGCTGGTATTTAACGTCGACTATGGCGACTTAGTAAAGACAACCTACGTCTGGTGACGTCTATTTCTCTACAGTGTAATTAAAGAGACTAAAATGTCAATCTTAGGTTTAGATAGTTGAAGTTGTAAACTTTCGGGTATTTAGCAAGCATACTGAGGGTCTCAAGGTGTCAAATGTCGATTCTGTCAGTTAATATTCTTGTACCGACTTTTCGAACCCTCTAAGCCTAATATCCTCTGTGAATGAGTGTAATCAGTTATTGTACTATTTAATACAGCCCTATTTTGCTTATCCTTTGACAGATACGCGTATTTCGACTACCACTTGATATCTTCCTCAGTGTCAGTTATCCACTGTTAATAGTTGTGGCAGTCCTCAAAGAACACTAAGCTGAAAAGCAAATTCTATCCTTATTGGGACGATACGCCAAGATGAATATAACGATGAAGAAGATCATTTAGTACAGAGTCTCACGGTCTTGTATGACACAAACTGAATGGATAAATGACCACTTTTTTTTTCTTGCTATTGTCAATGATACTCAGGAGGGCAATAAAAAATCAGCGAATAAGAAATAAATAGCAACGGTAATTAATGGTTTTCTTTTTATTCTTCTCCTTACAGGTATGTATGCTTGTTGACGTGGCTCGGTGACCCTTGGAGAATCAATTCCCTACATAGGTAGATGAAGACCTACAGGATGATGTCATGGTGAGATGCGATTGTTGAAATCAGAACTGAAGAGATAGACTAAGTTGTACATAGTGAGGTGGGGTACCCGGCTACCTTTTTTGATTTCAGTTCTCTATATTTTAATGGTTATTGAGAGAAGGAAGTTGAAGCTCTGCTAGATCTAAGAACTAAAAAATATCTATTAATTGGATTGATCAAATTTTAAACTGAGGAAGGGTAAGAGGATGGGCTGCTGATATTTTAATACTTGGAATGCCGGCACATTACCCGGATATCCAGGAAATTGAACTGATTGAATTGAACTCCATCGGTTTTATAAAGGTTTGACTCACTAACTCAGAAATTCATTATCCGTCGAGAAAATATTCGGTTGGACCGGCCTGATTTATTGGATTGGGACTTTCAGGAACATGTCTTCAAACCATATTGATATACACATTGTTAAAATTGGGATACCTTATCTCAGACACCTCGGGAAGCGTATTTTGTAATCACAGCTGCAAAGTAAACAGTGCATTATATTGCACAAAAACATAGACCAGAAAATCCGAGTTTTCGGCTCCCACGATGATCATACTGGTACTACTAAGTATTAAGCGCACAAATCTCATGAAAAACAATAGCAACGCACCTGATTTTCTTATTTTTTAGAGGTTCATCAAGAGGTTATTTCTGGAATTTCTGGATCTTCTTCAGAACTTTCTCAAGATATTGCTCAAAAAATTTATCTTGGAACTAGTCCACTGATTTCTTCAGAAATTACTCCTGGGGGATTCTTTAGGAAATTCGTTCAAAGATTTCTACAGAAGTTCGTGTATGTATTTCTTGAAACATTGCAGAAAAAATCCGCCCAGGAATATTATCAAGAACTTACTCCAGAAATTTATCTTTGGAATTTCTCCAGGAATTTATCTAAATATTTCTTAAGATAATCTTCTTGGAATTTATCCAGGGGTATTCTCAGAAATTGCTCCAAAGATGTATTATGGCATTCCTCAAGAAAACCTCAGAAGATTTTACTCTAGAGGGGTTTCCAGCACGGTGTCCACGGCAGAACCATTTTAATACAAAAAAATCAGTGTCCCTAAGTCACTCACCAAATGAAAGTTTTTTCTCTCCCCGGTTGGGGAAATTAAGCCACTACGTTGAACTTCAAATGAAAGTTGGTGCTAAGAGCGAAATGTTTTATCGGGGGTTATTTTTCCATACAAGTTTCGGGTAAAAGTACTCAAAACATGGGTATTTTTCGGAAATTTGTTCTTGAAATCACGAAAAAATAAAATTTGTCTAGACCCCCCATAGAACATAATTGTTTGATGTGTTCTAAATGTAGCATTCGTGAATTCTTTGTGTTGTATGTTTCAATTTGACTTGTAAATATTCTTCAATTTTAATGCACAATCAATACAATCCAGGATTGAGTGATGGATCCAAACCAATACATGGAACCTAGTCATCCTGTGATCGGAAGAAGTTATTCATCGGGATAACAAGGCACATTTATGTTTTGTGTTGTGTCAATTGGTAATGTCTCTTGTATGTGCATTTGTAAGGTTCTATATGTCGTGATATGAAGATTCTTTGCTATAATTAATCTATTAATCTATATATATAAAAATGCAGTGGCATACGTGGGACCGCGCATAACTTGCGAACGGGTGGTCCGATTTGGGTCGTCTAAGTTTTGTTCTGTTAGTTTTCACCCAAGGAAGGTTTATGAGGCCTAAAACATGGGAAAATAGATAGTTTTTGAAAATCGGGTTTTCATACATTTTGAACGGGGACTTGGGCGCTTGGCTAGGGACTTGAAACATCAAAAATCGTAGTAAGCAAGACAAAGTTTGCCGGGTACAGCTAGTTTCTTTTATTTTTGTAACACACCGTGCCAGAAGTTCCTGCAGGTATTCCTCCAGGGATTGCTCATGATTTATTCAAACCTAAGATTCCTAGAGGGAAAATTTAGGGATTCTTTCAGAATTTTTTCAAAGATTTTCATAACAATTCCAGCAGAAATTATTCAAGAAATTCTTCTATGAATACCTGCGAAGGCTTATCTGTTCATCAATGTAGTCTTTCAAAGAATCCTCAAAAAGGGGGGGGGGGGGGAGAATATGCTTTTCTCTATGTACTAATCCGTTCAGAAATTGTTTAAGGAATTCTTCTAAGAATATCTTCAGAGGTATCGCCAGGGTATCCAAAAGTTCTTCCAAGGATTCTTAACGAAAATCCTTCAGGGATTCCGCAAAAAATATTGAGGACTTTTTCAAGAATTCCAAAAGTCGAGCACTTGACACTGAAGAAGTCTGTAAGTCACAGACGAAATAGGCCTATCTGTCCGAAGATAAGCACAGTAGTAGAATTAAAAGGAATTTGCTCGTCCTTTCTAGTTTTTCTTTAAAAGAGTTATTCACTTTTTATTTTCTTTTGCAAAAGTGAAGTATTAGTGAAGTGTTTTTAAATTAAACTAGAGTCTGAAGTAACAAGTTCTACTAAAAGCTCTAAAGTAATAGTAAAGATTCCAAAAGTATTTTTTTCTGCAATTTCTGCAGTGATTTCAACAGACATTCCTTCTGAAGTTGCTTTACGGATTTCTACAGAAATTTGTCAAGCAATTTTTTCTATAGCATTACTTTCAGATCTCTTCCAGAAGATTATTTTGTTTTTTTTTTCTGCGAGTGTTATATTGAAGATTTTTAAAACAATATTCCCCGATGCATTTTTCAGGAATTTCAGGTATCTTCAGAAATTGCTTCAGGAAGTTTTGCTCAGGAATCTTTCCAAAACAATATCAAGAATATCTTTTAGGAATCTCTTTAGACAATCCTCCAGTGATATCTAAAGCCTGTATCCGCAATAATCGGGACACAGAAATACAGCTATTACTCTGCAATAGACGCATGATTTCTTTTCAAATTTGGCTTAATAACATCTTAAGATGTGTTCATTTTACCTACAAAATTTCATGTGAATTGATGCAGTACTTTTTGTTGTAGCAATGAAAGAGTAGAATGTGCGCCATTGAATTTTGTACAGCGCCTAGTTTTGCTTGTCAGCGCTGTAACTTTTGAATTTGAAAAAGGAAATGGCTAAAATTTTGAACACAAACCTCTCAAACTACATTTGTTGCATGTGCAAAATTTCGAAAAAATCGATGCACTAACAACAATCTTATAGTCGAAACATGTATTGGGACTGAACCTGATTTTGGCCCCTCAGACAGCAATTAGTCAGCACCCTTTATTGTTTCGATTGTACTATGGAAAGTACTATACCAATAATCATCAAATTTTGTATGCATAATATACACATAATCAACTACCTTCTGTGAAAATTTCATGGAAATTGGCAGAGAAATTCAAAAGTTATGAATAGGCAAACATCGCACATGAAAAACACGAAAAAATTTCACTAAAACTCACCCTTATCAACACCTGTAACTTTCAACCTAATTGATCAACGTTGATGAAATTTTGCAAGAAAGTGTCTCTGTAAGTATCATAACTGCTAACGAAATTTCATAATTATCTTCACAGTACTTTGAACTGTGGCGCAAAAAAACCATCTATTATGCGAATGAAAATTGTTCAAGATTGTACAAAATGCTTAAAACCACGTCTGTTTGTTTTTCATCCACAGTTAAAAGTAATGCATCGATTTTTATGAAATTTGGCACAAATAATAAACATACACCAAAGAGTTCTCAGTCAATTATTTGGCCAATTTTACCGATTCATTAAAGAGCTGCAGCCGTACTTCTGTGTCCCGATTATTGCGGATACAGGCTTTATACCTTTTGAATAGCCTTCCCGGATTTATTACAAGATTCCTTGCATAAAGACTGCCCGAGAAAGCATGGACGCACCTAGTCTTCAGTTGTCTGGGACTGATCAATGGTTTTTGTTTCTGGCTTCGTTTTGATTGTTTCTGCTTACTATAGGATCGACAATTCAAACGTTCTTTGCCACGATGAACATAAGAATTTTAAATGGTAACTTTTTTGGTCATATCCCGCTCTGTGTAAGAAGGTTTTTTCTTGTGCTCAATTGCCATCATTGAATGTTTATCCAAACAAGAGTTAGCCGGATCTTTATTTTTTCCCAAATTTTTGCCTATTCTCAAACGTGTTATCTCGACCGTGTTTGGTGATAGCTGCTTGCATGGTTTTCTAACTTACTCGCTTCATATTTTGCTCATTTCCTAAGTGACCTTTCAAGCACTGTACATCATTTGTGCACATTTTTTCGACGATGTTCCGTTGAAAGTTCATGTGTTTTGAAACAAACTGTCGGAATCGCATAAACCGGTATACAAATGCAGAGAAGATAGGTTAACAAACAGGATGTAGCCTTCAAAATGAACTAGTAATCAATCATTTCGAAATTTCAGTATTATCTTATTGCGTCCATGCTTTCTGGGGCGGTCTTTATGTTTCACGGCATTGTACAAAGAATCATCCAGAACTCCTAAATTTCGACCGATTTCGCCTGTAGTTTTTCACAGGGAAGATTTCTTTCCACGACTTTTTCGAGGCGAATTGCTCCCAGAGTTCCTTGCGATATTTCTCCAGCATTTTCTCGATCTTTTTCTCTAATAAAAATCGTGGGGTTCTCAATGCTTTTCCTAGGCTTTCTTTAAAAAAAAAAAAAAAAAAAAAAAAAAAAAAAAAAATTGTTTAGAAAGAGACGAACCAGCCAAGGGCTGAAAGTCTCTCAAATAAAGCTAAATCAATCAATCAATAAAAAAAATTTCACGATTTTTTGCAAGTGTTTCTCCCAAAGGTTTTCTCGATATTGCTCCTCAAGTCCCCGAAGGAACACTCACGGGATTTCCCGTAGATTTCAGGAGCTTTCGCTCAGAGTTTGCTACCGGATTTTTTTTTTTTCAAAGTATTGCTCCCGGCATGACTTTCCTTTTTTCGGACTTATCCTGGACAATTATTTCTTCCGCACTTCAGAAATCTAACTGCAGATTCTTGCTTCATTTTTGCTTGATAGTTTTTTAAGACTTTCTTCATAGTTGCTTCCTAAATTTCTTGCGGTAATCTTCCCAAGATTTCTCCTATAGATTTTTCGGGGATTACTACCAGTGCTAGAATTTCTGCCAAAACTTGACCTGGGTGTATCTTTTGGAATTTCTGTAATATGTTTACTCCCGGAGTTCTCACTGGAACTTTTCCAGGAATGCCTTTTGGGATGATTCAATTCTGGAGGAATATCGGAATCCTAGTGAAATCTTGCGGAGAACTCTACGGAAAACAAATCAGGATGAAATTCGGAATAAATTCAAAAAAAAAAAAACTTATGGGGTAGTTTTTTTATTCTTCATCCACTTAACCTAATTTACAGCTCTTTTGTCCACTAGCGATTCCAATTGGAAGCTGAACTTATACTTTGTACAGCGCCTAAATGTATTCTATTCTAATTCTACTATATCGAACTGGTTGCCGTCGCGCTGCTTTCGCTTTCTACTCTATCATGGTAGAATGATGAGCACGAGGATGTTGATGTGTGGCTGTTGCTTGTTCCTTTTTTTTCCAGTCCGACTGGGGGTCCATTATGAGTTGCCGTTCGCTGAAGTCCATGGGCTCAGAAGAGGGTCAGTGTCAGCTGCTCTCAGGGGGAAAGAACAACTGACGAAAGTTCCGTGGATGGGAACGTACCCATGACCATCTGCTTATGAAGTAAACATGTGACCAATTGCGCCACGGGTTCCTGCTTTTGGGGGTTGTTCCAGGTGAAATTATTGGGAATTTTCTGGGAGAAGTTCCGAAGACTTGTAAGAGAAATCTTCGAAGTCACTAGGAAGGAAATCCCGCTTAATTCTTTGAGAGAAACCCTTGGAAGAACTTCCATTGAAATCTTGCAAACTTTACCGGAAACTAGAAATAAAAAAAACCGTGATTGAACTTCAGGGTAATCTGGATCTGGAGCTTTAGGGGAGAATCAGGAAGGAATCTTGAGAAGCACTCCTGCAGAAATACTGGGGGAAGCTATAAGAAACACTTAGAAATTCCAGAAAAAATCCAAAAAGATCTCTGACAGTGAATCCGGGAATTCCTCGGGCGGGGAGAAACTCCCGGAAAAATCCAGAGACCAAAAAACTCTATAGCAAAGAATTGGCGTAGAGATTTATTAAGGCCTTAGGAATTTCTCCCGAATTTTTTTTTCGAGGATTTCTTCAGGTATTTTTTTTATTTTATTTTTTTGAATTTCCTAAGGATTGCTCCCGGGATCCCAAGATTTTATAGCGTATTTCTTAAAACATTCGTTTAGGAATTTCTAATGGATTTTTCTAGACAATCCTCCCGTAAATCCTACCAAGATCCCTTCCGGGATTTATCCCGATAATCCTCGTGGGATTTGTCCTAGGGTTCCTTCGGAAATGCTTCTTCCAATTGCGTCCGATATTTTTTATTTTTGCCGTGGTTAGGAAAGAATAAGATGAAATATTTAATATTCAACTGATATAAGGATATGTACTCCCAGAATTATCTTTCGAAATTCCTCCCAGGAACTTCACCAGCCATTCCTCCAAGGATTCTTTCAGGAATTCTTCTTGGCCTCTTTACCCCGGAATTTTTTCTATGATATTTTCTGAAATTTTCTTTTGAGATTTCTTCAGGGTTTTTTTTTCTGAAATTCTCCAAGCATTTCTTTCGACATTCTCACCAAAACTAGTCCTGAGATTCCTCCAGGAATGTATTCGGGATTTATCACATTACTCCTCTATGGATTCCTCCGTTTTTTTTCAGAATGCTGTCAGGTATTCATTCCGAAGTTCTCCCCGGTATTCATCCAGCAGTTATACAGCTTTTGCTTGAGATTACTTCTACGAGTATTTCCACTAGAGATTCCTACAGGCAACAAGGAATCTTCTCAGGGATTTTTCACTTTTTCTTCTGCGGATTTCAAAAATAATTGCAGAAGCCTTGATTATTGGTTCTAAATTTTGTTTTCCATGTCCATTCCTAAGTCCATGTGTCCATGAGATGAGGGGCAGTGGACGCATTAAGTATTTGTTTTCTACATATGATATGAAAATAGCACATGAAATCTTCGCTTTCGAATCGAATAAGTTTTGAAGGATGCTTTCAGACTTGACCCTGCTTTTACCAAGAATCATGAGCATGAGCATTGGTGACCGTACACTTTGTAGTTGTTACTCCGTGATGAACCTGAGCTAGCGAGATTGCATAGAGAACCGATAGGCTTGGGGCTTGGGATTCACCACCATCCTCAATGTACACGTTTAGAGAGCTCAAACTTCATTGGGTCAATAACGACGCTGGCCACATCCTTACGGTCAACCGGGGAAGGGAAGGAATGTTAGTTCAACAACTGTTGCTACTATAGCTACTATGCTCTATAGATGTTGTATGTACTACTGAACCCTCCAAAGCTGTCACGATAAAGAGTATTGTTAGTAGGTTGGGATTTATAGTTGCATAGATAAGGGACTCACTATAGTAAGCGATGCAATCCATGCAACCGTGAGCATTTACACAGTGTTGTACACACAAATGTGTCACGTCACAATTTGGAAGAATGTGAATAACTGACACTGAGGAAGATTACAAGTGGTAGTCGAAATACGCGTATCTGTCAAAGGATAAGCAAAACAGGGCGGAATTCAAAGGTACGAAACTGATTACAATCATTCGAAAATTAGCTAAGTTATTTTTCAAGTTCACAAAATTATTCGATTGAAGCAATGCTTGATATTTGCAACAACATGATTTTACAAACAGATCCGTTATTATCCTCGTAAGAACTAATCAGATTTTCAACCAACAATCAACTGATTTTTTCTTTCGGTGTAGAGCCACTGCTAAATAAAAACCAAAGTGGAAGAGAAATTGGGTGAAAGTTTTCAATGAAGCTCAGCTCAGGCGCACTTGACAGTTACTAGATTACATATACCTATGCCATCGACTTCATGTGGTAAGCGAAGACGACTACCAACGATTGACAGAGACCCCGCAACTGGTTACGCGATGGAATTTTTATGAGAAGTTGGTTACGTTTTGTCACGATCTTCCTCAACCAGGTTGGTGAAGTTTGCGTTGATCGTTCGTCCCGGTTAGAGCGAGAATTCATTGTCTTGGGTACTTAGGTCAGTGAGGCAATCTAGGGTATGACGTATGAGTAGTACCTTTCTTCAGTCTGTGCTTCTGTCTTATCCTATCCCAAAAACAGACGATTGAAGCCCTGATTGTTTGAGTTCTTTATGTTATTTTGTAAGCTCACTATCACGAAAAATACAAAAAAAAAAAACAAAAACCAAAGAAAACATCGTTTATTGGCTTTGTTTTAGATGGAATGAAAATGGGACTACTTAGCTTAAGATGGGTTTCGTTCCCCAAGTTGCGATTTCAAGTCACTTGACTTCTATGCCAAGTAATCGAAATGTAAAGCTGTAACAATTATCTCATCAAGAAAAAGTAATAGTTATTATTAGCTTTATTAAGGAGATTTTCAGCCCGGGGCAGTTTCATCTACAAAGTAAATGTTTATCTAATTAGTTACTGCACAAACGTTGGTTGTCATGATTCGTTCACTTTTAAAACTAAATCCGATTTCGTAACATTGACTCTACCGTCATCATATTCCCCACAACGTACAATGCTCCGCACTGCCTCCGGCAACCGTACTCTAATTAAAATTCTTCAACTTTCCGTTTTTTTCTTCCTCCTTTCTGGTTCTTCCCAAACACAAGTCACGATCACGCTACACGCGCTCAGATATGTACACGATCAACCATCGAACCGGTACGACGTCGTCGAACCCCCCCGCGAAAGATACTTGACCCGAAAATCGACTCGAAGTAAAACCCCTTCTGGAAAGAGAGCGAAACTCGTGGCTGTGTAATCAAACGAACCAGAAATTACAGAATCGAAAAAAAGAAGTTAATCTCTTTCCGTAAAGCAGAAAAAAAGAAACCCGCCAGGGAATGTTTGGTTTTGCTTTGTACCACGATGACGCCCCCGACTGAAGAAGGGAATGGTCGTGCTATGCCGTGGAAACAACAACCAAAAAAAAAAAACAAAATCATAAATTTCAAACCGGCTTCGGAGACGGAGGAATCCGCGACGACGACGCACCACCAGACTGACTTGGAAGTAGGTACCAACCAACTTACAAGAAGTATCGAAACCAGTTTTTCTCTCGTGTTCGATCTTGCCCGATCTTGCCTCGTCGAATTTATGGGATCGAGCCGGGTTGCTACTCTCGGAATTTGATAGGCATGACTATCAGGGAGTAACACAGGCGAGGCAATTCGGTATAATGACCTTTCGAGGATAAAAACTGTTTTCGTGAAATTAGACTATTGAACACTATTGTCTTGACCCATGAATATGACGAAACAAGAGTTATTCATCAGAAATTAATTATTTTTATGCTACGTTTACGTTTACAATATCCAGCATAAACTTACTCATCAAAGTGTTAACTAATCTTAGCGAAGAATCAAAGTGCTGCTTCCACCTTTCAATCATTTTGCGTCCTTTCGACAATACAGGCCCGTTCTTATTCATGCACATTTTGGCTCACGATACAAAGTCGTGGCGAGATGCGATCATTTTCTGGTAGAAGTTCTGCACGTGTTCTTCTGTATACAGTATCCAATGGTGGAAAAAGGAATTTCAGAGGTAAATACAATAGAGTTAATAAACTATAGAGGACGAATGTCGCTGCTGTTCCCTTTGTTCTCGTTCGCAAACATCCCGGGTATCTATCTGTCAAACTGCATACTTTTTCGCTTTGACAATTATATCCCTCCCTATCTTCGCCAGCACGAGATGTTGCGGCGGCGACGCCAGCGACATTCTCCCTCTATAGTTTATTACCTCTATTGTAAATACTGATGGAGTTTCGGTAGGGATTTCTAGTGCAGTATTAGAGGTAGTTTTGAAAGATCTACTAAACAATTTCAAAAACCGGTCTATGTTCGTTGAAAATTTGTCAATTGAAAACATTATTTGCCTTCAAATGACAAGTTTTCTGCAGGAAACCTGTTAAGATTCCTGCTGGCTTCGTTAATTCGTCCCTCCATTGAGCTGAGACTATCTGTGAAAATGAACAAGTGAACAGAGGGAAAAGATACAGTTCGCTCTAATATAAAAAAAACAATGCGTAGTGTATCGCCGATAAAACAATAGAATTGCTAATCTCAGTCAATGCTTAACACAACTTTTATGCAGAATTCATGCTAATTGATTTACTTATTTTGTTTTGCTACTGAAATGTTCTGTACATTTTCCACATGCTCGGTTGGATCTATTTGAGATTCTTCGCTGTCCGATGATTCCGAAATTTTGTACAACTGGAGAGTTCTCTAAGCAAATCATCTTTTTTGAACAGAATTTCTTCGTATTCTTGCCTCGTGTTTTCGTTAAATCTTTGTCTATTGATTGATGCCAGATGCCACTGGGTCTGCTGTTTCTTCTTGGCCCATGGAGTTTAAAGTTTTATGCAATGTTTTTTTTTTGTTTTCAGTCTTTAAAGCAGCTTTAACGACTATTGCTTTTACATTTCGACGTTTCGACGTATATTTCGTCTTCTTCAGGATTTTTTTATAGTGTGTAAACAATTTTGGAAAATTATAATTAATTTAGGCTAGTTTTTTAAATTTTGGTGACTAGTGTAGTGCAACTTACAGAGGCTTCGTTTTGTTGTTAGTCGTACTACACTAGTCACCAAAATTTAAAAATGTAGCCTAAATTAATTATAATTTTCCGAAATTGTTTTACACGATATATAAATTCCTGAAGAAGACGAGATATACGTCAAAACGTCGAAAAGTAGAAGCAATAGTCGTTTAAGCTGCTTTCAAGACTGAAAGAGCCGAAAATCTACGAAACAAATTAGCAATCACAGTCGAAAGCATCCAATATGTTTGAGGCAATGTGTATTAAATGATTTCATCTTCTTTTGCGCCCTGTGCATGATCTGGTGAATTCTACACTTTTTTGTAATAGAACGGTGCCAAAAAATGCCATTTGTCAGATGAACTTGTTTTCGGTCTGTAGGCTTTTGGGTCAGCTCAATGTCGCCATTATGCAGATGCCCAAGTATCTAATCCTCCATTTTCAAGTTTCTTCTACTTCTTTGAAAACATTTTTTTTAGAATTCTTTCGGCAGTTTCTTTCTGGCAATTTCTGAAGGTTTCTCTGAGGCAATTTCTGAAGAATTTTTTTTTGGAAGCAGCATCTAGATGGATGCCTAGGGTATCACCCAGGAGAATACCTGAAGAAACCCTTTAAATACTCTCATTATTCTCCTAAAAAATCATGATTGACTTATGGAGGAACTCGGCAAGTTATTCCAAGGAAAAAAATGAGAAGCCTTTGGATAGATCCTTGGGAAAACCCGTAGTAAAAAATCAGAAGAGATTTCAAAAAAAACTGTCTGCAGAAACCACAGACAATGACACTGGAGTGGCGTAGCCAAAAATTGCCCCTGAGAGGGGTTTGCAACGGTCAATGATACCTTTTTTGATTTTACACTTACACTTTGTAAACAGTAATGAGCAATTGTATTCGTCATTTGAAAATAGCGGCGCAGGCGAAAAATTAGTTCGTCGCAAAGCGCTTAATACTAAAAATTTGTTCCACAAATTTAGGCTCTGGGGGGGAGGGGAGGAGGGGGTGTCCCCCCGTGGCTGCGCCAATGACACTGGTGATTTTTTTTTGAAGAAATCCTTCAATAAAGTTCTGAGAAATCCCTGGAGGATTTTCTGAAGGAATCCTTGGAAGAACTCTTGGAAATACTTCTGAAAGATTCTCTTATACAATTTCTGAAAGAATTCGTACACAACAATTTCTAAACTACTACCTGGAGAAATTTCTTAAGGCAATACTGCACAAATAATAAAAAAAATCCTCGAGAAATTCTATAGAGAACCTTTGAAGATATAAAAAAATAAATGTTTGAAGGAATTTTTGAAATAATACCTCGAAGAATCTTCTGAAAGTATTCATAGAAACATAAACTAGAAAAATTTCATGGAGAACGCTATTGAATAGATTTTGAAGTAATTTCTGCTGGGATTGAAGTAATTTCTGCTGCAATTGTCTGATAGAATTCCCGAAGTAAGGTCTGAATAAATGTTAAACAATTCCTGGAGGAATATCGAAAGATACTATTAAAGAAACCCTTGGAGTACAAAGAATTCCTTGAGAATTTTCTAGAGGAATTTCCAAATAAATGCCCAACAAATTCCCTGAATAAATGGAATAAAACTTAAAGAAACCTCTAGAAAGATTCAAGGAATGGTTTCTGAAAAAGTTTCTGTAATAAAAAAATCATAATTTCTGAAAGAACCTCCGAATCTTTGACAATTTTTTTTTTCAAGAATTGCATCTTTTGAAGAAACATTTGGAGAAATTCCTGCAGAATCCCCAGGAGAAAATCCTATAGAATTTCTAGAGAATTTTCGGAGAAAATTCAAAGAAAAACTCTGGGCAAAAGTATGGACAATATTTCAGGAATTCCGTCAGAAATGTTTGAAGAAATTCATGAAAGAATAAAAGCATGTACTTTTGCAGCAATGCTAGAATGAATCTCATATAGAATCACATCGCTAATCTCAAGAGGAATTGTAGAAGAAATTTCAGAGGAACCCCGTAGACCAGCTCCTAGATCTTTTGAGAAATTTCTTGAGAAACTGCTGAAGAAGTGCCAATAAAAATTCACTGACATCCATGGACAGAGATGCATTTTGAAGGGTGTAGAGGATTTTTAAGAAATCCTGCGAGAATCTTCTTCTGTTAACATGCCAGATTATTTTTGATCAATCCTCAAGGAATCCCCTAAGAAAATTCTAGCGGTGTTCGTGGAAGTAATTCTCAAGAAGTTTCGTAAAAAATTAAAAAAATCAAAAATTAATAATCCAAGGAAGGGTTTTCCCGGGTATTTAACATGCTGAGGGAATTCTTCAAGAAAATCATCCAGAAATTCCTCTAAAAATGCCTCCAGCGAAACTTCCAGGATTTTTTCTTGTCATTCCTCAAAGAAATCCTCCAGGGATTCCTCCAAGAATTCCTTCAGGAATTTCTTCAAGAATTCTTTTAGGGATTCCTCCAGGAATGCCTTCAGTGATTCCTCCTAGGATTCCTTTATGGATTCCTTCAAGATTTTTTCAGGGATTTCTCCAGGAATTTATTCAGGAATTTCTCCAAGAATTTCTTCAGGGATTTTCCAAGAAATTTCTACATGGATTTCGCCAGGAATTTCTTCAGGGATTTCTCCAAGAATTTCTTCAGGGATTTCTCCTGAATTCGTCTAGGGATTCCTCCAGGTGATCTTAAAAGGATTCCTCCAAAAGTTTCTTCAGAGATTCCTTCAGGAATTCCTTCAGGGATTCTTCTTAGAATGCTTTTATATCTTTTATAGAATTCTCTCCAAGAATTTCTTCAGAGATTTCGCCAGCGATTCCTCTAGGGATTCCCCCAGGAGTTTTTTTAAGATTCCTCCATGAGTTTTTTCAAGGATTTCTCCAGGAATTTCTTCAGGGATTTCTCCAATAATATATTCAGGGATTTCTCAAGAAATTCCTTCAGGGATTTCTCCAAGAATTTATTCAGGGATTTTTCCAGGAGATCCTCCAGGGATTCCTCCAAGAATTCCTTCAGGGATTCCTCCAGGAGTTCCTTATGGATTCTAACAGGAGTTCCTTCGAGGATTTCTCCAGCAATTTCATCAGTGATTTCTCAAGGATTTTTTCCAGAGATTTTTTCAGGAAATTTGGGTTTGGCCATGCCTCCATTAGTCGAAATAAGTCTATTGTGTTTATGAAAGCATAAAAAAATAAACTGGCATATCTGTGCATGACGAACCTTGCAAGGTTGTTATCTGGAAAACAAACTGCATTGTTTACATTCCCAATTGGCTTTAAAGCGAACGCAAAGCCCGGTTCTCTCTCGGCTTTTCGGTCTCTCTGGTTTCTAACGTATCAGACTTTAGCATCCGATCCGCAGAGCGACCTTCGATCGCGCGAAGAACTGCACACTCTCCAGCTGCACGCTGTTAAAAACGACTCTGAATGGGAATTTAGCGCGCGCGTTGGCGTCAACGCAGCAGCAGCTTCGCACCATGCGACGATTTGGCACACAATATGCATTCCCGTCGTATTCTAAACGTGCGGAATAGTGGCTCAATGTCACCCTGCTTTGGCCCAATGACACTCCGCACGACGGTATCTTAAATCTAATCAAAATAGAGAAAAGAAAATCCCAAAGGAATTACCGAAAAAATTTTATGAAAAAAGACTTCAAATATTTCGATGAAATGTCTCAAATAATTGCAGAATAATCTTCTCAAGAAATTGTTGAAGCAGTTCTCAAAATTGTACCAATAGAATATCCAAATATATTTGCTAAAAAAAGGTTTGTAGATACATATTCTCATATATAATACCCAAAACATCATAAAGAAAAAAAATGGAAAAACAAATGGAACAGTTCAGTTTAAACTAGAAATCAGTTTGTCGCTATAGTAAACTGAAAAATCGGTTGATTTGAACTAGAATTTAATTGTGTTTACAATTTATTTTTCTGCGTGTATGGGAAATGTCTCGGAATTTCACGAAAAAATATTATGACATTTATCGATTTCCATCACTTCTAGTGTAAATTTCCGTCCGTTCACATCACCAATCCATAATGGTGATAGTTATGGAAAATCAATGATGTCGTCGATAATCATTTCACACTAGGGACGGATAAATTAGTGTTATTTGCCATTTTAATGACATTTCCCATTCCTGCTCCTGGAGCGTCCTTGGAACCCCATGAATCGTCCGAAAATACCAATGGAACGCCTCTAAAACCCCTTGGGATTCCCTGAAAAACTCTTGAAACACGTCTGAAATACCATGGAATGCCCCTAAAACCCTTTTGAAAGCCCCTGAGGTCTCTGAAATAGCCATGACGCCACTGAAACTCCTTTAAACCCCCTGGAACGCTCCTGAAATCCTCTGAAACTCCATGGTGGAATAGCCATGAAATCCCCTGAGACTTCCTGAATCACCACTGGAATACTACTGAAACCTCCCGGAAAGCCTCTGAAACCTTTGAAGTCCTATAGAACCCCATAAAAACCTAAAAAAAAACTCTGAAACGTCCCTGAAACTTCCAGAGACACCTTTGAATGCCTCTGAAACGCTGTCAAAACACCCTAGAATACCCTCTGGAACGCAATTGGGATCCCCTGAAAGCGAACGTCGTTGAAGTTGAATCTCTCTGAAAACTTCTGGAACACCCTTGGGAACACTTAAGATCTTTGGGTCAATCAGAGATTATTGCCCTAGAGGTAAAGTCTCTATAGACAAAAAAAAAACGCTGGGTAAACTCCCTGAAACCCCTTGGAACACCGCTGGAACGCGTGGTTCAGTCTTTTAGAAGATGAAGCAAAGTTCTCTAGAAGACTAAACCACGCGTACCAAGCAAACACAGAAGCTATCTTGATGAATCGGTGTTACGAAAATAAACGTAAACGAAACAAATGGACCCGACACATCTCGAACGGTCAAGCCCAGAACACAATTGACCATCCTGCCCATCTCACCGAGGTTGAAACGTCAATGTCCATCGCATCCATGTCGGTGCGGCGGTGGTCGGGTTAGATTTGCGTGATAGAATCCAATTATCTACCGTCACGTAACACAGTTTGTGGTGAAGATCTCAATCCAAAACGTAGTGGGTTGGGTTGTTAGGTTGGTAATGTAACATGATCATCACCATCGCATCGTTTGTGATTGTCGTCATCAATGGCGGACGACGTTGATGCTAAGAGCATTACGTCATAAAGTTAAAAACTGGAGCGGAGTGGATTTCCGGATGGCGTGATTCGGAAGTGTAACACCTATAAAAAAAGCTAGAAGTATAGTAGGTGTAATGTACGTTAGATTGTTCATTCAAATGCGGAAAGTACCTACATAGAACCTAACCGCGCGTGTGTGTTTCGTTTCACGTTCACGTTGACAGGGTCGTTGTCGTCTCCGGTGGTGGCAAGTCCATTGACTTCATTTACATTGTTTGGCTTAGCGTGCGAAAAGTTCGCTGACAGTGATGCGTCAAAGCTGCGGAAAGCGTGGGCTGGGATCAGTTGTTTGTAGGTACCTATATAGTACATATCAGTACCAAATTTTGAAAACGACGTAAAATCAATGCTACACCATTGATTATACGTCGTTTTCAAAATTTGTTACTGATATAACCTAGCTGTGACTCAATACAGAATATTTGGCTGATCAACGAATACAATAACTTTTATGGCAAGTCAATGATAACCTAAATAGTTAGTCTGTGGATTCAAATAAAAATATAGGTAAAATAAAAATAAATAAAGAAAGAAAAAAGAAACTGAACAAAATAAAATATATTAAATGGTAACAAAAAATAACAAAGTAGAAGAATTTAAAAAGCAAGAGATTGAACAAAATCAAACTTAATGAAATGAAATAAAAAATAATAATTATAATTCCTAGAATTTCTACCCGAAGCGCAGGTAACCTAGAATAAAGATACACTCACGTGTTCTATTTTGTTCGGATCTGATCTGCATCCACCTCACCGGTTGCGCGGGCAACAGGAACAGCTGCAAAATGCCATCGATCCGTTAGAATAATAATTATGACTGCAAATCCTACCACACTAACAATCAGATACAATACAGAACAGAATCATTGCAAAAACCTTCACCATTCAATGAAGAGCAGCAGCTCCAGCAGCACCACCAGCTAGAGCACCACATGATGGATTGTGATGATACAATTAAGAAAGAGTTCTCCTGGCAACTGAGCGGGTACCATCTGCTACCCACCGCTGCCCGCCGCATACCACACAATACCAACCCTGCTATGGTGAAGTGTCGGTCGGACGTTATGTGCGGTGGGATGTTCGGGGAGGTACAACCAGTTCCGTTGGTTGAACCCGTTCCCAGCCAGAGCCATTCAACACGCAACCGAGCTCCGATCGGAACAGCTCTTTTGTACCTACCCCCACACTGACTGTGCCTATAGCCTACTGTGTGTGGTGGAAGGTTGTGCCTGATGCCGCACCGCCGACGCCGGCTCGGTTGCTAAGCTATTGATGCGTTGCTGGATGGCTGGCTGGAGGTTGCCAATGACGACGACGATTCATGCCATAATGCAAGCAGCGCCAGAGAAAGGAAAACAGGAAAAGCCTGATTCAATAACTGTTTTATTCCCGGCAAGTTCCGGGGGATGTTCGGAGAATGTGGGTGCTACTAGGTCGGTGAGTGCATTTTTCCACTTTTGTGGACGCTGTTCGATAATAAAGTTTTAGTTCGCAACTGTTGTCAATGTGTGAATTCTTTTTATAGTCAGTGTACAAAAAATCAAGTACATTGGTGTCCAAAATTCAGAACTGACTTTGTTATAGCAAACAAAAAAAATCATGATACCAGAAATCATATCATTTATTTGGCTTTTGATGTTTGAGCCGTAAACTCCAAAAAAAAGCCATCATTTTGAATTTTGAACCGCCATTTCTCCTATACCAAATATACCCAAATTGCATGGTTTTGGAGCCAAAAACTCCATTTATTAGTCGCCATATTGAATTTGGGGCCGCCATCTTTAATTTTAGACCACCATCCTGGGTATTTTGGTCGCCATTTTCGGTTTCCAGCCATCTTCCTCATACCAAATATACCCATATTGCATGGTTTTGGAGCCTACAACTTCATTAAACAGCCGCCATTTTGAATTCTCAGCCACCATCTTGGGTTTTAGACCGCCATCTTGGATATTCTGGTCACCATTTTTGGCTTGGGTTTGGAGCCTGAAACACCATTAAACAGCCACCATCTCGAATATGGAGCCGCCATTTTTTATATTAGACCGCCTTCTTGGATATTCTGGTCGCAATTTTTTGTCTCTAGACATCTTCCCCGTACCAAATATACCCATATTAAGGTAAGAAATCAAACTTTGAACTAGTCAAATTATAATCTTAATTTGAACCATTTCGAAATTCATTAAAACGACGTACTATTTAGGCAAATATTGTCCCGAAAAAGATGTTAAACAGCTTTCCGTAATATAACCTGATAACATGGACTTTAAAAGCATTGAAAAACGCGTTTTTGTCATGGAAAACAGGCAATTGAAAAATCACTGTGATTTCACCCATTTCCCCCCAGAGAAAGCACATTTTCGGTGCACTCGTACAGCTCATGCATTGTATCACACGCAATATGTGAACACGTCAAATGAAAGCTTATTTATCGTAGAATCGACCAACCGAATAATATTCCGCATTATTTGTCATAAAATTATCAAATTTAAGTAATTCTTACTTGGAGAATGTTATCTTAAGTTGAACCATTTGTAATCTAAATTTGAACTAGTAAACGGGGGCGAGCTTCCAGTGTTGGCCAGCAGACTGCGCTAGTGGTTGTTTTGTTTACACTTGGGGGATGAAAAATTCCAAATTTAGTTTCCAAGTTCCTGAAGAGTTTAGAAAATTATTAGTTAAAATTCCACTGCCTAACGAAAAATAGTTACGGGAATTAGCAAATCCATGTGTTTTTCTATTGTTCAGCACGAAATTGGCTGTTGTGGGAGATGCTCGAGCTGCTGCCGCCAGTAGTTCAAATTAAGATTAAAATTGGTTCAAATTATGATTACGATACACTCAAACCTCCATTTAGGTAGGATCCATTTAGGTAAAATCTATTTAGGTCCCTCCATTTAGGTAACGTTACCTAAATGGAGTTTGATTGTGTTCAGATCAGTTGGAGTACTTGAGATTAGGTATAAGGTTGGTTTACGGGAAAGAAGTAGTGTGTGGTGTTAAGGGGATATGGGGGAGGGGAGGAGGGATGCAATGTTGAGATATGCCCCCTAAACACCCCTCCCCCCTTCCATGCAGTGTTGAAAAGTGTCAGTATCCGGCGTCATTTCCAGCTAAAATTGAGATAAGCAACCATCCTTCCATCATTCAATTGATATGTATAAGCTCCAGCATTGATGACGTCAAACCCGACATCAACCTATCATTTACCTGTTTTTATTTTGGCCACGAAACCCAACATAGACCCAACAGTTGTTCAATGTTGGTCCAACATGCGATAAAAATTGACCCGACTTTGACCCGACATTCAATTATTTTTCAGTCTGGCGGAATTTTGCAAGGTTTTTCTAGAGGTTTTTCGTGTTTCGTGCCGAGTTAGTCATTTGAATGACAATTCTGATCTAAGACTCTCCAAAACCCCGAAAACGCCCCTGAAGCCCCTCCCCTCCTGAAACCCATCCCCTCCTGAAACTCCTTGGAAGCCATCTGAAACTCCGGATGACCTCCTTTTAATCTCCTAGTAGCTCTCCCTTCTTAAACTTCTTTGCAACCTTGTACTCCATTTAGGTAATAAACTGAATCCATTTAGGTAATGAATCCATTTAGGTAAAAATTCTATTTAGGCAGTCCCGACCCATTACCTAAATGGAGGTTTTGGTGTAGTTCAAATTAAGATTAAAATCATTGTTGACGAATAATCAAATTTTTCAATGAAACTCGGTGCAAATACAAACTTTTCACCACTTAACAGAAAGCTTATACCCGTGGCTTTCATGTACATAAGATTTTGCCGTAGTAAATTATTTCCATGTGGGAGAAAAAATCACTCAAAATTTGCGCTACTTCGGAAAGCCGCAATTTGGTTAAATAGCCGCCATATTGAATTTGGAACCGCCATCTTGGATTTTAGACCACAATTTTGAATATAGTAGTTTAATGTGCCGCATGATAGGGCTTGGTTCAGTTTTATACACGGTCAGTTCAATCTGTGCTGGTCCAGATCACTAAAATGGTCATAAATGGTCATGGAGTGATCGGGTTTCTCGGTATAGACCATCAGCCTTGACAGAATGCTCCATTCCAACAGTTTTCTGGCGGTGTCCAGAAAACAGATAGGTCTGTATGCCGACGGGTCGCTAGCCTAGCGATGCCAATTGACTCTCCGGGTTTGGGCAGTAGGACCAATCTTTGTCTTTTCCACCTCTCCGGAAATTGGTCTCTGTTTAGGCAAACCTGCATAGCCATTCTGAACATGTCAGGGCTAGCTTCGAAGCCCATCTTCATGGCTACTATCGGGATTCTGTCCGGACCCGAAGCCTTGTTCAACTTAAGCGACTTCCCGACTAGAAAATTATATCAAGATTATATCATATTGTGTTATCATGTTATAATATTTTTCAATAACTTATTGTGTTATAAACTAGATGCAGGATGATGTTAAAATAACTAAAATTGTAACCAAAACCACACTGGTCTTATCAAGATAATAACCTATTTTGTTATAATCAGATCAAAATTATAACAGAATGTGATATGAATATTAGCTACAGGATTTCTAGTTTCTATCAAAATGTGATACAATTTTGAAACGTTATTGTCCAAATGTCGAAAAATCAAAACTAAATTATATTACAATGAGTTATCAAACAACATTTATAACATAATGTGTTATAATTGAGCTATAGTATTTAAAAATCACCAATGCTGTTGAACATGATTATATCACAATGAGTTATAAATATCATGGTTTGTTATAATTATGTTATGTTTTTGTTTGAACTTTCTAGTCGGGTTCGCTATTGCAATGAGTTCGTCGTTCGTCACCGGGGTGACCTCGCTATGGCCGGTTTGACCTTAGGGAACGGCGGCCCATGGTCTTGTTTCGTGGCATGGGAACAGCGTTTCCACGATCTTTTGCAACATTTCGGGGGAGCCACCTTGTAGGCCTCGCTTCGTTTTATTCCACCCTCATCGGTGCAAGCTCTTCACATCCTCCTTCTAGCTTTTAAGCAAGATGCGTGGAGTCCTGCGGTTTCTGGACACCACCAGTATACCGGTTCTCGTCCATTTCTGGGTAGGGATCGCCTCGGCATTATGGCGTCACATGCACGGCTTAGGGTTCCGACTAGATCATCGCTGGATAGATCGTCGGTGTTATCCTCTATAAGCAATCGCTCCACAAATGACGGCTTATCGGAGCGCGAGGCTTGGCGCGAGGTTAGCCATCCCCGATGGCCATCCCCGAATCGCCAGATGGTCACTGTGCGAGTATCCGTTGTCGACACTCCAGTCCGAGCTAGGATTTAGACCCGGCCTCCAGAGGGTCACATCAATGATGGATTCTGCATCGTTCCTACTGTAGTTTTTCTGTCACCTTCGTTCGCGACATCCACGTTCAGTCTAGCCATAGCCTCGAGTAGAGCCCAGCCTTTCGCGTTAGTCAATCGGCTACCGACCACTCAATCGCCCAGGCGTTGAAGTCTCCACCGATGTCCACGGGACTCAATCCCACTAGTGCGCTTGATAGCGAATCCAGCATAGACGAGAACAGGTCTATCGGCCACCAGGGAGGGGTATAAAAACTGCAGTAGTACACCCCGTTGATCATCGCTATTGCGAAGCCCCCGTGTGACGTGAACATTATTTCCTGGACCGGAAAACGACCGGTTGCACAGATCGCTGCTAGCTTGGCCTTATCCGCTGTTAAGTTCCCGTTACCAGGAGGGATGCGGTATGGGTCCGCTAGTAGGTTGATGTCTGTACTTGACTCCGAAACTGACTGCCAGGTTAGCTGTGCAACCTGCACTATCGTCGGTTGGTTCGACCTCCTCGCGTGCCTGGACATTTAGGCCCGCCTTTCGTGTGACCCTTGTTCGCCGTGAAAATTAGACATATTGGTGCCGACGTGCACTCCCTAGCGATGTGGCCTCCTACTCCGCACTTCCTGTAGAATTTGCTTCTGTCGGGGCCTTTACACGCCCACGACTTGTGTCCTTGCTCGAAGCACTTGAAACACGCCTCTGGAGGCGCGTACATGCTGAGCGGTCACACTGAACAGCCTACTTTGATCTTGCCGACTGTAGTCGCCTACGCTGGGAGCTTGATCGTGACGATCTGCATGCCTGCCGGACCCTTTCGCAGGCGGATCGATGCACTTGGTGTATCTACCTCGCACTGCTGCTTGAGTGCAGCTACGAGCTCCTATTCGTCGGTGATCTCGTCCAGGTATTTACACAGGAGAGTCGCATCGCATCACCTGCAGTTTTCGCCCAATACCTCCTGAGCTAGTGCCTTGTAGGGGCCCCCTACTAGGGGGTGCCCTTCTTGACCATCTCCTTCTTCAGCACTAGCATCATCTCTCCAGTCCTGGAGCGCCGAATGTTTTTACATCCGCGTCCAGCGGTGAGAGGCGATTTCCGCCTCGCATGGTCCTCAGCACTTTGGCGTATGTATCCACCTCAGTTTTGAAGACCAGCAGTTTTGAAGACTTTCTTCTTTCCAACTGTAATCCAAGGGTTCTTTGGTCCGGTTGGCTACCCCTTCTCTTATGGTTGGCCTCTTGGGGTTTGGTTTCCCTACCCCTTGCGCGTTTCGTAACCGGCAGCCTGGTTACTCACGCTGGCCGTTCCTTTCATCTTCTTCTTTGGCTTTCGCCCGCTTCTGTAGGACGCTTCTTGGGCCGCGTCTCCTCGGCAGGTTTCAACCATGGAGCACGAGCCGTAGGGTGGTTTGACCGCTCCGCTACGGCTCCGGCGAGATGCATGCGTTGCCGCCAAAGAGGAAGCTGTCCGTTTGAGTGGTTGCGGTTCAACGCCCGCGTGAGGTCCGTGGTAGTCACCTGCACTTCCTCGGCCTATGCTGCGCCGTCTCGTTCTCTTCCCGTTGAACCTCCTGGCGCCTGCTCGCTGATGGGGACACCAGCTCCTCGTAGTGGCGATCTCGCAGTCCTCCTCGTGCGAACGGGTTCAACGCCGTTCCCTCTGCCTCTCCATTCTCGATCACATTATTGTTCATGGATTTAGTAGTAGTTATTATTTCTCGTGGGTCCCCTTAGGCCCGCTATTCCTCACTGCAAATGAAGAAGTCGCCAATGATCCTGGTGGTTATCTATGCAAGCAAGGAGACTACCCGAGGGTTGGGACAGGTCCTTATGGGGACTGAGCTCAGAGCCGGATCAGCCATAATCAGGAGTGTTCATCTGAAACTACTTCCACTCAGTTAGTTGCCTACGCTGGGCACAGGTCAGGAACGTATTTTAAGGCCACACCACGGTTTTATGGGACGGAAGACAGCGCCGACATTAGCACATCCACCGTTTCAAGAGGATGGAATGCCGTCGCTACCAGCTCACTTCTGCGTAGTTACCTAAGCGTGTACCAATTACAAAGCAAGATCAGGATGCCATAATCTGGAACTTACTGGCATCGTTCTTGATGTGCCCGAGGCACTCCTTGCTGGGCTGTTACACTTTGGAAGCGGTGCCGTACCGCTTGTGCAGAGTTGCTTCCGGATGTGTGGAATTTCTGAAGAGGCCTAGGAGAGCCCCACTGCTGGGCTCCTACCACGCCTTGGCTTATTCTTCTTGATCAACCCGTATGTCCCAAAGAGGTATAATTTTGAAAAAAGCTGGCAGAAACTCAATTTTTGAACATGTCTTATATGGGATACAATATATTGAGCATTCATCCGTAATACCAGGAGCACTAACTGGCATTTAAATAATTTGGAAATATTGATTTTGTTAACAAGACACAAAATCAATATGTCCAAATTGCACTGAAGCACTGAATAGCTGCTGATGGAAAAAATGCTAATTTTTTGATAAAGAATACAAACAACCACTACAAAGTAATACAATTGCTTTCAAAAGTTTATTTGTAAGTTCTTGTGTATATGAGACATCTGCAATGGAGCAATAGATCAAAATAACACTTTTGGCTTCAAAATTGACTTCACATGTTATAAGTACGATAAATTCTTACAGTTCGACTTCAAAGTGTCTCACAAATCGCTCCCCGCTATTCCCCGCGGGGAGATTCCGTTCAAATGCTCGTTTATGTATCCAGAATCGGTTTAAGAAAAATGCAACTGCCAAGAGCTGCCAAAACAATAGCGCCATGATGATATGTGTATAGTAAGATTGTATGAAAAACATCAATTTTGTTCGGATGTTGTTCGAATAAATCGTCAAAAAATTTTCATTTAAAATCAAATTGAGCGCTAAATCATGTTCTAATACATTCATATAGGGTAGGGGAAGGTGGGGTAATATGCACCCCCTAAGCAAACGTGGTGCTATAGCTAAGATTAAGATGATTTTATGGGTGTCTTGCGTTTTGAAAGTTAGTTTACTTAGTTGACTAAGAGACGCCAACTTTTGGTTCGCGTGATATTAGTTTTACTGAATCAAATTAACAATTAACAAAAAAGTGTTACGTTTTGGGTTCTGAAAAACTGTTGGGGGCAAAACGCACCTTGAGGTGGGGCAATACGACCTCTGGCATTTTCTGCTTTGGATTCTAATGAAATACCAGGCGGCTCCATCTTACTATTTACGGCAGCAAATGGAAGGAGTAGGAGGCGGATGGTAGTTAATAGGTTGATTCCATATAATCAGCGCTCAATTGCTTAAATTGCGTGCGCTTTAAATTAGACAATCTTTCCAAAGGTGGAAAATCATCGTTTTTCACGCTTTTCATTCGAATATTCTTTGCATTGTTGGGCTTGTCCGGCTCAGTTTTACGTCTAGTTTGCTTGCATCGAATGAAACTTCACTTATATAATGAAATAACGTGAGGGCTTTTTGCACCGTGGGTGCGTATTACCCCAGGTTACCCTTAAACTAGCAGACTACTATGATTTGGCATTTTTTGCCAGGTATTTTCAAATCTGGACCACTGTGTGTTTTGGTGCTCGGTAACCTCTTGGTGTCGAAGGTGGGAAATCCACACTGGTGTGTGGATATGTTTTGCTTAGAAAAGAATCCTAGGCTCCCACCTGACTCGCAGAAGGTGTTCGTCAAGACCCTGGACTCATGTCCCTGCAGGCCCAAAGAGGGCCACCATGTGGTCCGGTTCCCCCTTTCAATAACAACACCGATTTGTATGTAGGATTGAAACAATAACCTTCCACCACTTAATAATACAGTTGGCTCCATTCATGTACCTTCTTCTAGCTACCTATATTGATCTAAACAAAATGCTGATTTCGTGACCTACTTGGTGTGATGCCCCAAGAAAATGGGCATCACGAGATGGTATCGATGGACCTGTAGTCGGTTACCTGCACTGCCCTAACAAGAATGCAGCCGGTCTGTCGGTAGTACCTAGTCCGTCCCACCGCGCACCGGTGGAACTCAAACCAACCGACCACTAAGCAGAATGAGTTATGGGAAATATTTCCTCGATTGTTTTCTTTGATTTACATTTTTGAGGTTATGAAACCGGTTGGTAGAGTGTGCGGCTGCCGCCGCCCGCCACCCGTGAGCTAAGCCGGTACACCGGAATGCTAATGGCTGTTGAATGGGTCGTCGGTTAAATGGATCGAGCCGGAATGATTGTGAGGTAATTTATTTTCTCTGTTCGAATTATTAAGTGGTAATGGCGGAACAGATGGGAAACTAGTGTTTTGGGGTTGAGTGTTGTGTAGAAATAACTTTGAAAGATGTACCGTGGCTTTAGAAGACGGTCCCGGAGTTATTTTGATAAGCTAGGTGTTTTTTTTTTATTTTAGTAGCTGGAGCTTGGATAACCTCCAACTAAAATATTATAAGAATAAATGTTTTCTTTGCATAAATACATTTTCACAAACAATTTTCCACAAATTTGCCCTAGAAACCAGAAGTTTGGGTATGCCTTATCTTCAAGCTTGTTCAGAGTATAAATAAAATAAATCTCCGAAATCATTCAGAAGTTCAGATAAAGTTACGAGAAGCATCTTAAGCAGCTTTCAAGCTGCTTAAGAGGCTTATGTAGTTTATGCGTCATGCTAATGATTTTCCTTTTCTTTTCATCCTTTCAGGATAGCAATCAACCGCCAACAATCACACCGAACCAACAGCTAACACAAATGTCGCGAAAGTACCAACACGTGCAAGTTAATCTCACCGAAGGCAGCACCAGCTAGGGCACTGCACCGACACAAACCAGAAATAGGTGAGTCATTACCGTGGTTTCCGATGGTGGAATTGTGGAAAATTGGTGTATAATACGGCATTGTTAGACGAAATGGTTGATGATGCATTCGCTCGCCCATCGTGGCATCGTGAAATCCACTGAATCTGCACGAATTCATAGATGTCTGCTCTCTGTGACAGTCAAAGTAAGATGGACTTGTATGAGAAAATGAGCTATCGATGTTGAAATTTGAGTTTTGGTTAGACATATCAAAATTATTTCAAAATCATCCACCGTCGCCTGACAACACCCGGTGTGGCGGCGCCCAGCAAAAAGGTGCTAATTGAAATTCATTCCCAGAAATGGATGACCGTCGGTCGTTGTGCCCAATCGCTCACTCACTCATCGGGAAACAACTTGCTAAAGCTTCATCATTAATTTTCATTATTCGCCGCCGGCGTCACCAAGTTTTTTCAAGGATTTCGGATCTGAACCGCTGCTCTGGCGCTGCTGCTACGCTACCGGGAATGGAAATTATGCTGCGTAGATCTCATTTCTGGGAAACGGTCTGCCCTGGAGCTTCATTACCATCTAGAGGACAACGGAACGGACACCGCTACATTACATTGTAGTCAAGGCCGACGCGGTTGGATGGTGGTTCAACGAACAGGAAGCCTTCTGGGAAATATCACCCCAATTCGATTGAAAGTGAGGCTTCGCATTATGGAAGGAATAGGGGCAAACATTTCCAGAAATTTTCACTTGCCGAGAATAACGTTTTTCACAATTCGTCATCAAACAGCGCAAAACATTCCCGAGCACGAGCTCCTAGCTGAGGTTCATAAATATTGAACGCACGCAGTGCCGTGTCCTAGAATATTTCGCAAATGTATCTACACATGCATTGTCAACCTTCAATAAAATTTTCCCTATTCTGTGCACGTCGTCGCAAATCGCCATCGTCGTCTATGGGTTTTACTTCCACCCTCCCAGCCAGCAGCCCTCCCAGATCTCAGATGACCGTGAATGAAATACATTGTCGTTGCTGGCCTGGCACATGGAATAAAGCTTGCCTCAAGGTTTACCTCCTGCTTGCGTGCACTTACCCACTCCACTGTGCTAGACCTTCAACGTTCAATCGGAAATGCTGGTGAAACCGTTTCGTCGTTGGCATCGATGAGAGTACAGAGATAGAGAAGTTGCTGAATGCTCCAAAATACATTATTTGCTTAGGTAATATCTCGTAGATGCCTGGATCGCTTCCCGTAGAAGCTATTAAAACTTTTAATCAAAGCTTTCGAAGCTTTGGGTAGAAGCTTGGGAAATCTTCCCATTGAAGCTAAGAATGCATCCCCTAGAACAGTGATTCCCAAAGTGGGCGAAATCGCCCCCTTGGGGGCGAAAATAACTACAAAGGGGGCGAAAATATTAAAATTAGAAATTGGGGGGCGAAAAATCCAACAAGGGGGCGATTTACCAAAAAATCATTTCAATTAGAGTGATTTTGGGTATTTTTTGACAGTGTCGGTCTCTTCGTAAAGAGGGGGTTTTGTCATTAGAATTGTCTGAAACTTGGTCAAATAAATCAGCTTGATTAGAAAAATGTTGATGTGAATTTCGGATTCAACAGGCTTAGTATATCACTCCATGACGAATAGAACACAGCTACCAAAGAGTAGAATAAGTTCCCCTTCAAGGGGCTCTATTATTTTCAGAAGGATTCATTTAAAAAAACCTAATCTGAACTCAAGTGCATCTATTTTGGAGAATTTGGTTATGTGCTTTTCCTGAGTTATCAGCCATTAAGTGAAAGCTCGTCAGATCTCGTTTAAAATAATAGTTATTAAGTTGTACTTAATACTCGAAAACATGTTTGAAATTTTAACGTTTATGTAGTAAGAAAATATCTAACACTTTTTGTTATCTGGTATTTTTTTTAAATGAACTAATTACAGAAATCACACTTGTTGATGATCACAAGTTTGCAACAACATGGTTTGATATCATGAAAAGAACAAATAAAAATAAAGAAATACGAAACTCGTCTATCCTTGATTTGTCTCAGATGTGAATTGAAAATGCGTTTTTTTGTAGCTTTCATACATTCCAAAATATAGGCAAGCTTTAAAATACTTTCAATTTTACCAGTTTTTCAAGCTTCCTGTATTTTGAGATTTTTTTGATAGAATTTTAAACAAAAAATTTTAAATTTCATTTCAGATTCTTATGCCTTTCTCTTTCTTCGATTTTACAAATATCCCGTTATAAGAAGTTGATATCCAAGAGGACATTTTACGCCTACACTACTTGAAAGTTTTTTGTTTTATTATTTGGCATATTTATTACGGAATTATCTAATTTTGGATAAAGTTTTGATTGTCATTTCGAACTATTGGAGTTTCTTTGAGCAAACCAAGACGACTTACAAAGTTAAATCCTAATACTCTACCTTCAACTATTCCTACTTCGCCTTTTGAAAATAACTATATTTAGAAGTTACATTTCCTCAAAATTCTACCAAAAATATGGTTCTGAATGCTATTTATTCACGATTATATAGTGTGTGACGATGGTTATTATCGGCAGGTTTGTTCTCTTCGTCATGGTTTTTTTTTGTCGGCCAAATTGCCTGTAGCTTGGTTATATAATTCAGATAGGTTGGGAAGGATTTGAGCCTAACTCTTAGTTCAATGGCGTTAAAAAAAACAAGACTTAGAGAAGACAGTTGCCGAAAATACACAATTTCCCCGAATATGAATTTGAAACAGAAAGTTGAATGAGAATGTGATAATTTTTTTTGGGTGCGTGGAAACATTAAAAAAAACCCAATAAATACAGTGAAATTTTGACCTACAAAATAGACAGAATTTGTAGATTTTAACGCAATTCCAAAATTTTGAATCTTATATTAAAAAATTGAAACTTAGGGGGGCGAAAATATTTTCCAACGGCTTCAAGGGGGCGATTGCTCCGACAAGTTTGGGAACCATTGTCCTAGAAGATTGAAAAGTTTCCCCTTGGACATGGAAAGCATCTCATAGGAACTTGGAAAGCATTTACTCTAAGCTTGTACAGCTTCTCCTCGAAGCTTAGAATGCTTCTCCCAGTAGCTTGGAAAGTTTCTCCTACTAGCGTGGGAAGCTTATCCCAGAAGCTTAGAAAGCTTCTCTCAGAAGCTTGGAAAGCTTCTCCCAGAAGATTGGAAGACTTCTCCTAGTAGCATATCACAGAAGCTTGGAAAGCTTCTTCCAGAAACTCATAAAGCTTCTCCCAAAAGCTTTTTAAACAAACATACCGGAAGCCTATAAAGCTTCTCCTGGAAGCTTGGAAAGCTTCTTCCAGGAGATTGGAAAGCTTCTCCCAGGAGATAGGAAAGCTTCTCTCAGAAGCATGGAAAGTTTGTCCCAGAGGCTTGGAAAGCTTCTCCAGAAGCTTGGAAAACTCTTCCCAGAAGCTTGAAAAGCATCTCCCAGAAGCTTAGAAAACTTCTCCAGAAGCTTGGAAAACTTCTCCCAGAGACTTGGAAAACTTCTCCAGAAGCTTGGAAAGCTTCTCGCAGAGGCTTGGGAAGCGTCTACCAGAAGCTTGGAATGCTTCTACTAGAAACTTGAAATGCTTCCACTAGAAGTTTGGAATGCTTCTACTAGAAGCTTGGAAAGCTTCTACTAGAAGCTTGAAAAATTTCACCAGAGGCTTGGAAAGCGTCTGCCAAAGGCTTGGAAAGCTACTACCAAAAGCATGTAAAGCTTCTACCAGAAGCTTTGAAAGCTTCGTCCAGAAGCTTGGATAGCCTTTCCCAGAAGGTAGGAAAGCCTTTATCAGTAGATTGGAAAGCTTTTACCAGAAACTTGGAAAGCTTCTACCAGAAGCTTGAAAAGCTTGTGCTAGAAACTTGGAAAGCTTCTACTAGAAGCTTGGAAAGCTTGTACTAGATGCTTGGAAAGCTTGTACTAGAAGCTTGGAAAGCTTCTTCTAGAAGCTTGGAAAGCTTCTATTAGAAGCTTGGACAGCTTCTACTAGAAGCTTGGAAAGCTTCTCCCAGAAGCTTGGAAAACTTCTCCAAGAAGCTTGGAAAGCTCCTACAAGAAGCTGGTACGCTTCTCTCTGGGAACTTGGAAAGCATTTAGGAGAAGCTTGAAATGCTTCTTCTAGTAGCATGGAAAGCTTCTACCAGAGGCTTTGAAAAATTCTACCAGAAGCTACTACCAAAAGCAAGTAAAGCTTCTAGCAGAAGCTTTGAAAGATTCGTCCAGAAACTTGGATAGCATCCCATAGGAGCTTGGAAAGCATTTTCTCTAAGCTTGTAAAGCTTCTCCTCGAAGCTTAAAATGCTTCTCCCAATTGCTTGGAAAGTTTCTCCTATTAAAGTGGGAAGCTCATCCCAGACGCTTGGAAAGCTTCTCCCAGAAGATTGGAATACTTCTCCCAGAAGCTTGTAAAGCTTCTCCCAGAAGTTTGAAAAGCTTCTCCCAGAAACTTGAAAGGATCTGCCAGAAGCTTTGAAAACTTCTCCCAGAAACTTGGAAAGCTTTTTGGAGAAGCTTGAATTGCTTCTCCTAGTAGCATGGAAAGCATATCACAGAAGCTTGAAAAGCTTTTTTCAGAAACTCATAGCTTCTTCCAAAAGCTTTCCAAACAAGCATACAAAGCTTCTCACAGAATCTTGGAAAGTTTCTCCCGGAAGCCTTGAAAGCTTCTCCTGGAAGCTTGGAAAGCTTCTCCCAGGAGATTTGGAAGCTTCTCCCAGGAGCTTGGAAAACTTCTCCTGGAAACTTGGAAAGCTTCTCACAGAAGCTTGGAAAGGTTCTCCCAGAAGCTTGGAAAGTTTCTCCCACATGCTTGGAAAACTTCCCAGAAGCTTGGAAATCATTCTCCCAGAAGCTTGGAAAACTTCTCCAGAAGCTTGGAAATCTTCTCCAGAAGCTTGGAAAACTTCTCCAGAAGCTTGGAAAACTTCTCCAGAAGCTTGGAAAACTCCTCCCAGAAGCTTGGAAAACTTCTCCAGAAGCTTGCAAAACTCCTCCCAGAAGCTTGGAAAGCTTCGTCCAGAAGCTTGGGAAGCTTCTGATGAAAGCGTGGAATGCTTGTACTAGAAGCTTGGAATGCTTCTACTAGAAGCTTGGAAATCTTCTATAAGAAGCTTGAAAAACTCTACCAGAGGCTTGGAAAGCTGCTACCAGAGGCTTGGAAAACATCTACTATAGGCATGGAAAGCTACTACCAAAAGCACGGAAAGCTTCAACCAGAAGCTTGAATAGCCTCTGCCAGAAGGTAGGAAAGCCTTTATCAGAAGGTTGGAAAGCTTCTACCAGAAGCTTGAAATGCTTCTACCAGTAGCTTGGAAAGCATCTTCCAGAGGCTTGGAAAGCTTCTCCAAGAAGCTTGTAAAGCTTCTCCTAGAAGCTTGGGAAGCATCTCCCAAAAGCTTGGTAAGCTTCTCTGTGGGAGTTCAGAAAGATTCTTCCAAAAACTTGAAAAAGTTCTTCCAGAAACTTGGAAAGTTTCATCAAGAAACTTGGAAAGCTGCTCCAAGAAGCTTCAAAAGCTTCTTCTAGAAGCTTGGAAAACTTCTTCTAGAAGCTTGGAAAGTTTCTCTCAGAAGCTTAGAAAGCTTCTCCCAGAAGTTTGGAAAGCTTGTCCCAGAAGCTTGGAAAGCTTCTCCCAGAAGCTTGGAAAGCTTCTCCCAGAAGTTTCGAATATTTTTTCTAGAAGCTTGGAAAGCTTCCTGTTTTTGCATATCTTTTCTCTGATGCAGGTAGAGCTTCCCGTAAATGATTTCGATAGAACCGGATAGAGTTTTAAATAGAAGCTTACAGAGCTTCTCGTAGAAATCTCAAAGAGATCCTTGAAAGCAGCTTCGAGAGGTTCCCATTGAAGCTGGCAGAGCTGCTCATAGAAAGAACATTGTTTCTTGTAGGGAGCTCGTAGAGCTCCTCGTTGGAAGCTTGCAGAATTTCTTGTAGTAAGTGTTTCTCGTAGATGGTTGCCGAGCTTCTCTTGAAAGCTTTCACAGCTTCTCGTAGAAGCTTGTCCCAAGTATCAAAACTAGCCGAATAACAGTTTCTTAAGCTATAGTTTGCTTTAGGGGGGTTTGTTCCACTCTTGTACAACAAAAATGTTGGTTAGGTAGAGCTTTTCGAATAAGTTTGAAGAGGTTCTCATAAAAACTTAATGTGACCTTAGGTAAATTAAAGGTCAGGTAAAGATACTTCTTCAGAAAGCACCGAAGAGTTTGTTTTGCAAGCTCCGATTATTCGATCTTATACTGTACGCTTCAAAGGGCCCATCATATGACCCTCGAAAGTTGTATCCTGAAAGCTTGGAAGAGGCTTATTTTGGGATCTTTTTTTGAAAGCTTCAAAAAGGCGTTATTATTTTGGAAGCTTAGAAGAACATCCCCTGAAAACTTCAAAAAGACGTCTCCTGAAACCTTTGAAGAAGTTTTTTTGGGAAGCTTCGAAAAAAGGCTTATTCGGCAAACTACGATACAGCTTGTATTGGAAGCTATACAGCGGATCCTCCTGGAAGCTTTGCAGAGGCTTCTCGAGGAGGTTTCTACCTAAAAGGTTGAAGAGGCTTCTCCGGGAAGCTGCGAAGATGCTTCACATGCACGCCCTGGACTGTCTTAACACTCAGTAGCTGAGATATCTAATAGACTACTAAAAGAAATGTCCATCTCCACTAACCTCGTCTGGGCCATTGGTGTAATCCAAGGTATAAAGACCAATTGGCAATAGCTACACACTCAAAACAGATTTGCGGGCTCGGCAAAATCGCGCACAGCCGTCCGCTCAGCAAAATCTTTAACTAGTATCTCAGCAAAAAGTGACGTTTGTTAGCTGACTCTCAGCAAAACGATTGCCGACTATCAGCAATGAACTGTCAAAATTGCTGAGATCCCGGCAAAATAGTTGTTTGCTGATTGCTCGGCTGTGCGAATCTCGGCAAAAGTTTGAAAAAATGCTGATATCCCGGCAATCTGAATTAAGTGTGTAAGGTCATCCATATCATCAAAATAGTTTAGAGAGTTGTTCTTCAGATCTCGAAACGAAGTAACGGATGCACCTCAGAGTATGTAAATTCTATGACCTGGTATTGCACACTTGTTCGCAGATCGTAGTCCTGCCATAGATTATCCAAACCATTCTGAAGTTTGGGCCGTCAGATCAGCGATGATACCAAAATGTGGAGATCGTTGCTGCTTTAACGTACTCCTTGAATGTTTCGATGTATCGAGGAGTAGATAATGAGTCCCAATCTATATGAGAACGGCCAGGAGTTTCTTTCAGCTCAGTTTTGATTACGCTTTGAACTAAGAATTCATCAAGAATAAGTCATGAGTACTTAGAACGTGGTATTATATCCAGAGTTCATTAAAAGCTTCAAAAAGGCGTCTCCTGACAGCTTTGAAGAAACTTTTTTGAGAAACTTTAAGGAGGCTTATCCAGAAAACTGCGAAGAGGCTGTGAACCTTTCAACACAGGGGATTTTCTTGGAAGCTTCACTGAGGTTTCTCTCGAAAAGGTTGAAGAGGCTTCTCCAGAACGCTTCGAAGAGTAACTGAGATTATACAAGACTATTAAAAGGATTTTCCACCTGTACTGACCTTGACCTGGGTAATAGATGTGATCCAAGGTATGAAGACCAATTTCAAGACCATTATTGGTAATATCCAACGTCATCCAAAACAGTTTAGAGTGAATTCCTTTAGATCTATATTCGAAACAAAGTATCGGCTGTATCTCGGACTAGGTAGAACACACTCTTATATCATCGTATTGCACGCTTGTTCACAGATCGTAGTCACGTCCTAGATTATCCAAAACATTAGGAAGTTTGGACCTTCAGATCTACATTGATAGAAAAAAGTTTCGAGTTTATCGCTGCTTTAACGCGCTCCTGAAACGTTGCCTATTTTCGACGATTAGACAACGAGTTCAGCTCTATGTATTTGAGATCGGTCGGGAGTCGCTGTCAGTTCAGTTTGGATAAAATTTTGAACTATGAATTCAACAAGAGTAAGTCATTGAGCGTGGTGTTATATTCAGAATCCCCTGGAAGCTTCAAAAAGTCATGTCTGGACAGCATTGAAGAAGCCTTTTTTGTTCAGGGTTCTCCTCAATGCTCCAGAGAAGCTTATCCTGGATACTACGAAAAGGCTTCTCTTGGAAGATTCACAGAGGATTCTCTTGGAAGCTACGCAGAAGCTTCAGAGTGCCCTTCTGTACTAAACTCATTCGGGTTATTGATGAGATCCAAGGCATTAAGACCAATTGCTAGACCATTGGCAATATCCGAGGTCATCCAAAATAGTTTAGAGTGTAGTTCCTTAGATCTACCAGGTCCTCGAAACGAAATATCGGGTCCATCTCAAGCTAGGTTGAATACACTCTTAAATCATCGTATCGCACACTCGTTTGAAGGTAGTAAGCACGACCTAGAATAGACTATCCAAAACATTCTGAAGTTTGGTCCTTCATATCTAGACCGCAGCTTTACGCACATCTTCCATTTCTTGTTCTCGCCTTAGTCCAACTCTGTCTGAATCTATTTGAGATCAGCCGGGAATAACTTTCAGCGCAGTCAGGACTAAGTTTCGAACCAAGAATTCACTAGAACTATTTCAAGAGTTAAAAGAACGTGTTACCATCAGAATCAATAGCCTACCATAAACTAGAGTTGACTCTGTTTGGTAGCTGAGACACAAAGTAAACTATTTATAAGCCAAAAGAAAAAGCCAACAAAGAAAAGTAAAACGCCAAGCAAGAGTCCGCAAATTTAGGTCAACGACCTTGACAAATCGTTTCAAGTTCTGTCTGGTTTCAGCTCGAAAGGGGCAGCTGTGGCACGGGGCACGACGATGGTAGATATAAGCGTGGAGGGAGGGTGAATCAGCAAAACAGGCAAACGACGACGACGACGATTGCTATAAACAGGCGATGGCGACCAGTAGTGGTGGTGGGACTGCTTGACTGACTGCACTGACGTCATTTTTGTGGAAAGGAGAAGTTTGGGGGTGTGTGTGTGAGTGTGTGCGTTCGCGTGGTTATCAATGACAGGTGATGTTTGTTTATGGGTTCTGTCTCGGGGAGCGATGTGATTGACGGTTGTCACATGATCCCTGAATGGAATTGGCAGGGGTTTGAAAAGGGAAGTTATATTGGTTTTTGGGGATATTTCGACTTGATTGGCTCACGGGTTTGGGCTTGGGAAGGGCAGTTATATTGTTTTTTGAGGAAATTTCGACTTGATTGGCTCATACTATTTTTTTTCTTATTTGTACTCTGGCTACCTCCGAAGCTTCCTGGAAGCTCCGAAATGCTTTCATGGAAGTTCGTTTTACTTAAGATACTTCTCTTGGAAGCTTCGAAGAGGCTTCTCTCGGAAGCTTCGAAGAGGCTTCTCCCGGAAGCTTCGAAGAGGCTTCTCCCGGAAGCTTCGAAGAGGCTTCTCCCGGAAGCTTCGAAGAGGCTTCTCCCGGAAGCTTCGAAGAGGCTTCTCCCAGGAAGCTTCGAAGAGGCTTCTCCAGGAAGCTTCGAAGAGGTTTCTCCCAGGAAGCTTCGAAGAGGCTTCTCCCAGGAAGCTTCGAAGAGGCTTCTCCCAGGAAGCTTCGAAGAGGCTTCTCCCAGGAAGCTTCGAAGAGGCTTCTCCCAGGAAGCTTCGAAGAGGCTTCTCCCAGGAAGCTTCGAAGAGGCTTCTCCCAGGAAGCTTCGAAGAGGCTTCTCCCAGGAAGCTTCGAAGAGGCTTCTCCCAGGAAGCTTCGAAGAGGCTTCTCCCAGGAAGCTTCGAAGAGGCTTCTCCCAGGAAGCTTCGAAGAGGCTTCTCCCAGGAAGCTTCGAAGAGGCTTCTCCCAGGAAGCTTCGAAGAGGCTTCTCCCAGGAAGCTTCGAAGAGGCTTCTCCCAGGAAGCTTCGAAGAGGCTTCTCCCAGGAAGCTTCGAAGAGGCTTCTCCCAGGAAGCTTCGAAGAGGCTTCTCCCAGGAAGCTTCGAAGAGGCTTCTCCCAGGAAGCTTCGAAGAGGCTTCTCCCAGGAAGCTTCGAAGAGGCTTCTCCCAGGAAGCTTCGAAGAGGCTTCTCCCAGGAAGCTTCGAAGAGGCTTCTCCCAGGAAGCTTCGAAGAGGCTTCTCCCAGGAAGCTTCGAAGAGGCTTCTCCCAGGAAGCTTCGAAGAGGCTTCTCCCAGGAAGCTTCGAAGAGGCTTCTCCCAGGAAGCTTCGAAGAGGCTTCTCCCAGGAAGCTTCGAAGAGGCTTCTCCCAGGAAGCTTCGAAGAGGCTTCTCCCAGGAAGCTTCGAAGAGGCTTCTCCCAGGAAGCTTCGAAGAGGCTTCTCCCAGGAAGCTTCGAAGAGGCTTCTCCCAGGAAGCTTCGAAGAGGCTTCTCCCAGGAAGCTTCGAAGAGGCTTCTCCCAGGAAGCTTCGAAGAGGCTTCTCCCAGGAAGCTTCGAAGAGGCTTCTCCCAGGAAGCTTCGAAGAGGCTTCTCCCAGGAAGCTTCGAAGAGGCTTCTCCCAGGAAGCTTCGAAGAGGCTTCTCCCAGGAAGCTTCGAAGAGGCTTCTCCCAGGAAGCTTCGAAGAGGCTTCTCCCAGGAAGCTTCGAAGAGGCTTCTCCCAGGAAGCTTCGAAGAGGCTTCTCCCAGGAAGCTTCGAAGAGGCTTCTCCCAGGAAGCTTCGAAGAGGCTTCTCCCAGGAAGCTTCGAAGAGGCTTCTCCCAGGAAGCTTCGAAGAGGCTTCTCCCAGGAAGCTTCGAAGAGGCTTCTCCCAGGAAGCTTCGAAGAGGCTTCTCCCAGGAAGCTTCGAAGAGGCTTCTCCCAGGAAGCTTCGAAGAGGCTTCTCCCAGGAAGCTTCGAAGAGGCTTCTCCCAGGAAGCTTCGAAGAGGCTTCTCCCAGGAAGCTTCGAAGAGGCTTCTCCCAGGAAGCTTCGAAGAGGCTTCTCCCAGGAAGCTTCGAAGAGGCTTCTCCCAGGAAGCTTCGAAGAGGCTTCTCCCAGGAAGCTTCGAAGAGGCTTCTCCCAGGAAGCTTCGAAGAGGCTTCTCCCAGGAAGCTTCGAAGAGGCTTCTCTCGGAAGCTTCGAAGAGGCTTCTCCCGGAAGCTTCGAAGAGGCTTCTCCCGGAAGCTTCGAAGAGGCTTCTCTCGGAAGCTTCGAAGAGGCTTCTCTCGGAAGCTTCGAAGAGGCTTCTCCCGGAAGCTTCGAAGAGGCTTCTCCCGGAAGCTTCGAAGAGGCTTCTCCCGGAAGCTTCGAAGAGACTTCTCCCGGAAGCTTCGAAGAGGCTTCTCCCGGAAGCTTCGAAGAGGCTTCTCCCGGAAGCTTCGAAGAGACTTCTCCTGGAAGCTTTGAAGAGGCTTCTCCTGGAAGCTTCCAAGAGGCTTCTCCTGGAAGCTTCTCCTAGAAGCTTCAAATTGGTTTCTCTTGAAAGCTTCCAAAAAGCTTCTCATGAAAGCTACGAAAACGGTTCTCCCAGGAAACATGGAAGTGACTTTTTCTAGAATTTTACTAGGAAGCGTGGAAGAGGCTTATTTTGGAAGTTTATATACTAAGAAGCTAAGAAGAAAGTTCTTTTGAAAGTTTCGTAAAAGATTCTCAAGGATGGTTTCTCCTGATTTCCTAGAAACTTTTTCTGCAAAGGCCTTTCCACGGATGATACGATAAGCGTTTTCTGTAAGTTTCTTCTGGAAGCTAAAAGAGGCATTTTTCTATTTTTATGTCCCCTCATGTCAGCTGATTAGCAATCACGTAGCATCTGAAGACTGTCTAAACTGAGTTATCAGTCTTTCAAATCTCAATCCCAGCTGAATACGTGCATTTCCATCCACCAGCTGATGTGCTTCCAATTATCCATCACGAACAAGGGGGTTTCTTTCCAGAGAGTTAAAATTGTGCTCTTCCTCCTCCGCAACTGCACACTCGTAAGTGTGCCCGTTACCTGCGCTCGAAGGCTTATCTTATCAGGGACAAGCGTGCTACCATTTAATTATTCGCTTCACTGATTTCTCACGTTTCATACACACAACGGAGCCTTGCACATGGTACGGCGTACTGCTCCCCAGCTTCTGATTCTACGGTTGAAATAGAGAAGAGACCATCTCGTCAGTCTCCGCGTTGCATTGATATGAGTTACACTCTCAGATCGGAAAACCGATTGATAACAACTGATTCTGATAACGAACACACGCCCCACGACCGGGGGCTACTCCCCCACAGCAGTCTAGCCTTGACCTTTATCAGCTGACTTGGGCAAAAAATAGACCGCGCTTCGCCAATCGCCATCACCGCTAAAGGGAACGAAGGTGTGAGTGTGTAGTTGTGCGCCTTGGAATATCTCATTCCGTTTGTTTGCGATCACTCATCCCACGCGCGCGTGCTATTCCTGTGCACTATTTGCACAATATAATCAAAGGTGGCCTCGACCGGGTGAAGCCGTGTCGACGGGTACCTACGCTGAATAAATTAGCAGCAGTTCTATCAGCGCTTCTTCCGCGCGCTCTCCACGCGCGCGGGCCACTATCTGCTGGAAGCCGGCCAAGTCGATGAGCTGCGAGGCGAGATGTATTGAAGGTACGCTTCGTCGTCGTCATCTGCATATTACAGTTCATGCATTTATAGCCGCGGCGAGCGCTATTCGATCGTGACCCGTCCCGTGTTCAAGTGGTGCGATTCGGTTTTGCTTTTTTTGTTCTACCAATACGGGTCGTCGCGATAGAACCGGTTCCTGAAGGATTTCGGTTCACTGCCTCTTTAGCGACGGGGTCGATGGCGAGGCGACCAGTCCGTCAGTGTTGCCAAGTTTCTCCCCTAACAAATGATTAAATTTCAAGGGCAACACCTCGATCAACAAGTGCTGGCTGACTGACACCCGCGGTCTTCTTCACCATCGTAGCTCGTCCACACTCGTCCAACCTTGAAGAATCCGGATCGTGTTACTCTTCTTTTGTTGTTGTTCCCTAATTCGAAATCAAGCTTAGTCTCAGGTAGAGAAATAGGTATGTAGGGGATAAGCGCGACGCGACGTTAAACGACTCTTCCACGCAAGAGCGGAAAGTTCGGATAAGTATCAGTCGCTGCGCGACTTCTTCGTCGCAGTATTCCTACGACCAACCGGTTGATTCGTCGACGACCTCGATCCTTTTTCTCGCAGTTAGGTACCTATACCTCCTAATGTCAGCTCCGCGCCTGCCTGCCAGCCAGAAAACCTAAAATTTATTTTTCATCTTTTTTTAGACTTCTCCGCTTTTCGGTCGGTCTTCGTGCGCTCTGCAGTGCTCCTCTACCGTGCATGCACCGCCTACTTCCCGTCCTTCTCGGATCTACTTCTCCTCGTTGCACACGAGCACTGAGCTGCCCCGTTCCCGTTGTCTCTCGCCCTATCGCAAGCGCTGGCTGGCTGGTTGCTGATGCGCCTGAATTAGAGGTCAATGATCTTTGGCGCTGCACTTTTTCCCCCTCGTCGTGTCTGCGGTCGTTTCTCTCCCTCTCCATCCACCCATTCTGTGGCTGTGGCAGTGGCTTGATGAAGGCTAAACGGTCGGTGTTGCTGGCTGATGGCGAATGCTGCACTTCGTCGAAGCTCGTCATTCTTCCTCTCTGCTTTCCTAATTGCAATTTTCGGTGGCTATATCCATCAGCACCGCGCAAGCTAAACAAACTTGATATCCTATATGAAGTGCAGTGCCAAATTTGGACATTCTCGTACCTAAGAGTTTCAATTATGTGGGCAGAGGTTTACTTCGTTCTATGAGCTAATTCCCGTCATATCAGATGGAAGATAACCAATAATTAATGATATCCAAACTTTCCTTTGCCAATGACTCATTATTGCGCATTTAGTTCGCCACTGGACTGCGCACTTAGTCTTCATAAGTGCGAAAACGTAAATAAAAGTGTGCGATTGCATCAAATCAAGTTGATGTCTTCGGCGCACTATTTCTATGATTTATGCTGAATAAGTGCTCCGAACACACCGACTTGATTTGTTGCAATCGCGCACTTTTATTTACGTTTTCGCACTCTTGAAAACTCGTGCGATAGTCCAGTAGTGAACTAAATGCGCTATATATGGAAGCAAACATATGTAGACTGTCAATAACCAGACTCCATAGCAGTGGAATCGAATAAGTACGCAAAATCTCACGTTTCAATTTCAGACCATTTACGACTTCACATTTTTTCCCGTTTTGCGTATGCCGAAGGCAACTGCACCAAAGCAATAGCTAGCCGAATTATTCTTCATCACCATTCAATTTTCACTTATCCAGATTCACTTATTGAACTGACCTTTAATTCACAACTCCACAAAAGCTCTGTGACTGTGACACTTTAAAGTTGGATTTCACCAAGGAGAATACATTTTACTAAGGTGGCGCAGATAAACATTGCAAACCACTGGTTGTCTCTTCCATTCTTCTGGTGTTCTTATGGAACTGAAATAGTGACGTCACTATTTCAGTTGCATAAGAACACAAGAAGAGTGGAAGAGACAACCAGTGGTTTGCAATGTTTATCTGCGCCACCTTAGTAAAATGTATTCTCCTTGGGATTTCACTGCTGCAGCATGCAGTAAAAGCTGCTCAATTATTGAAATATATTGTAAACAATAACTTGTCTTCGTCCCAGGAAATATGCAGGCAAATGTGTGCGTGGATTTTCTGCATACGAAACATCTGGTTTCACAACCACAGAGAGAAATATTCCTTCATTGCACTGTGTTGGTGTTTAATGATCTGATGGGCAAAACTATTATCAGCTCAACAAAAATATTAACAGAAACATTTTGGTCGTTCTTTGAAAGCTACATTTATCTCAATTTAAAAGCTTTTTGTTGTATTTAATTTGAACACATGATTTGATTAGATTTGTGAAGAATTTGACCGACTTTTCGAATTCACGACTACGGCCAAATCATAATTTTTGATAACCGTCACGTAGAAGGTGTACCCGGAATTGAATTCAGGCTGTGCCCGAAATAGACGCAAACTTGACGAAAACAAAATTCGAGGGACAATTATTGGAATATGCTTAGAAATCGATTCATAATATATTCCGTAATACCTCTGAGGTTTTCTCCCGAACTTATCCCGGATTATTCCTTGTAAGTATTTCTAACTGAATTTCTCCATGTAATTCAACCGCAATTCCATTTTTGAATTGCTACTTACTTACTGACTTCTTCCTGCGATTTCTCCCGCATTTTATCTTTAAATTCCTTGAGGTTTGTTGGAGCTTCTTCGTAGACTTGTCCAGGAGTTTCCCCTGTGTGGTGTGGGCCAGCCTATTGTTCGGGCCAGCCTATAGAGTCACTGACATTGCTGTATAGGGCACTGCATTGCTTTGATTTTGTATGGGATTTTGACGTTTCTTGGCCTTGTTGTTTACACAATTTCTGTAAGAGTGAAAGAGAAAGAGAGAATTTCATGCAGTGTCCTATTGGTGACAGCCTTCACTCCATCGAGAGAGCCAGTCGGTTCTATGCAGTCGAGCATGCAGTTCTATGCAGTCGAGGTGGTCGGTCGCGCGCAGCATGCTGGGTGATTGCTTGGAGTTATCCGCAATTTCCACATCCCCCAAAACACTAAAGTTCCTTCTGGAATTTTTCGGCGATCTTCCTGGGATTTCTGAGAGTTGTTCATGAGATTTGTAGCAGAGTTCCTACCCGAATTTCTGCAAGATTTTTAGCGGGGTTTCTGCAAGAACTCTTCCCGATATATCTTCTAGTTTTTCTCGGGCGATTTCTTCCAGAAACCCTATCAAAATTCGCCTAAAATGCCTTGTAGATATCCATTTGTGTTTTTTCCTCAAAACTTTCCAGCACAGTCTCCAGGGATTTTTTCGGTACTTCAGAAGCATTTCTTTTCCGAGTTTATGTTAGAGTTACTCACCAGGTTCTCCAGTAGTTCCTGTGGAAGTTTTTCTTAAAAACTTTGCAGACTTCTAGGGATTCGTAAGCTTGGTCTTAAGAAATAGCAATGAAGAGTCAGAGAGAGGCTTTTTCATGAGTTTCGGATGGATCTCAGGGGGTTTCAGAAGGTTTAACTAAAATTTTAGGGAGTTCCATGAAATTTGTTTTTGTTGGAACACACACACACATAAGCTTTTAGGAGGCTCAGGGGGTTCCGGAGGACTTTTAAAGGAGTTTTAGGGGAGTTTCAAGGAGGTTATATGGGCTTAAGGCACTGACCGTAAACAACGTAGACTCGTTTTTTGGCCATCTCAGACCCCTTCGCCCTGCACCCCTCGTATGTTTTTGTACACTCAAAGCTTTCAAAATTTGTATGGATCATAGGGCTTGGTCCGACCCCCTCCCACCTAGGAGTCTACGTAGTTCATGGACAGGCCCTGACGGGTTTCAGATGTTTTATTCAATTTTAAGGTTTCAGTTTAAAGACAAGGTATTTGAAGTACGTAGCTCCAATTTTCTCGAACATAAATCTAGAGAACCGTCAATCGTATCTGGCTGAAATTTTAACTTGATGCTAGCTTCCGTACAGTAAACATTGTAAAAAGAGTTACATTTTCAGCTAGATTTGTTTGACGGTTCTCTAGATTTGTGTCCGAGAAAATATGAGCTGTGTACTCCAAATATCTTGTCCTTAGGGCATGGAGAGAATTTAAGAGTTGTTGAGAGGGTTTCAGGGGGTTTCAGCAGCTTCCAGGTGGTTTTTAGAGACATTTTGAGGGGTTCCAGGGAGTTTCGGGGGTATGAAGCGTATCAAAGCTAGTCTCAGGAAGTTCCCGGGATTGCAGTTGGTTTGAGAGGATATTCTGGAACGCTTCATGGGGTCTCATGGGGGCTTTAAGTGTGCTCAGTAAGATTCAAAAAGAATAATAGGGCTTTCAGCGGGTTTCTCGGGTGTTTCAGGTAGATTTTAGGGGAGCTCATGGGTATCTAATGGGGTCTCAGGGGCGTATCAGAGAATCTTAAGGGGGCTCAAGGGGACTCAAGGGGGCTCAAGGGGAATTCAGTGGGTTGCAAGGGCTCTATAGGATTTCAGGGGGTTTCTAGAGATTTCGAGGTATTTCGAGAGAATTTCAGGGGCATCCATGAAGTGTCAGCTCTTCAGGGAGTCTCAGGTTGATTCAGGAATTTCAGGGGATGCTAGAGAATTTAGGATGGTTCAGAGGGATTCATGTTTATTAGGAGAATTCAGGTACGACGTTACTTACCTTACCGGTCAGACTAAGGTCTGATTGACCTCTGCTGACATGGTAGTCGTCTCCATTTTACTCGATCCATGGCTGTGTGTCACCAGTTCCGCATTCTGCGTCCTTCGATCGTCCTCCATTTGATCGACCCACCTAGCACACTGCGCACTACGTCTTCTTGTACCGGTAGGATGACTCTCGAGAACCATTTTAGTCTTTAGAGCGGTCAAAACTAAAGCATGTTTTCTACGCTCGACGTTGCGATTGTATATTCAATCTTCTTCAAGAGTTCTATAACAGAATTGGGCTGAGTTACATTAATAAAGATACACATAATCACATTTGCTTATGGTTAGTTCTTGGTCTGGTGGATTGTTTTTGATAATTTTCGTCAAGCTTTTGGAGTTCATCAATTCCCTAAAATTATTTTTCAAAACGAACACATTAGACATCTCACAATATTCAAAATATAACATTCACTAACTATTTTACTGGACAAAACGGAAAAACTTGGCAACGGTTCACTACTTTGTCTTGTTTCTCACTATTGTAACTATTTTACGTTTTCAACCGTCATTTTGTAATACTATTCTATAGAAGTGGGTCAAATATTGAATACAAGTTTAGTGGGTTAAATTATCTATTGTGTGTCATTGTCAGTAGTGTTCGTCAGATTATTACTTGCCTGTCTATCTACATGATTTGTTTTGATTTTTGTCTTTAGTGTATGTAAAATTCCTGCATATCAGTCACAGTCGCTTCGTTTGTTTACTGTTTTTCGGTGTTGATGATATGCCACACTTCTAAAACAGGGAGAGTGGAGCACTGTCGATGTGAATCCAGTATCTCCATACGGTCCAAAGCGAAGCGATGGTTGTTGTCGGCCGAATGCAGTAGGAGAGACCGATTTCATAGCTGTTGTAGTTCGAGTCGTTGTTGTTTTCGTTGATGTCATTCATAAGTTTGTCGCTCTTATGGTGTCCCAGTCTCTTCTTCAAACAAGTGTTTGTGAGGCCAACGTAGCTGGCATCGCAGTCTTCACAGGGGATCCTGTATATCACATTGTTGCGAAGCTCCGATGGGATGCGATACTTGGTTTGCGTAAACAGGCTCTTAATGGTAAATTCATTCCTTGTTGCTAGTCTTGTGTTTGGATAGTCAGCTTTGAAAACTTTAGCCAATCGACCACTAAGCATGTTAACGTGTACCATGGGTTTGTAGATGACCTCACCATTGTTGGTAGTGTTAGCTCTACTCGCTGTTGTAGAGTGTTGATTGATGAGGCAATGTCGTAGGGATCTCGGATAGTGTTTTTTTTTTGAAGATGTTGGTCAATAATGTTGTTTATGGATGTCTAGGGGAGATTCATACTTAGCATCCTAACCCGTTTCATGAAGTTGGTAACCATATTGATCTTCATATGCAACGGGTGGCTGGACAAGTAATCCAAGAAACGGCATCGATGCCATTGGTTTACAGTACCATTCCGTTTTTATGGACTGATCTGGTAGACGAATAAGGACCATGTCCAAATATGGAAGCCGATTGTCTTGTTCTATCTCAAAAGCGAACTGTATGTTCGGGTTGTAATTATTGAACACATTCAGTTCTTCTAACACCCTATCTACCGGTAGAGCTAGTATGAGATCATCTACATACTTTTTTATGACCGGGAACGGAAAGTTGATTTTAGCCATCACGCTGTTCATCAACAATTCCATGACCATATCTGAAATCGTGGGAGATAAAGGGTTACCCATTGCTGTTCTGACCGCTCTAAAGACTGAAAGCCGAAAAAGTCTCCTGGTACAAACTCCCAACAGTCGAAAACATCCAAGTGAACCATTTTAGTCGGGATGCTATCCGACATCCTGTTGACATGACTCGCCCACCGTAGCCTCCTGAACGATGGTTGATACTCTCAGCAGCTGATGCAGCTTGTGGTTCAGTCGCCTTCTCCAACTCCCGTCTTCCTTCTGCACTCCGCCGTAGATGGTCCGCAGCACCTTCCGTTCGAAAACTCCGAGGGTGAGTTAGTCCTCTACACGTAGAGTCCATAATTCGTGCCCATAGAGGACTACCGGTCTAATCAGCATTTTGTAGATAGTTAACTTCATGTGACGGCGAACTTTGTTCGATCGTAGAGTTCGACTCTGAATTTCTCTGCTAGTGTCGTTGTCGGAGGTCATCATTGAGCCCAAGTACACGAATTTTTCAACCGCCTCGATCTCATCACCGTCGATAATAATTCGGGGTGGCAGACGCGGTGATTCCTCCATGGGGCACTTTGCCATCATGTACATTCTCTTCGACACAATAATGACTAATCTGATTCGCCTAGCTCCAATCTTTAGTCGGATGTACGTTTCCGACATCGTTTCAAATTTACGATCTATAATGTCCATATCATCAGCGAAACCAAACAGCTGAACGGACTTCGTGAAAATCGTTCCACTCGTGATTATCCCCGCTCTGCTTATTGCACCCTCTAAAGCAATGTTGAACAGCAAGCACCTTGCCGTAACTCTCTGCGTGTTTCGAAAGGACTCGAGAATGTCACTGATACTGGAATTACGCACATCACTGAATTGATCAATCGTTTCAGTTTGTCCGGGAATCCGTATTCGTGCATAACGACGTTTAAGGTCCTGAATCGCTATGAAATTCACCTTACACTTCTTGAAACGCCTTTAAAAGGGCTTTTAACTCTGTAAAACACATCTAAAACCCCATAAAATCTCCCTGGAATGTCCCTGAAGCGCACCTAAAAGTCGTTGAAACACCCCAGAAACCTTCTGCTTTTGGGGTCCCCTGAAACCTTGAGTTAAGCCGTAAAATTTGAACAGGAAACTCGTTACCGACTTGCGATTTTCCGTGTCGGATGGCCAGTCGGCGTCCACGAATCTCACATATGGTTTGCTGTCTACATTTTTCTTGATCTGTAGTCCACCATGGTAGCGGTCCCTTTGAGGTACCAAACAACCCACTTCAGTGCTTGACAATGAATTCCGTTGAGAATTGCTGGAATCTGCCAAGTTAGTTGACCGGGTAGCGCAAATCCGGACGAACGCAGAGCATCTGATGCATTAGACTGCCCAGCCACTCCCGATACGGTTAATTTAAGGTCTCTACACTTCGGATTGAAAGCGAGTCTCATCCTCAGGTTATTTTCACTTCGTCGCAGTATTTCATGTCGAACTCATCGGAAAGGCTGCCTTTCAGCTTTTCAGTTGTTCGAATGTTCCGTCGCCTTCATGTTTCGCCACGTAGAGACAGACAATAGTCGTAGTTAGACTTGCGGAATTCCAGTTTCTGTAGAGTTGCGTTAAACATCTCGTTCCAGAAACGTGATGCCCGTATAGAGATCTCTGAAGCTTACGCACGCTGTCTGGTTTCGTCCTTACACCCTGTAGTACTTCCATTCCCGAGTACAAATATTCCTTTAGCACTCCGTAGAGGAATGCCGTCTTAACGTTCATATGATATACCGCAACAGCCAGCATAACGCGCACGATATTCAGCTTGGCTAACGATGCGAACGTTTCCTCGAAATCGATACCAGGACGTGGCAGGAAACCTTCAACCACCAGTCACGCCTTATGCCGAACCAAACGACCGCTCTCATCCTTCCTGAGCCGGAGACCATTTCGTTGAGGTCAGCTTCAGGCCGGCGAGACACGCCGTCAGCTTGTAACATCAATGCTCTTTATTGAACGGAGCTCTACCTATACGGCCTGATTCCAGAGGTTGCGGTCATCACAGGTACTAATTTCATCATACGTCTCAGGAGTGTCTGAAGAAGAGTTAGGGCTTCCGTTCGCTGCGCCTTTCAGACTGCTCGCCTCTATGGCTGGAAGAGAAGTTCAGATATTGCGAAGGGAGCGCGGGGTTGGCTGGTTACGCTACTTCTCCCTTGTCGGTGACATCCTTTCGGATAGAACTTTATCTTCATGGTCGAGTGGCTCTACCGGAAAAGATTACCCATCAGATTGATCTGCTTTCTCTGGATTTCGAATGGTTGGTTCTTCCGTCTTCCCCCCCTCTTGCTCGTAGATCAAGGGTACCACCAGTACTTCTTGCGCACAATCTCTTTGGCACGATCGTTGACACGCGAAAAAAAGTTTTCTTCGAACTTGACGTTAGGAGTAATCACGATTGTCCTTACGTCCTGGTCCCACAGCCGCACAGTGGAGCACCTAGTACATCAAAACTGATCAAAATTATTTTCACGCATTTTCGCAACCCAAATGCAACCCAAATTAGTAATGAAACGTATTTCATATTTTTTTATTTCGTCATTAGGGTGACCAATTTTATGATTGTAAAAGTCAAGATTTTTCGAAACTAAATTTTTTCAAAAAATCACAACTTTTGAACCAGTTGACCGATTTTAAATTTCTTTTTTTTGCTTGAAAGCTGTTGAGTTCTTGTTTTCAGCAAAAATACGTTCAGAGGGCCAAATAGTGTTTTAAGGCAAATAATATCATATAATAATATAATTATCACGATTTTTTCAAAGTGTTGCAACTTTTGAAATCGGAAACATCCGGAAGGTTTTCTTTCTGCATTTGAAAGAGGAACAATAGTTTTATCATACACTAAAAGCAGATTTTCCGGAAACAGCCGGAAAATCAACTTATTTCATTTTGAATGTACGGTAAAGAATTCCATTAAATATTTTTTTCAATATTTTCATATATTGTATGTAAATTCAACGTCAATTTGTTTGGGTTTCAAATTAACAGAATAACAACATTAACCTTCTTTAACAAACTGCATCGTTGAATTGATTGACTATCAATTTCATTCACTTTGTACGGTCAAAACTAGCACGCGCTGTGAGTTATATCAAAGAAAACGGCTAAACTTCAGCTTCACTAAACCTCTTCTGATAAGCGTAAACAAAACATTTGGACACTGCTTAGCTGTCAAACGATTACACGATAACTACACTTAGCAAAAACACAACAGAAAACCCAATTACTTCATTTTGAGTTTTTCCACTTATGATCAGGTTTTGATGTGATTTACTCCAATGTGAGCCGGTAGCCATAAAACGCATAACTGATCATGATCAGTTATCGACTTTTCGCGTCGAGCTTCTTTCTTGACTCGGTATCCAGACATAGGCATATCCAAAAATATCCAAAAATACACGCCTTCTTCTTACTTGGATTCCTAAAACATCATAGTTCAGCAGGTGTAACCATAGATCAAAGTTGGCCTAACGTTGCTTGGAATCGCCGAGATTGGGCTTCGGTTAATCAGGAACACGGTCAAATTAACAGCTTTTTACCAGAACAATTGTGGAGCATGGTACATACGTACTTTTTCAATAAGGGTCTTGTTAAGTCTCTCCTATTTGCCGAGGTGAGCAAGCTACAGTTGACTCGACTTAAATTCCTTTCGCCTTGTAGAAGGTCTTCTGACTGGTGGAGAATTACTCACATCCCATGGAGAAAAGACTGCACAGTAAGCTATGAAATTTTCTTGCAACAAGCCGGTGTTGCCATCTCTACAAATTCTTTGAATTTTTCAAAACGATTCTTCGATTTCTTCCTCATCAGGTACACCACAATGAAATGAGAGTGATCATCAATAAACGAGACGAGATAGCGATGTCCTCCTTCCCATGATGCAGTCTCGATCGGCACACGCTCATCCGAGAGTATACGCTCCAACGATCGAGTCGTCCTATCTTGTTCACCATTGAACGGGTCCCGGCCCTGTTTTCCCAAGCCACATACATCGCAGAGCTTGATCTTCTCCGGCTAGAAGCACAACAGCGTAGCGTAGAGGTTTCCCCACATATGCGCCTTCGCAATCGTCTCTCCGTCCTTCTTCAGTGTTACATACATTGTGTTGATTTTTCAACCATCGTCAGCTTCTTCACGGACATAAGATTGTCCCTGAGAGACGGAACATATAGCCCAAGTAACATATTGATGACCAATTAGTCTTAAAGAGGGTTTGAGAACCGTCTTAAAGCATAAACCTTTTGTTTTGGTTTTATGATGGTTCTATGAACTTTTTCTAGCCTCTACGCGTTCGTGTTCCTCCGGCAATCCTTCTTTCTATGGCCAGTGGCCACGATTGACATGTTGAACTTATTGCTTACCGGCAGACTTCCTGGTGAACGTATCTTCGAGAACCTTTCACATTTTTGTTTGTCCGAGATAAGGTTCACCAGCAGGGATTTCGTCTTACAGTCTATATGTCCTTGAACTTGGCTGCTTTATCAACTTCTGCTGGAACATCCTTGATGACTGCGTCCCACACCTTCGAGTCTTCCAAATAGACTTGCTGTCGTCCATAACTTCTTGAATATGGTGAAACTTCATTATGTGACTTCATGGAGGCAAAAATTAAACAATTCCGTATACTTCGGTTGCTGTGATGTGTGAACCTTAGCCGTCATTGAGTGCTAGATTTCTAACCATTTCCATTCATGGACATCCACTAGCGTGCGCAGGGTTCTTGCTTAGGGGGGGCACTATAATAATGGTGCAATATATGTATGATCATGGTGCAAAATAGAATTTTGGTGTTACACGCAATATGAATTCCCAAGTAGGGGTTTCAACATGTTGTGGTGCTAACATCGCCAAGTACTTCATATTGGGATTCTGGAGAAGGCTTCGAATGGTGATAATTTCAAGGCAATGCGAAATTTTAATATGAAGTCATTATCTCGACTCTTATAAAATTTTATAAACGTATCAAATACAATGGAGAATATCGAAAAAAATATCAATTGTAGATAAAAAAAATATTGTCGTTGTGAAAGAATTTTGATCCTGGACAATTACTGAGGCTAGAATTGGAGAATGTCAGAATTGCTAGATAGAACATTTTGATCGGAATCCTTGTTGCAATCTACGGAGATTCCTCCAGGATTCCTCCAAAGATTCGTGCATGAGTTCCTCCAGTAATGCCCCCAAAAAATCTTCCAATAATTCATTCAGAAATTCCTCCAGGAGGTCTTATATATTTCTCCTGAAATTCCTAAAATAATTCCTCCAGGAATTCTCTCAGAAAATACTCCAGGAATTCTTCCAAAATTACCTCCTGAAATTTCTTTTAGGAATAATCCTCTAGGAATGTCTGCCAGAATTCTTCCAATATTTCCTCCAGGGATTCCTCTAGGAATTGCTCCACGCAATCCCCCAGAAAATCCTAAAGGAATTTCTGAAGAATCTCTTCCTGAAATTCCTCAAAAAAAATCCTCCAGGAGTTCCTTCAGAAAATTATCCAGGAAATTCTCAACGAATTTCTTCAGGAATTCCTTTAAAGACTCATCCATAAATTATTTCAAAAAATCCTTCTAAAATTCCTCCAGAAATTCCTTCAGAAATTTCTCGAAAAATAACGCTAGAAATTCCTACAGGAAATCCAAAAAAAATCCTCCAAGAATTCCTCATGAAATTCCTCCAGGGATTTTTCCAGAAAATCCTCTAGGAATTTCTGCCAGAATTTCTCCAGAGAATCCTAAAAGAATGTCTCCCGGAACTCTTCTGAAAATTTCGCGAGGAATCTCTACAGGAAATCCTCTACAGATTCTTCCAGTAATTTCTCCAGGATTTTTTCCAGGATTTTTTTTCAGATATTCCTTTAGAAATTCCTCGAGGGGTTCCTTTAGACATTTCTCCAGTAAATACTCCTAAAATTCCTCCAGAGACCTCTCCTGACATTTTTCTAGGAAAAATCCTGAAAGTCTGTCTGTCAGAATTCCTCCAATATTTCCTCCACGGATGCTTCCATAATATGCTAAAGGAATTTCTCGCGGAGTTCTTCCAGGTATTGCTCGAGAAATTTCTCCAAGGATTTGTCAATGGATTCCTCCAGGAAATTCTCAAACAATTTCATCAGAAATTCCTCCAGGGATCCATCCATTTCTTCAGAAATTCCACAAAAAATTCTCCAGAAATTCCACCAGGAATTCCTCCAGTAATTCCTCCAGGCATTCCTCTCGAAAATTCTCTAGAAATTTCTGTCTGAGTTCCTCTAGAATGTCTCCCGGAACCCTTCCAAGAATTCCTCGGGTAATTCCGCAAGAATACACGAATTCCTCCAGTAATTTCTTCAGGATTTTTTTCCAGCAATTTATCCAAGAGTTCCTGCAGGAATTCATTCATATATTTCTTCAGAAATTCCTCAAAAAGTTCCTCCAGATATTCCTTCAGAATTTGCTCGAGTAGTTCCTTCAGACATTCCTCCAGAATTTCATCAGAGATGCCTCCAGGGATTTCTCCCCGAAATTCATCCATGGACTCCACCAGAAAATTCTAAAGTAATTTCACCCGAAACTCTTCCAGGAGTTCCTCGAATAATTCCGCGAGAAATTCCACCAGAGAATCCTCCACGGAATCCCATAGGAATTTCTTCAGGATTTTTCCAGAAATTTCTTCAGGAATTCCTCCAGGGATGCAATAATGAATGTCTTCAGAAATTCCTCCAAATATTCCTTCAGAAATTCCTCGAAAAGTTCCTTCAGACGTTCCTCCATTATTTTTTCCAGGAAGCCTAATATATTTCACCAGAAATTCCTCAAATAATTCCTCTGGTAAATACTCCAATAATTCCTCCAGATTCCTCCTGAAATTTTCTTTTAGGAATGACTGTCAGAATTCTTACAATATTTCTTCTAGGGATTCCTCCAAGAATTGACCCTCGGATTCTCCAGATAATCCTAAATGAATTTTTAACGGAACTCTTCCAGGAATTCCTCCTAGAATTCCTTGAAAAAATCCCTCATGGATTCCTCTAGGAAATTCTCAAGGCATTTCTTCAGGAATTCCTCCGAGGATTCATCCATCAATTTCTTCAGAAATTCCGCAAAAATTCCTCCGGGAATTCTCTCAGAAACTTCTTAAGGAAGAGCGCCAGAAATTCTACCAGGAACTCCTCCAGGGATTCTTCTTAAAAATTCTCTGGGAATTTTCACCAGAACTACAGGGATTTCTCCTTGCATTCCTCAAATAATTTCCCCAGAACTTTTTCTATGAGTTTCTCAAGGAGTTCCTGCAGGGATCCGTTAAAAAATTTCTTCAGATATTAAAAAATAATCCTGCAGAAATTCCTTCAGAAATTCTTCGAGGAGTTCCTTCAGAAATTTCTCCATGAAGCCTCATATATTTCTCCAGAATTTCTCCAAATAATTCCTCCAGGAATTCCTCCAATAAATACTCCAGAAATTTCTTCAGAATTACCTCCAGGAATTCCTCCAGAGATTCCTCATGAAATTTCTTCTAGAAAAAATCCTCTAGAAATGTCTGCCAGAATTTCTTCAATATTTCCTCCAGGGATTCTTCAAGGAATTGCGCTACAGATTTCTCCAGAGAATCCTAAAAGAATTTTTCCCGGAACTCTTCCAGGAATTCCTCCTGGAATTTCTCGAGCAATGCTTCCATGGATTCCTCCAGGAAATTCTACAGGAAATTTTCAAGGACTTCGTCAGGGATTCATTCCTTCAACGATTTATTCATGAATTTCTTCAAAAATTCATCCAGAAATACCTCCAGGAATTACTCCAGAAAATCCTCTAGGAATTTCTGTCAGAATTCCTACAGAGAATCTTAAAGGAATGTCTCTCGGAACCCTTCCGAGAATTCCATCAGGGATACCTCCATGGATTCCTCCAGGAATTCTCCAGGATTTTTTTCAGGAATTCCTTCAGAAATTCCTCCCTCCATGGATTCCACCAGAAATTTCTCAAGACATTCTTCCAGGGATTTTTCCAGAATATCCTCCACATAATCCTGTGGGCTTCGTGGCCGAGCGGTTAGCGGTGTCAGTCGTTTAGGTGTCTCGTAAGCCTCGGAGTGTGGGTTCGATTCCCGCTCCAGTCGGGGGAAACTTTTCGTCGGACGAAAAGTTCTCCACTGGGCCACTGGGTATATGTGTTAATTGTCCGTTGTCAAATGTTAGTATTGTTCAGTCTGTAGAGGCCGCAAGGTCGAAGACGGTATGTAATTGTCTAAATCAATATCTCCCAGAACTCTTCCAGGAATTCCTTCAGGGATACTTTCATGGAATCCCCATGAAATACCTCCAGGAATTGCTGCCGGAATTCCTACAGAAAATTTTCTTATATGCAAATATGGATTCCTTCAGGAATTTCTCCAGAGATTCCTCAAGAAAATCATTCAGGAATTTCTTCAGCAATGTTTCGCAAAAAGTATCTCAAAGAATTCTTTCAGGAATTCCTCTAGAAACTCTCCATTATTCCTGCTAATATTTCTTCGATAATTCCATCTTGAATATCTCCGGGAATTTCTACAGAGATTCCTCCAGGAATTTCTGCAAGGACTCCTAAAATATTCCTGCTCGGATTTCTCCAGAAAATCCTGAAGAAATTTCTCCCGGAACTCTTCCAGGAATTCTTCGAGAAATTTCTCCAGGGATTTCTACAGAAATTTTTTCAGGATTTTTTTTTCTGGAATTTTTCAAGGAATCTTTCCAGAAATTTCTCCTGGGACAACTATAAAAAATTCTCTATTAATTGCTCCAGAAAACATCTAAAAAGTTTTTCATGGATTCCTTCTTGAATTTATCCACGGATTTCTCCAGAAAAAAAACTTCTCCTGGAACTGTACCAGGAATTCCTCGGAAAATTTCTTCAGGTATTCCTCCATGGATTTCGCCAGGAATTCCTCCAGGGATTCATCAATGAATTTCTTCAGATATTCCTCAAAAATCCCTCTTGGAATTATTTTGCTTGAGGAGTTCCTTTAATCATTCCTCCAGAAAGCAGCAAATACTTTTCCAGAAATTTTTCAACGAATTGCTTCAGGAAATCCTCCAGAAATTCTTCCAGGAATTCCTGCATTTTCTTAGGCATTTCTCCAGAAAAACCTCTAGGGATCTTTCCAGAAGTTTCTCTAGTAATTCTCCAGGGATTCATCCTGGAAGTCCTTTACGGATTCCTTCACGAATTCCTCCTAGGATTACAGCAGGGATTTTCCCAGGAATTTTCCAAAGCTTTCTCTAGGATTTCCTCTATGAATGTCTCCAGAGATTCCTCCAAGTATTCTTACTGAAAATCCTCCAGAAATTCTTCCAATGATTCTTGAAAGAATGCCTCCAGAAATTCCTCCAAGAATTTTCCACGGATTCTTCCAAAAATTCCTTCAGGAATGCCTCCACTGATTCCTCCAGAAATCGCTCCACAAAATCCTCCAGAGATTTCTCCAGTAATTTCTGCAAAGATTCGTCATTGAATTCCTCGAGTAATTCTTCCACAAATTTATGCAGGAATTTTTCCAAAAAATCTTTCAGGAATTCCTCCAGCAATTCATCCTGGAATTCCTCCATGAGTTATTTCATGGATTCCTTCATGGATTCCTTCTGTTACCCCTCCAGTGTTTCATCCTGTAATTCCTTCACGGATTCCTTCAGGAATTCCTCCAGGGATTACATCAGGGATTTCTCCAGGAATTTCTCATAGCTTCCTCCAGGAACTCTTCGAGAAACTTCTCCAAATGTCCCTCCAGAAATTTCCTCAGGGATTCCTGCAGAAATTCCTCCGGACATTCTTCCAGAAGTTCTTCCAGGAATTCTTGCAAGGAAACCTCCAGGCGTTCTTCCAAGGATTCCTTCAGGAATGCCTTCAGAGATTCCTCCAGAAATTTTTCCAGGGTTTCTTCCAGGAGAGCCTCCAGAGTTTACTCCAGGAAATCCTCCAGGGGTTCGTCAATGAGCCACTGCTGGAACTCTTCCAGAAATTTGTCCAGGAGTTTTTCGAAATATTTCTCCAGAAATTCCTTCATGAATTCTTTCACGAATTCCTCTAGGGATTCCCCCAGGAAATTCGTCAAGGATTCCTTTAGGAATGCCTCCAGGGTATTCCTTCAATATTTTTTCCAGAAATTCCTTTAGTAGTTCCTCCTGCAAATACTACAGGAATTTCTCTAGACTCCTCTTCCAGTTTTTGAAAGCTTCGTTCAAAAATTCTTTCAAGCACTTCTTTAGTAATGCCTTCAGGGATTCCTCCAGAAAGTTCTTCAAGGATTCCTCTTGAAATTCCTCCAGGGATTTCTTCTGGAATGCCTTCACGGATTCCTCCAGATATTTCTCGAGCTGGTAAAGTGATTCTCAAAATGATCCACGGAATGCTGTTTTGATGCGCGAATCGCAAAATGGTATATAAAATTCAATTGTTGATGATACAATGAACACCAACGTGCATAGAATTTTGAAAAGGTGTGTGATGTGAGTATAGTACATTATATACCTTAATGATCAAGGGTGCGTCGAGATAGTGCATGCGTGGCAAGTAATTGCAATTTGATTTATAGAATGCTAAGATAAAACATGAGATTTGGAGATAGTGTAAACATAAAAATGTTGGTGCTGCGTAAAAATCAAATTGCGTGCGGCAATAAAGGTGCATGATGTCACCGTGGTGTATAGGATCTACTGATAACACTGAGTTCATTGGTATGGTGCATTGAATGCTGATATGGAGCATGTCATTCAAAGATGGTACTTTATGTCAGTATGATGCATTGGAGTTGATATCGTACAAGAAATGCTATATCGATTTACGAAACTTCATACAATAATAATGGTGCAATAGAACGCCACGATTATGCAATAAAAGCTTTAGTAATGCAAGAAATGTAACGATGGTGCATGATTTCGCAATTAGACACATGTTTGATTCCAAGATGGTGCCTAGATGATTCTGTGAACATCATGGTGGTGCATGAAATGAATGATGTCAGTATGGTGCATTAGCTTCACCATGATTCTGTTATACTCGTCATGTTCCATATTGAGGTGCACTTGCAATTCGTGCAAAGGTGCAGGAAACTCAATGTGGCACAGAAATCAATATGGTACAGGTACGTGGAATACTATTTTGTATGCGAAATGCCAAAATGGTGCATCAAATTCAAATGTAAACCAGTGTGCTGCATTAGTTGTCACCGTTATTCGAAGATTAACAACATGTTGCATGGTTAGGTGCACGAATTGCAAAAATGGTGCATAGAATACAAAATAAAAATATTTTATGTGATGTTCACAACATAATGGTGCATCAGATGCAAAGATAAAATGAACGCTGAAATGGTGCTTGGAAAGCTTTGATGGAGCATGAAATTCAATGATGGTGCATATCAGTATGATGCATTAGATTCCTAGTTGATTAAAAGATAGTGCATGAGAACAGCATAATGCGTGAATACCTAGATCATTCTGTGGACGCTTTGAAGAAGATGCATGATGTTAGTGTGCTGTATTAGTTGTCACCGTTATTCAGCGACACTCGACATTGTGTATGGCTAGGTGCACGAATTGCATAAATGGTGCTTGGAATTCAATGTGGTGCCGAAGTCATCATGATTTACGTACATGGATTACAGTTTTGGAATACGAAATGCCAAAATGGTGCATGATTCTGAGAACATCATGGTTGTGCATGAGATTCTAAGAAATTGTATGTATCAGTGGTGCATTTGTTGCCACCATGATTCATTGATTCTCATCATTGCGTGGTTAGATTCAAGGTGCAAGAATTGCTAAAATGGTGCGTAGAATTTAATGTGGTGCGGAAGTCAACATGGATCAGGTGCATGGAGTACAATTAGGTGTACGATATGGCAAAATGGAGCTTATGAAATTCAAATTTGAATTAAACGCTTAGATGACGCGTGAGATGGTGCTTAGATATTTATGTGATCATCATGGTGGTGCATGGAATACAAAGGAGCTACATGATGTCTGTATGGTGCATTAGTTTTAGTTATAACTGAATACTCAACAAATTCCATATGTAGGTGCACGAATTGCAAAAATGGTGCAGGAAACTCAATGCGGCACATAGTCCAGGTACAAGGAATGCTATTTTGTATGCGAAATGTCAAAATGGTGCATCAAATTCACTTGTGAATCACATCATAATGGTGCATGAGATGCCACCTTTTTACAAAGCTTATCAACATGTTGCATGGTCAGATGCACGAATTGCAAAAATGGTGCATAGCATACAAAAAATGTATTATATGTGATGCTCACGGCATTACGGTGATTTAGATGTCTAGATGATATGATAAACGCTGAAATGGTGCTTGAAGAGCTGTGATGGTGCATGAAATTTCATGATGGTGCATATCAGTATGAGGTATTAGATACTTAATTGATAAAAAGACATTTCATGCGATCATCATAATACCTAGATCATTCTGTGGACATCATGATGGTGCATTGAAAGAAGGTGCATGATGTTAGTGTGCTGATACTCGTTATTTTGTATGGCTAGGTGCACGAATTGCAAAAATGGTGCTTAGAATTCATTGTTGTGCCGAAGTCACCATGGTTGACGTACATGGAATACAGTTTTGGAATACGAAATGCCAAAATGGTGCATGTTTTTCAAATGTGGCGCTGACATCACTGATTAGTTAGAAGATGGTGCGTGAGATAAGCCTAGATGATTCTGAGAACATCATGGTTGTGCATGAGATACTAAGAAATTGTATGTGTCAATGGTGCACCATAGCTCAGTGATTTTCAACATTGCGCAAGAATTGCAAAAATGGTGCATAGAATTTTTCATAGAAGGGGGGGCAAGTGCCCCCCCTTGCCCCCCCCCTGTGCACGCTAGTGTGGACATCACTAATAAATAGGTAATGTGCGTTAACTATGACAATCTAATAAATATGTACTATTGTTGATAAACAGTTTTATCCTTATTCTGATTTTCAAAGATTAACAGGGACAACATTTTTCTGCAACAACCATACCGCCGCTACCATGCACATTTGCAGTGTTCCGATGTCTCAGCAGCTCTTCGCGTGAAATTCATGAACGCAGTGATGCATCCTCGTCGTTCGTTTCCTCCGCACTCGTCGATGATCAAAATGTCGACAACGACGACGACGCCATCAGCCGCCCCAACTTACGGACGGTGTATACGGCAGTTTATTTTCGTTTAGCAATTTTTCTGCGCCTTTTCTCCCTGTCTCGCTTTATTTTTTCGACGGCGACGGCTGACGTGTGATAGGAGACGAACGGGGCGGTGCAACACGCAGCCGATGCTCGGTCGCGGTCAGTGTCCTCCTGAATTTCTCATTTTTGAAATTCAAATTTATCGCGTTGACTTGCGTTTCCGATACCTATACGTGATCTTGAACGCTTCGCTTGAAATATCTAGTAGGTAACAACTGGCGAGCGCACTTTGGAACGGGCAGGGCCTACTTCCTATAGGTGTTTTCTAATTCTACCTAACGCCACAGAGTAGGGCGCTTAGCGTAGTCATTTCCCATGCACACTTGATTGAATACGAAAAACGCAGCATTCCGCAGAACGGTAGCACGGACGCCCGCCGCAGCCTGCTGCTCGCTTGCATTCGTGGGTGGGTAGCGGACGGCAGCGAGACATTTGCAATATGGGTCTCGGGAAGTCGAGCGAATGAGAACGTGGGGTGACGGCGACCAGGGCGGGATGTCCGACGGACGACGCCAACGGGGAAGCGCTTGTTTGTTTATCATTCGTTAGCTCGCGCGCGGTCTGTTTGGGGCTGTGCTGTGCGACGTAGAATGTGCTTGGCTTTGTTTTTCGTTTCTTCGCTGTGCTATTTGTAGCGCTTCTGTAGCCTATGAAGTGGTATTAGTGGCAGGCAATCGCGAGTCGCGACTTGTGTAGTAGATAGATGCGACGCGCTGCCTCGCGTCAATTATTTTTATCGCCATTTCGAGGCAACCACGATTGACTCGGTTGATTGAACTTGTAATGTCACAGCCGAGTGCCGTCAAGCATCGAGAGGGGTGTTCTGGTCTGGATCCACGTGGTCGCATGGTTTTGTTATGATGGATGGTATTTACTAACGGCAGTTCTTATTTCTCTTTTATCTATTCACAGATCATGGAATCAGCACAAGAGGCAGCGTCGCCGCAAGATCAGTCGCAACCAGCGACTGATCCTTTAGCGATTGGCGACAGCTCCGACCAGCAAGAACCAAGTTCCACGGGAATGGAACCCACTTCTATTACGGAGTCACAGTCAAGCAAAGAGGCTGAACCTGTTCAACCACCAGATACGTCTGGACTAGACAATGCCGAGCCGCAGGCCATCGATACTCAACCACCGGTTGCCCAAAGCCCTCCTGTTGAACTGTCTTCGGCAGAAATGGTGACGGTCAACACTCTAGATAATGTAATGAAATCACCTACTCAGGAGCCAATGATAGATCCACTGGCCCCCTGTGAACCTCTGCCGGCAGTGGTGGAAGAATGTCAGACAACGGGACCTGCGAAGGTTCCGACACCGCCCGAGGAAGAACCACTCATCCCCAGGGAGGACAAACCTGATCCGGCACCTCAGGAAACCATCGGTAGTGTAAGCAGTAGTGATAAGGAGGCAGATTTGGTTCAACAGAAACAGACAACCGAAGAAGATGCCTCAGTCAATGCTCAACCAACTTCATCAGATAATCAAACGGAGCCCGCAACGGAACCTCCGCAGCAAACTAATTCTTCAAACGAGGTTCCCTCAAGTAGTAACAATAGCAGTAGTACTAGTAACAGTAACAGTTTTACCGCTGGCAGCAGCAGTAGTAGTGGTAGCAACCTCGGCATCCGGAATGCCGTCACTAGTGATAATAGTCTAAAGATAAACGGTATTAGTGATCTTAGCATACTCGATGTTACCCAAGGTAACGACGATGAGATTGAAGTGAAAGTCGAAGGTGGCAGTCTTATGCACAAGGTGATAAAGTTTTCCCTTTTAAACGGGATGCAGGACAGTAGTAAGCGACTTGAGAATAGTCGGTTGATAATGAGTGGCGTTGGTAGTAACCCTACCATTGAGAAGACACTGGCGTCGACTTCGTCGCTCGGTCGAACTGCTCTCGGTGGAGGACCTTTGAGGCAAAGTGATAAAGCAAAGGAAGAAGGTTTCAAAGGTGGTGGTAGCAGTTCGTTCGACAGTTCCAAGACTACACCGCCGGCTTGTTCCAATGTTCGGCCTCCATCCGTGGGGCCAAGCTCATCTCCGAGCAGCTCCAACAGCAACAGTTGTGACAGTGGAAGTAATGCAAACAATAGTGACAGCTCTGAATCAAAACCGAATCGGACAGAAGAGCCTAGTGAACAAATGGCACATTCCGTAGATAGTAGTAACGTCAACAGTGGCACCAATGTTGAGAGCGTTCGAGAAGAAAGTGTCAGTGATACCTATAGCAAAAGTGCGTCGTTAGACTTTCGAGAATGGCCTCCAACTAGCACGGGTTCAACGGTTCCTGCATCTACATCTAGCAGTCCCACTGCTCCTGCCCCTACGACTACGGCTGTGGCAGTCAGTACTGCTTCTTCTTTCGATGTATCAAATGCCAACAAGGAGACTGAACAACCTACAAACACAAATAATGCTGCCCCTGTAGCGAAACGCCCCAAAGCGATGTATTATGCAGAGTTGCCAGACTTTAGTAAACCGATATTCTCTGCTCCAAGTCTGACGTCCAGCACTCCATCATCCACCACAACTGGTAGAGACCGCAACAATACTGCTCAGCCTGCCAAAAGCCTAAGTCAACTGCAGATGAAGACGCCTGACTTCAGCCGAATTATTGGTCCACAATCCAGTTCGGCAGGCAGCCCTCCCACATCTACAGCTCCGGCAGCTTCAGCGCCAGTATCAACGACAACTTCAAGATCTCACGAACTTCAGATCGCCAATCCCGACTTCTCCAAAAGTTTCGCACCCAATCAGCATCCATCGATGCCCACAACTTCTTTCGCTTCGTCTTCCAGGCCTGATGAGCGGTCCAATTATATAAACCCCACATCGTTTGCCGAAATTAGCAAGCAGCGAAATTACATAAGTGATCTACAGTTGAAACATCCGTCCTTTCCTGAAGGCCCAACGTCACAACCTGGAGTTGTGAAAGCACCGTCATCCAGCCTTCCTCCGCAAGGACCTTCGAATCTCAACAGCTATAGAATTGAAAAACCTGCAACCGCGTCAAAACCGTACCCACCAAGTCTGTACCGTCAAGAGCCTCCCGCTCAAGTACAGCTGGAAGAACCCAAAGCACACGTAATCCATAAGGCAGCGGGTAACCAGGAAACCTCGAAACCCTGGAACCCTGCTCTGGAATACTCCCCTAAATCGTACAACCAACCAAATGAAAAGGAGCGGTATCCCCATCCCTACCCAACTGGACCTAAAGGGCCCACACCTCTGCCCAATGAACCTCCTGCTCAATCTTACCCTGGATATTCACCATATCCACCTAGTAGCAAAAGCAGTAAAGATCAAACTCCAACCTCCGTGCCGGTAACGCACCCAGGTGGCATCATCGTCAACAATATCAAGACGTACTATCCTGAACCACATCAACCGTTGCCCAAATCGAAAGACCTGGAGTTTCGATTAGAACACAAAGAAAAGCAACTCCGCCAAGAGGGCACAATCATTACACTAAAGACTAATGACAGCCGTCCAGCGACCAGCAATCCACCGGCAGCTCAAAACCCACAATACCCTCCCCAACCGTACCAGGCTTCTCGGTCACGGCCACCTGCCACGGAACGCCGCAACGAGACCCAGGAAATCCTGTACCGAGACTTCAAGCTCAAACAATCGTACGAGATGCCACCGCAGTCTTCCCTACGGATGCCGCCATCCTCCAGACAACAAGAGGAGTCTCGACCTCACGTTAGTCAAGACCATACCACACTTCCACGGGACCGATCACCGTACGATCCGTACTATCGGGGACCACAGCCAGTTCCTCAAAATCCAACGGCTTCTAAGTACTACCCTCCCCTCGAGCATCACAAGCAGTCCGTTAGTCCAGCTCCGTCTGCTACTCCATCGCCCACTCCGATGCATGCGCAAAACCGTAGCCCTGCCCCAATCCCTGGCAAACCACTTCAACACGGACTTGGCAGCGGCATGATGCACCCACCCTCGAACTGGCCCAATCAAAGCCGTGCAATTCCTAGTCCTCATGGAAGCTCTACATCATCGCCTTCATCAGCACCACCCTCGATCAGTCCGAACCACTTCGTACAACAAAAGAACTCACCTAGTCCGGTTCACTCCTACGGACCTCAACCAGGTCCAAGTCACGCCTACAAATCACCCAGTCCGTCATCATCCTCCTCACCTGCACCTTATACGGGGCAACCATCACAATCCGGTGCCGTGACCAAGTACACACAGTACTATCCATGCGGAAACGGTGAACGCGTAGTAAGCATCGAGATCAATAAAGACACCTACAAACCTGGCCACAAAGAATTGGACTACAACATGGAGCAGAAGTTCGCTGAAGTCTGCCAGGCACACGAAATGAAAGAAAAGCAAGCTAAAGCTGCGGTTAAGATTACCGAACCCCAAAGGTCACAACCCTACCCCAGTGGGTCGGCAGAGTACTCCTACAGGCAAGCTCCCTATAAACAAGTGGATAACAGGCCTCAGGAAGCATACCGAGATGAATATGGACGATCTCGAACTATTCCAACATCAGCAACTCACGCTCAAGCACCACGATATCCACCACAGGAGAATCCCAACTATGGACAGTATTATCAACAGCGTCTAGGCTCCGATGTGGAAATACGCAAGTCACAAGATCCTCCACAGCCTTACAAAACCTCCTCTAGTCGGGATCCTTCGCCAGCTCAACGGTATGGGTCTAACGAATCACTGTATCATCACCACTCAAAACAACCCGGTTACCCTCCAGCGCACCCTTCAAGTTCTAAGGCACCACCGCAGCACCATCCCATGTACCCCTCGGCAGGGAATGAACCTCCGGGACCGTCGTCCCAATACGGCTCTGTGGCAAAAAGCTCCTATCCAAGTTCACCGTACGAGCGACCGCCGGAGAATCCATCTGTGATAAGCAATACCTACAGCCAAGAACGCGGTTCATCGAGTAGACCTTCGTATCCTGAATCGCGGCAACATGCACCTGTAGATCTATATCCTGCCGCAGGTCATCCATATCAACCTGCGATTCCACCTGCCAAATCAGCTTCCTCGCATCCCTATCCGCATCTACCGGGTCAGGCCCCACCGGTACCCCCCACCAGCAGAGATAACCGAGGTCCCTCTGCCTGGCGGTATCAACAGCAGCAACAGCAACAGCAACAACCACAAATTCCACCTCAACAACCCGGATCTTCAGCCTACGGTCATGATCGGCATCATCCACCCGTTCGTGATGAACGGCAAAATCCTGTCATTCAAGCACCGGTCAATAAGAACATCCCTGTCAAAGTGATAGCAACGGTCAACACACCGCCGGTTGCTCCATCTTCGACGACGATAGCACCAGCTACAAGCACCACCAAACGAGAATCTCCGCTTGATCTTTCGGTAAAAACAGTCAAAACTAAGGCCGATTCTACCGGATGCGACGACTATGGTCACAGCAGTAGAGGTCGTGACACTCTCCCCAAAGTGAACTTCAATCCGAACTTCAAGAAGCACATTCCCAGTATACCAGAGCGACCACCTCAGGATACTCGGAAACCACCTCAACCTGTTCAACCACCACAACCGTACCATCCTCACATGGCCAGAGAACCTCAACCAATTCCACAGCATCACCCACAAATGCATGCTGCTGGACCGTCGTCTAAGCCTTCTCCAGCGATGCCTCCTCATCCTGATCATCGGCAAATGCCCGTAATCGGATCGGCAATTCCTCCGGGTTATGACAAGAAGACAGACGCCTACATGTCTGCCAACTACCGAGCTGTTGGTGGTCCTGCTGAAAACATTAGAGACGCACGATATCTACCAGATAACCGATATCCTCCTCAACAGCCGAGACCTGATCTTCAAGATCAACAAGCATACAGAGGACCACCGCCAGGTGGGTCTTCCTACCCACCACGGTTACCACCTGGAGCACCAATGCCTCCACATCAGTATCCAAATGTTCCTCCAAAATCGGAGCCATTCTATCCCGGTGGTGTCAAGCCACCCACCTCTGCCTCAAGTAGAAGTGTGTATTACCCACCGCATGAAGTGGCACGCAGCAGTAAGAACCCTCCGGGAATGCCCAAGCTCTCGATGGATGATCCTCGAATTGAAGATCGTAAGTTTGTCGAAAGCATGCTCAAAAAGCAAGCCTCTCCTTCAGCTGAGGTTATTGCTGATCTACAGGCAGGAAAATTCTCCACTAGAATACCAAGTACTCTGGCTCCGGCCAAGAAACGTCCTGCAGAGGCTATTCCAAAGACATCCCCACCAAAAGCACCTCGCCTTGAGGAACCCAATCTGCATCGGCCGTACGAGAATAGCTATCGATACCCGTCACAACCTGGTCCTGCTGCTCCAAGGGACTACTATCCGGCTCCGGTCAAGCTTGAACCAGCAAGTCCACAACCTGCCGGAATTTATTATGCCGAAAAACGTTCCGAGATGCCTTCAATAACCCGAGGTGTGCTGAACAGTCCTCAAAGCCAACCGCCATCATCCATGGCAAACCACTCGGTGCTGCAACCTAATACTCAGCAGAGTTCTCATACCTCAGTCATCACAAGCTACCATCCACCCAGCAGTAGACCGGAAGTTCCACGGGTACGAGAAGAATCTCCAAATCAGAGAGACTACCGGCAACAACCCCCCTACGGTCAACCAGATGATCGTCTGTTCTATCCGAAGCCGGAGCCCTTTCGTCACGGCCACGGTGATTCAAAGTACTTTGGATCATCGTTAGATAAAACCTCCCCAGCCTCAATGAATGCTGTTCAGCCGACCAACAACAACCAGCATCAGCAACCGCCAACAGTGGTCATGCAGTCTCATATACAATACGGTGGCCAGAAACTACCTCCACAACCACCATTATCATCATCTCAATCGTCAATTCAACACTATAAACGACCGGAAGTCCTTCAAAGTCCTTCACGGCCTGATTACTACAACCTACCAAACCATGCACAATCCAAGCCAACCATAATGGAAAATCACCACAGTAGATCCTACGAGAATCTACCGCGTTTGATCAGCGATCCTCCCAAGCTAAGTCCTGAATATAGATCTACACCTCCGCACCAAAGCTCCAGTCAGGAATCTCTCAACAAAAGCTCTCCAGCCCCGTCCCCACAGCATCGCGGCGCAGATCAATCCGTAATCTCCAAGCTACGGACAAGTCTCGAACAGAAGGAACGCATCAATCAACTCCGCAAGCAAACCAGTTCGGAAATGTCAGAGGAGGATTCCAAGCCCCAGGAAATGAGTTCCTTTCCGCCGTCTCACTTTCGCTCCAAAGGCGCCATGAAAGCTTACACTCCGATCCCAAACTTTGACATGCCAAACTCGGCCGCCTCTCAATCAACGCAGCCCCCTCCCCCACCACCGCCAGCACAGGCAGTCGGATCACCGCGGCCACCCAGCCCAATCAAGTCCGAACCGGTGGAGATCCCAAAGGAGCCAATTGAACCTCCGGCCGAGATCGAGGGAACCTCTGCGCTCGATATCCTTGACTGGGGGAGCGCCTGCAACGAATTCGTTGAACAACTGCAAACGGGCAAAAAGCGAGGGCGGCGGAAAAGAGGGATCGCCGCCAAACGTGACTCCGATCAGTTAACGGGACTGGCCGACGAGGGGTTTAGAGTTGATCTGCCCGGAGTGGCCAACAGTTCCCTGTCGGAAGTTCCCCAAGAAGTACTTAAAAATGCCTCTTTGGAAATTGGAGAACCCGACAGCACCAGCGATGAGGACAAACCACTGCATTTGCTCAAACAACAGTACAGTTCTACGGGGGAATTGAAGGAGGAGCAACTGCAAGTTATACAAAATCTGACGAAAGAGAAACAATCGGAGAAGATAGCAAGAAATATGCGGGAGAAGCAGCGATTGGAACAGGAACAGAAGCACGAAGCCAAACTGGGGCGCTGTAGCAGCTCGGAAGACGAGCCCGACACGAAGCGATTGGTACAGCGATCGAAGATGCGGGCGAGGAAGTTGCGCAATAGGTTGAGTGTGCCGCTTAAATCGTCCGATGTGAACACGGATGAAGAAGATGAAGAGGAAGAAGAGCAAGACCAAGCAAGAGATTTGAGAAAGCGGAAACGTTTGGATCAGACCACGTCCGAATCGGAAGCGGGGAGTAATGCCAAAAGGATGAACCGTTGTCAAACGCAGGTGAAGCAAGAGAATGGAACCGAATTAAGTTCGGATGAAGACGAATCAAAGTCTCCGGGAAAGAAGGATGCTGCAACACCAGAGGTGAAAAAAGAAGCTCAACAAGGTGCTCGTTCTGACAGCGAGTCGAACGATGTTAAGACAAAGGAATCGGTAAGCGGCAAGAAAAATTGTGAGGCTGATGATGTATCGAGTGACAATGAATCGGAGAAAGATACGAAAGAAGTGAAGGAAGGTGAATCTAAAAAGGCTGTGAAGACTAGGACTTCTTCAAGGTCCAGGGCGGTAGAAGAGCCGTCGGATAGTGAGGAGTCAGCTGTTGAAGAGGAAACAATGACTCGTTCGAAGAGCAAGCTAGAGTTGGAGAAGCGTCGATCAAACAGCAAGGTGTTACGCAATGATAAGATCGTAGGGAATTTTGTAAGAGAGCGGAAAAAGTCGGAGAATATAACACCACAGAAGGGTAAGAAAGTGAATGCAAAACTGGAAGCCAGCAAGAAGAGAATCTTGGACAGCGATTCAGACTCAAAAACTATAGGTACAAGGAAGCGTACCAGGAAGACGTCAAAGCTGCAAACCACATCCGGCTCGGAAAGCTCCGAGGAAAGCGACGTGGAAACGGTATCGGAACGCTTGCGTTCAAGGAAACAGAAGACATCGGAAACATCAGCTCCTTCGTCTGCTTCGAAACGAGGTACTAGTCAGGACAATCGTACACCTGCCAAAGGTGCTATCGACAAAAAGTACGTTAAGCAAGAGCAAAAGAAACGAGGTCGCCAGAAGAAAACATCACAGGATTGTGCATCAGCCAATACCAGCGAGAACTTTTACCCCGGTTGGGAGAAAGAATTATATGAGTTCAAGCGGTCGCTCAAAGTTCCACCGGAGTTGATCACGATCGGAGGAAAACAGTATGTTCACAGAATATCAGCATCTTTGCCAGACTTGGATTCCCATCACAGTGATGAGTCTGAGACGTTCTCGGAGATTGTGAAGAAGATCAACCAGAAGGATAGTTCAAAGAGTAAAAAGGTCAAAACCAAAGCAGCCTCGAAGCAAGGTCAGAAAAGTAACCAAAAATCTAAGGAAGAACAAGAAGAGCAGAAGAAAGTGGAAGGCAACAAGAAGTTCACATCGATCATCGAAATACTGCACGAACGGATTCTGCGACACGCCAAACAAGCCAAGGCAAAAAAGTCCAAGAACAAAGATGACAAAGAAGTGCTGAAACCAAAGCCGGAGCTGGAACTGCTCCCTACGCCTGGCGCTGAAAGTGAAGCTCTGTTCAACCGAAAGAAGAAGTCTCTTTTTGATACGGCCATTTTCAAATCAAGAACCCGAACAGGACAGAAGGTGATGCAGTGTAGAGAGATCATCCGAGAAGTTTTTGGTGGTGATGACGAGCGACCTCAATCGGCACCACCGTTGGCATGCGTTCAGGAACTGAAGAACCTGACGTACGATGAAATGTACAACGAAATGTTGACAAAGAGTTCGAACGTGGCCGAGGAGATGTTTCGCGCTCAAAAGAAAGCCGAAGAGGAACGAGCAGTGGCGTCAGGGTCCGGTCAATGCGGATCGGGGAGCAAGGTGAAAATCGAAGACCTGGATGACGAAACTCAGGATAGTGTGCTGCTGAAGGATTCTGAGCGGATAACCGAGGAAAACGATACGCCATCGGTTGTTTCGGAACGGGACTTGGCAACGCCGGTGTCGTTCAAAGGTATTGGGAAGAAGAAGACGCACAAAAGCCGTCGCAAGGGGAGTTCTGGTTTCGACTACATTCGGAAGAAGAAGAAGCCAGTGGTGAACAATGGCGAGAATAGCACTCCAGTTGTTCCCAAGAAGAAAGTCGTGTCGGTTTTCGAGAACCTCGAATCAAAGGACGAGTCGCACATCAGCAAGGAAATACGGAGTTGGGTACTGAACAAAGGAGTTGGCGAGAGTGTTATGCACAGAGCGGCAAGACTAGGTTATACGGTAGGTAGCGCAGATGTTTCGAAGAGTTCAGAGGTACTGAAAAGATTTGTTTTGTTGCAGGACGTCATCGTGTACTGTTTGGAGCGATTGGAGATGGATCCGGACACGAAGGATAATGCAGGATACACTCCATTGCATGAAGCATGTGCCAAAGGACATCTGGATATCTGCCATTACCTGCTGCAGTACGGTGCAAGTCATTCTGAGCCTGCACCTTCCGGAATGCGTCCTCTTCACGAGGCTGTGGAAAACTCCTTCATCGAAGTTGTTCGACTGTTGTTAGCATTCGGTGCTGATCCGTTACTCGCAACCTACGCCGGTCAGACACCGATTCAACTCGCAGAGAACAACGAGATGGAGCTGTTTCTGAAGAACCACCTGTACGACATTCAAAGTACCAACCCAAACAAGACGGGATGGAAGCTAGATGGACCGTGGAAAACTCATGGTTTGTATTATTTCGTGGAGAAAAAAACAAAGCAGTTGCTAATGCTTCAACTTCTTTTTAGATCCCGAAGAAAGTGGATGTGACATATTGGCCGATATTCCAGGGTTCTTCGAAGATGACAATTTCCACAACACATCTACTGTCACGGAGCGATCGTCACTTAGCAATTCCACGAATTCTTCCGATACGCTGGACAGTAGACAATCTTCTTTGAACCTTCCACCTCCGCCACCACTTGCTTCTCCGGCTCTTCCGCCACCGCAAGTTCAGCAGCCCATCCCGAAGAAGTGCGACTCTAACTCCAACATCATGAACTTCGAGGTCAAGATGGAATACAAGGACTGTGCCGTGGTGTTGAACGACATCCACGACCGGAGCGAACCTAAGCGTAACGGAAACAACAATAACGATCCGCTATCCACGTATGTTAACGGGCAGCTTCAATCGGTGGAAGTCAAGAGGGAACCGAGCGAAACTGTCATCCCCAATGGAGGTAGTGAACAAACGGGGCTATTCATGAACAGTGACTGTGAGGACGAGGACGGAGATGATGGTGAATTCGTGTTCGAGTACGAAGAAGCCGAGCGGCCGCTGCCACCGCTGTATCTGCTCAAGGACGAGGCCGTCGGAGACAAGTGGGTGCTGATGACGGATTTATGCAACATTTTGAAGCTGAAATCGAAGGAAGCCGTCATGCGACAGGTGAGTGCGGGAGATGTTGGGTAGTAAAAGAGAGGGGAGGCCTGCCGTGTTTGCAGGGAAAGTATCCGACAGCAAGTCGCCGATGCTGGTGCCAACAAGTATTCAAGGCAAACACAAGTGCCAGCTTGTTTCCGTGGCGTGCAAGCAAGTTTATGCGGCTTGTGTTGGTATTGATTCAACTACTCGAGGCTTGTGTCAGCACTTCTGAGAGGCTTGGATCAGCAGGTCTCTGATTCTCAGCAAGTCTTATGCCAGTAGGTCTCCGAAGGATTGTGCCAAACAAGCATTCGAAGCTAGTGCAGGCAAGTTTTCGAGGATTGTGTAGGAAAGTCTCGGAGGCTTGTGCATGCAAGTCTCTAAGACTTGTGCTGGCAAGTCTTAGAGCTACTACCAGCACGTTTGTAAGGCTTGTGCCTGAAACTTGTACCAGAAAGTATCTGGTAACCGGGGTATAGTATCTCATAGTTTTTCCATAAGTTACCTGACGAAAAAAAATGCCATTAGTTCCAGAATTAACCCTTATTTCTTTCAGATCTGCTCCAATACGCCTGTGAATTCGACCACACCAAGCTCCATTGGAACGCCAGCCAACACTGCAACTGTCAATTCGACGAACGTAACCACCATCACGGCAACACCGAACGGAACAACCAACGGTAGCACAGCCAACCGGGAATTGATTCGAGAGCTCAAAATCGAAGACTTCCTGTCCAGGGCCAGTTGCCTTCAGTTGCTTTACGCCGGCGAGAAGCTCAACATCAACTCGAACAAGGTTGTACTGGTGAAGTACAACGAGAACGTCCGTAATCTGCTCGCGGTGAAGACGCTGATGACCAAAATCTAATTTGAAAATGAATGAAGAGACAAAGGAACGACTGACTGAAGAAGCTGGATGAGGGACAAAGAACCGTAACAAACGAACAAGAGAATATGCCTTAAATACGTAGAAGGAATGGGAAAGGGTTAGAATGAAAGGAACCAGAAAAGGTGATACAGAGATAGAGAATCTGGCAACCAGAAGACTTGAATTGCAACAGAAATAAAGCAGAAACGGAACAAATCTTGCTCAGGTTACGATATGATTCTACGGCATGAACGCCACAGAGTCAGAAATTACAGTGTTCTCTGCGCTTTTCATTTGCCTCCTTTTTTGTACGAACATGAATTTGGTTAATAAACACGCAATTCTGTCGTGCATTGGTAAGCCTAATTTTGGGTACAGAAAACCCATATTGGAGACTGAGTAGAAGTAACAGACACATACACACATGCAACTAAACCAAGAAACAATAGAAGACTCACTGAACAGAACAGAACTGAATGCCGGAACTCGCGCAAACGCAGAAAAAAACCGTGCCTTCCGTACCGTGGCAACGGCAATTTTTTTTTAATGGACTGCTTTGATCAATCGGTGTTGCAGTCAGTAGCAGGCTGTGCGTTTGCCAAGGGCAACCACGAGCAGAACATCACACTCACACCAACGTACTTTGTAATCGTCCGTTTTAGTAGTTGATTTACTAGCATTTTTGAATGTGTTTTTCTACTCCTAATTGAGATTCTGAAAACATGAAATTTTCGATGAAAATCAGCGCAGAAGAATGGTAGTCTATCGATTCGTGTTTTGTTTAGTTTTGCAGATTTTTTTTTAGTTAGACAGAAAACATTATCGTTTAAGTGTTAGTTATGAGAATTGCAAGTGCGTCAACATATCTGTTTCCGTTTCCTTCTTGTTTAGTGTGATTATCGCTTTGCAGCAAAATATTTATTTTTAGTTCAAATTTGTTTGTATTAAGTTGATTATGGTTAACCTAATTTTTACTCTAGATAGTATTATTGTAGCAGCAGTGTGTACATTTTGTGTATTTTATGATTGAATGTTATGTAGATAAAACACTTGCACATTATTGCTTTTTTTTTAATGAATCACAACTTGTTTAACTCAAAACAACTGAAGTAAATTTGAGGAAAACGAAACTTCCGAATCCGTTGGACGGCAATCCAATCGTAACTGCGTAACTATGAACTATATAAAAAAAACTCTATGTATTTGTGCACTAAGTGCAGACCTCCAAGCGAAAGAGTACTAATTCTACACATACTCTGATTGTTGTCAGTTTTACAAAGGGTTCGTTTGGACATCCGTGCAGCCAACTGTATGTAGAATGAAATTCACTAGATAAGACGATAAACTGTTCCACCATCAGTTGCGAATCAAAAGTTTTGAAAAACAAAACGACATAATAATATATATAGGAAAGGATGATGGTTTCACAGAAATAAAAAAGGAACATCAACTCACATCAGGTAGTAAGAAGTTACAAAAAATGGTAAACAAAAAGAGGTGACGGATAGATAAGTAGGAAAGCAACCGACAGAGAGTGACACGTACCGGAATGTTTTGTGCAATCGGCTTTAACTCAAATTTAATTAGTTATTTTTATATTATTTTAATCATTAAACTTAGACCAACTGCATACACCCATACACTTTTGATTGAGACACTTTGTCGGATTATTAGTTTTGTGGTAAATAGGTAAAAACAACCCCCCCTAATGTCGATATATGAAAGCGAAGTTAAGCATGGTTTAGCAAGCACTACTTGCCTGTATATTCTGTGTAGATTGGTTTATGAAAGTTGACTTAGAAACAAAATACACGAAAAACAAGAAAATGTGATTTTCGCTTAATATACAACACTTTATTGATCAAAGGCAAAAATGAATAATATTTGATGACTAACGTGAGAGAAAAACATAGGAAAAGTATATTATTATGTAGAGTAGAATAAAACTCAACATTGAATGATAAATGTGATGTGACTGTTAATGACGTTTTGTATTCATCCGAAATTTTCCAGAGGAATCGACGCACGGAAGGTGGTTTCCAAACTTTATCTACACTCATCATCGAACCAATCGTTTCATCCCATCTACTCCGTTCCACGTGTGCTTTCCGGTGTATCGTCGATATCTGCTTTGACAGTGACAGTAATATCGAAAAGTGCCGTTCATTAATTTGATAATGGTCGTATGGCAGGCTGTGTTGGAAAGGAAGTTCACGGCTGATCGGTAATCATACTCGTGGATGCGGTGTAAGTAATAAACTGTCGTCAGTATGTAGGTGCTGAACTTTCAGGTCATCTTTCTAAATTCCTCCTCGTGGTTGAGGTTAACCTATGCGTTTACCTTTCCATGATCTTGATCCATTGACAGGATGAGAAAACCAAGTGCCAGTCTAATACCAGGGGACTGAAATGGTCTTCTTGTTTTTTTTTATCCAGCTCTGAAACTATGCTGAAACTATTGCTGTGAGATAAACTATTAGCTTGAGCCGATAAGCTTGTACTTAAACAAACTCTACGCAGGGGCGGAAACGAAATTTGCAAACAAGCGTTAGACTGGAACCCAGCAGGACATCGCAGCAGAGGCAGACCCAGAGGCTCATGGCGGCGCAGTCTCAACAACGAAATCAAGCAAGTCGACATAAATTTGACTAAGCCACAGGTCAAGGCAATGGCTGGCAATCGCCCATGATAGAAATCTTTCAATTCGGCCCCCTGCACCACCGCACTATGGGGCGGCTCCATACAAATAGGTGGGAAAAAATATTTTCGCGTCAATTTTATAATGTTTTGCCAATATTTGTAGGGTTTATGCCTTAAATATATGAAAAACATGTTGAACAGTTTGTTTCAACACGACAGTTTCAAACAGCATGGAATTACAAGGGCTTTGCATACTTTTAGGCGTTTAACTGTGTATAAAGATTTCTGTTCCTTTTTACAAAATGGATTCAAATACGTAAAAACACGCTTCGCTAAGAAGTCCTAGACCCGATTTAGACTTCACTATGATTGATCTGCCGAAAAAAGCGGTCATGACGACCAAATGTTTCCTCAGAGGTATTTAATTATCAATAGGATGATTTTATATGGCAATATCTCAATCATCGCCGACAACTTGATTGGAATTGCAGAATACATAGCAGCTAGTAGCAGCCAAATTTGATTTCAATGTCTCCCAGGGATTCTAAACAAAGACGTAGAAGTAGTACCGAAGCAAAACTTTGCGAAACTTTATTTTTTGCAAGGAACGGTTTGTATGGGAAAAAATAGAATAATTTAATGTGACATCATTTAATAGTTTTACAATCAACATTTTACGTCTGATAAGCAGGGATGGAAACACTCACTTGTTGTTTTCTCAGCTCAGAAGCGTGTAACCAAGAAACGATGTATGGCTTGTGGTTTTGTCTAAAAGTTTTCGGAAAAGAGTAGGGTTCGTAAACCCATACCAAAGACGTGACAGACCTGTGAAAGCGACTCTCCACAAGGTGAGTGTAATTTACATTCACCTCGTGGAGAGTTACCTTCGCAGCTCCCTCATGCCTTAGATATGCGTGTGCGACCCATACTTTATTCGGCAAACTTTTAGATAAAATCAAAAGGCAAAAGTCGTCCATACAAAGTTTCTTGATTGCACGCTTCTGAACTGAGAAAACAGCAAGTGAGTGTAACTCTTCACAAGTGAGTGTTCCCATCTCTGCTGATAAGCCATCCGAAAGGTATATAAGCAAGTTTTTAGAAACTATTTTAAAAGTTTAACATTTGTCATTTAAGCCGAAGATATCTTCTTCTTCTTCTTTACGGCTCTACGTTTCCATTGGAACTTGGCTTCAACTTAGTGTTCTTTGAGCACTTCCACAGTTAAAAACTGAAGGGCTTCTTTTGCCTGCCATTGCATAAATTGGTATATTGTGAGGCAAGTACAATAACACACTATGCCCAGGGAGTCGAGAAAATTGTCTCGAGCGGAACGGGAATCAAACCCGTCGTCTCCGTATTGGCGTTCCATACCCTTAACCACTAAACCTTTCTTATTTTGCTCAATAACTTAAAAACTAGTACATATGAGATATCGCAATTCCAACCACATTTTTTGGCCCTTAAGGGTCCTAAAATTGATTAACAATGTATTTTCGATCTAACATCTATTATCTAAGAGTTCATGCATTGTGCACGATACTTTCAATTCGGTCATACTTAAATTTTTTTTTTTTTTTTTTTTCCTTCAGACTCTAGTTTAATTTAAAAACACTTCACTAATACTTTACTTTTGCAAAAGAAAATAAAAAATGAATAACTCTTTTAAAGAAAAACTAGAAAGGACGAGCAAATTCCTTTTAATTCTACTACTGTGCTTATCTTCGGACAGATAGGCCTATTTCGTCTGTGACTTACAGACTTCTTCAGTGTCAAGTGCTCGACTGAAGAAAACCTCGCATTCGTTGTGGTATTTATACTAGGAGTGTATGTGTAGGTACGTGTGTGGGTAAAAGTGTAGGTATAAAAATGTAGGTACAAAATTGTAGGTACAGATTTGTAAAAAAGGGGGTGTATCTACCTGTTAGAAAACAGGGTGTCGATAAGATACCTAAAGCTAGGAAAATTCCTACCGATTTGGTAGGTAGTCAATTGGTGTTTGTTGTGTTATTTTTTTCCTGCCGATTTGGTAGGTAGTCAATTTGTGTTTTGTGTATTGTGTATTGTTTTGTGTGTGTTAGGTAAAAACTTAAACAGCCACGTGCACCCATTGCCCTGATCCTTGTTAAGTAGTTTTTTATTGTTTTGTTTGTAAATTTCTAAACTTTCTGCAACATCAAGTTTCCATGGGTTTGTAATGTGTCGTAAGAGTTTAATATTTGAAGTATTCAAAAAATGTCCTTCATTGAAAATATGTTCAGCAACTTTAGATTTAAAATGATGAATGAGTCCCTTGTCTGTGTCTTTGTGTGCTTTTGATACTTCCGTTATGTGTTCTTTGAATCGTGTGTTGAGTGTGCGTTTTGTTTGTCCTATGTATATTTTGTCACAGTGATTACATGTTACTTTGTAAACACCAGATTTTGTTAAGTTGTCCAACGGGTCTTTCGTAGATCCTAAGAGAGTTTGAAGTTGGTTAGCTTTGCTTGTGAAAACTAATTCAAAACCAAACTTTCTGAGAATTGGTCGGAGTTTTTTGGTGTCATTGTTGTAGTCCACAATTATCCGTTTAAGTGTAGGTTCTGTCCGTGTCAGTGTAGTCAAAGAACGTCTGTATTGTTGTTGTGTCTTTTTGTTGATGATCTGTTGTATTGTTTGTTTTGTGTAACCGTTCAACTGTGCTGTTTCGAAAATGTAATTAAGTTCTTTCGTTTTTCCTGTTTCACTAAGTGGAAGTGTCTGCATTCGGTGTATCATGTGATTGAAGGATGCAATTTTGTGTTGATGTGAGTGATTTGATGAATTTGGAATAGTGCGTTGAGTGTGTGTCGGTTTTCTGTAAATTTCGAAGGAAAGTGTTGATTCTTGTTTTACGATGAGTATGTCCAAAAATGGTAGTTGGTTGTTCTGTTCAATTTCACAAGTGAATTCGATGTTTTTGTGTGCATTATTGATATTGTTCAAGATTTCAGGTAAAAGATGTTTCTTAACAATGCTAAACACGTCGTCAACGTATCTCCACCAGACTTCAGGAAGCTGTTTGTTGTTTTCTAAGCGTTTTTCCAAATTTGCCATAAAAATTTCACTTAAAAATGGAGAAAGTGGATTGCCCATGGGGGCACCATTAAGTTGTTTGTAGGTTTCATTTCTGAACGAAAAATAATTTTCTTCCATACAAAGTTTGGTTAATTTGATGTATGTACGAACTTTCTTAATCCAATCTGAATCTGAATCTTCATATTGGTTCAGAAGCCAATCTTCTAGTAGGTTAATGGCCTCTTTAACTGGAATGCTTGGAAAAAGTGATTTAACGTCGAATGAAACTAAAATTTCATCGTCGTTAACGGATAAATTCTGTACTAGTTCTGTGAATTGTTCGGAATTCTTGACAGATCTACTGTGAAATTTTTTAGGCATGTTTTGGAATTCTTGTACTAAATATTTGGCAATTTTGTGTGTAGGTGAACCAATGGCTGAAACAATCTCACGCATTTCATTTCCAGGTTTATGAACTTTGGGAAGTCCTTTTATTCTTGGCAATGAAGGGTTAGATTCTTTCAGGCTTTTAATGACGCTTCCTAAAACTGGTGTAGACTCTTTGAGAGTTTTGTCAACACGTCTTACTAATCCTGGAAGAGGATCAGTACGTTGTTTTCGGTAAGGTCCATTTTGAATCTTGTTATTCATTATTTCATCATAGTCCTCTTTGTTCATGATTACTGTTTTGTTTCCTTTGTCAGCTTTCAGATAGAAAACTGGTTTCTGGTTAAGTTCTTTGATTATTCGTTGTTCTTTCAGGTGTTCTTTGTTCAATTTGTTTTGTTGTGTGTTTTGAATAGTGTTAGCTGTTTGTGTTCTGATTTCTTGAATCTGTGGTGTCTGTAAATTGTTCGTGTTGATAGCTGTTTCAATGTCGATTATGGTTTGTGTTGAATCTGGTTTAGAGTGTACTGCGTAGTTAAGACCTTTGTTGAGAAGGGTCAACTGTTCTTCCGTAAACTGTTCGGAAGAGCGATTGACCACTAACCCAGTTAGTTCTTGTGTTGTGTTTTGTGGTTGTGTAGAAGAACATGTAAACTTTGGATTTTGCATCTTTAATGCTTTAAGTTTTTTATCTAGTAATTTCCTTTTTCTTTCTGATTCACAAAATTCTGCAACTTTTACTTTTGTTAGAAAATTAGGGAAAGATTCAGGATAATCTTTCGCTAACTTTAAATGGAGAGAATAACATTCCAAAGTTTTCATGTTGATCTTGCTGTGTAGTTTTTTGATGCTTTCTTTGATGAGTGTTTGTTCAAGTGTCTTTACTATGTTGGGGTTTGTGGCTGATTTAACTTTTACCTTGTGACTTACGGGAGTAAGCCTGTACTTTATACACTTCTTGAGAAACGCGATATCCTTGTGTAATCCTGCGATGGTCTTCTTCAACTCGATGAACTTATTCGGCTCTGATTTTGGCTTGGTTGCCATCTTCACTTTACTTTTACTTTAGAGCTTTTAGTAGAACTTGTTACTTCAGACTCTAGTTTAATTTAAAAACACTTCACTAATACTTTACTTTTGCAAAAGAAAATAAAAAATGAATAACTCTTTTAAAGAAAAACTAGAAAGGACGAGCAAATTCCTTTTAATTCTACTACTGTGCTTATCTTCGGACAGATAGGCCTATTTCGTCTGTGACTTACAGACTTCTTCAGTCGAGCACTTGACACTGAAGAAGTCTGTAAGTCACAGACGAAATAGGCCTATCTGTCCGAAGATAAGCACAGTAGTAGAATTAAAAGGAATTTGCTCGTCCTTTCTAGTTTTTCTTTAAAAGAGTTATTCATTTTTTATTTTCTTTTGCAAAAGTAAAGTATTAGTGAAGTGTTTTTAAATTAAACTAGAGTCTGAAGTAACAAGTTCTACTAAAAGCTCTAAAGTAAAAGTAAAGTTAAATTTTTTGTTTGAAATTGAAATGTATTAACCTTCTAATGATTACATGGGATCCGTTGGACTTCACTGCGACTTTGAAGTGGTTGCGAAATAGCTTGGATAGACATATCGGCCCCATTTTTACAGTACCTTCAAACTACATCGCAATGAGTTATTTGTGCAAAAATATAGATAGTTTCATGGTGTTCTATGGATTATTTTGGATTTCAAAGTTGAACCGGGCGATTTTGTACCCCCGACACGAATGCCTGTATCTTTTTATCGTGACTTCCTAGAATAATGCTGTCTTCGACAAAATTGTTCAATAGACCATGGGTAATCTTATGATAATTTAGTTGAATCGAAATTAGTTTAGTAGATGGCGCCAGTGTGCTGCGGCAACACGCGCGAGCTGGAAATAGCTTTCATCGCGATGGGTGATATGCTGAGGCGCGTGATCGGTTGGTGGCCGATCTACGAAAGAATGTGCAGGTTGATGATCAAGGGCCGATTCTTCAACTTCAGCATAATAAACGTGCACAGCCCACACTCCGGAAGCACTGATGATGACAAGGACGCATTTTATGTGCAGCTCGAACGCGAATACGACCGCTGCCCAAAAGCCACGACGTCAAGATCATCATAGGAGATTTGAACGCTCAGGTAAGCCAGGAGGAGGAATTTCACCGTCTCCAAAAAATATGGCCATACGTAGCACCTTTTTCCAACACAGCCTCCCTTATTGTTACACCTGGAGATTACCACAGCAGACGGAATCTCAAAACGACCACATTCTGATTGACGGACGGCACTTCTCCGACATTATCGACGTCAGAACCTATCGTGGCGCCAACATCGACTCCGACCACTATCTGGTGATGGTCAAACTGCGCCCAAAACTCTCCGTCATCAACAATGTACGGTACCGACGACCACCACGATAGAACCTAGGCGACCAAAACAACCGGATTGCACCTCAGAATATGCGCAGAATCTCGAGGCCGCGTTGCCAGACGAGGGCGAGCTCGATGAGACCGCTCTAAAGGACTGCTGGAATACAGTGAAAGTAGTCATTGTAACTAGCTGCCTGCCAACTACTAACCCGTACAAGCTAGCAGCAGCAATAAACTCCTCGAGCTGTGTCTCAGAGTCGGCTTACTACTGGATCAAGGGAGACGTGACAAAGTATGGAAAACACAAGAATTTTCATGTTCTTTAGACATTTATTACCCTATTCTGTGGCGTGTAGGTGTGTAGCGCGTAGGAGAGGAGATCGATCACTATTGTACTCACTGCTTCTCCTTCGGCATTGGCCCACATGGTTACGCACGGTTGCGGTAGCCCTATTGTTCCGGATACACATCGGATCTGTCCAGCGGCTTTGCTGGGGAATTGAAGGCGTCTCCACTCATAGATGGTATCGGCACGGCCCTGGACGAGACCAGAGTGACCGTGCTGAGAGGGGTCCCTCCTTAGTATTTAGGGCCGGAAGCCCGAGGGAATCGTCCGGATTCGGACGACGGGGTGTCCTTTACGTTTAGATTCGGAAGGCATTTTGACTTCCGAGTCGACCCGTGTGAGGCCGTATTTTATAATACGGGAAGAGGTCCTAAATAAAATAATTAGTTCCGTCAGGGTGGCCGGTGATTTTAATGTAGGCCAAATAACCTGAACGGAAGTAGGCCGTTGCCCCAATTCCCGCCATCGGAAAAGAAAGGGGAGGGGGGATTGTAGGCTCTCGATCGCGAAGACCGGTGTTTCTCACACGGACGCCTATATACTTCTGCCTAAAAATCTTCTATTTGGAAGATGGCAGCGCACATGGGACATAATTCACGGCCATGACATATCTAAACATAAATCCTCTATGCCCTTCATCAACGCTAGGTTGTAATGGTTTGGTAGCGGAGTAACCCTCTCAGTCGTGCGGGGCCTTCTGACATTAACAAGACAAAAAAAAACATAAAATTTCCGCCAACATTCCGCTCATACAAATAATTAAAATCTAAGGATGTACCCGATAGGTTACACCATCAACGACGCAGCCGAGAGCACCATCGGATACGTGGAACGAAATCGACGGAACGAATGGTTCGACGAAGAGTGCTGAACGGTTTTGGAGGAGAAGAACGCAGCGTGGGCGGTAATGTTGCAGCAAGGGACCCGACAGAATGTGGAACGTTAAAAACAGAAGCGGAAACAGCAGACACGTCTCTTTCGAAGGAAAAAACGCCGCCTGGAAGAAGTGGAGTGCGAAGCAATGGAACTGCTGTACCGTTCCCAAAAAACACGGAAGTACTACCAGAAGCTCAACGCATCCCACAATGGCTTCGTGCCGCGAGCCAAAATGTGCAAGGATAAGGACGAAGGCCTTCTGACGGACGGACGTGAGGTGATCGAAAGGTGGAAGCAGCACTTCGATCAGCACCTGAATGGCGTGGAGAACGTTGGTACGGGAGACCACGGCAACGGAGGGAACGATAACGCCAATGCAGCAGAGGATGGAAATGAGCCAACTCCCATGCTGAGGGAAATTAAGGATGCCATTCATCAGCTCAAAACCAACAAAGCAGCTGGTAAGAATGGTATCGCAGCTGAACTCATCAAGATGGGCCCAGAAAAGTTGGCCACCTGTCTGCACCGGCTGATAGTGAGGATTTGGGAAACCGAACAGCTACCGGTGGAGTGGAAGAAAGGGGTAATCTGCCCTATTTACAAGAAAGGCGACCATTTGGAATGCGAGAACATAGAGCAATCACTAGTTTGAATACTGCCTACAAAATGATATCCAAGATCATCTTCCGTCACCTGACACCTAAAACGAATGAGTGCGCGGGAAGTTTTCAAGCCGGTTTTATCGACGGCCGGATCAGATCTTTACCGTGCGGCAAATCCTCCAAGAATGTCGTGAATACCAGGTCCCAACGCATCACCTGTTCATCGACTTTAAAGCAACATACGACAGTATAGACCGCGCAGAGCTATGTAGAATCATGAACGAAAACGGCTTTCCTGGGAAGCTGACTAAACTGATTAAAGTAACGATGGACGGTGTGCAAAACTGCGTAAGGGTTTCGGGTAAACAATCCAAATAATTCGAATCTCGCCAGGGACAGGGTGGTGGACTCTCATGTCTTCTCTTCAACATCGTTCGGGAAGGTGTGATGCGACGAGCCGGGCTCAACAGCCGGGGTACGATTTTTACTAAATCCGATCAATTTGTGTGCTTTGCCGACGACATGGACATTATCGCCAGAATATTTGGAACGGTGCAGCCAAGATCGACGGGGATACCTTCGAGGTGGAGGAGGAATTCGTCTCGGATCCTTACTGACGGCTGACAATAACATGAGCCGTGAAATTCAGAGGCGCATCATCAGCAGGAGTCGGGCCTACTACGGGCTCCAGAAGAAACTGCGGTCGAAAAAGATTCGCCCACGCACCAAATGCACCATATACAAAACGCTAATAAGACCGGTGCTCCTCTACGGATACGAGACATGCTCGAGAAGGACCTGCAAGGACTCGGAGTTTTCGAGCAACGCATGCTAAGGACGATCTTCGGCAGTGTGCATGAGAACAGAGTGTGGCGGAGAAGCATGAACTACGAGTTCGCTGCACTTTACGGCGAACCCAGCATCCAGAAGGTTGCCAAAGCCGGAAGAATATGATGGACAGGGCATGTTGCAAGAATGCCGGACAATAGCCCTGCAAAGTTGGTTTCACGACAGAACCGGCTGGCACAAGAAGGCGTGGAGCGCAGAGAGCACGATGGGCGGATCAGGTGGAGCGTGACTTGGCGAGCATCGGGCGTGACCGAAGATGGAGAACGGCAGCCACGAACCGGGTATTATGGAAAAATAATGTTGATTCAGTTCTATCTTGAATTTGACGTAATACTACATAAATCTAGATTGAGTTTAAATAAGGGCGAAAGTAACATGAACGATTCATCGACTTCTGCAAATTAAACTAACAAGATGCAAATTCAATCGAACTTTTTTACACTTAGACGATAGATTGCATCGATTTATTACCAAAAAGTGCAACCAAACTTGCATCTTGTCACTTTAAGTTGAATAATAGAGAGTCGATGCAGAGACTCGCTCATGTTACTTTCGCCCTTATTTAAGCTCAATCTAGAAATGAATGAATTTCTGTGTTCACGCCATGCCGATTTATAGTGGATTATATTTTGCAATTGTGATTGAATTAATGGAATTTGATTGTAATTTTTGAATTCATGTTACCTATCTTGCAAAAAGTTTAAAATCAATCAACTGGTTTCATCTTATGTAAGGTGGTGCCGTCTAGTGACGGGATAATAAAACTCAGCTTATACGTTTCATTTTCATTGCGTTCCATATATGTATACTCTGTGTCCCGAGGCGAAGATTATGATGGTGTACTGATGAAATAAAACAGAGAATTTTTACTTTTTTTAATTTTGCTCAAGATTTTCCCTGTTGAAACTATGCTTGAGTAACTTATACTCCAACTTATCGATAATGAGTGCGGAAAGCTAGTTTCGAACATATTGTAGGAGAAAGAAAGAAAATTATTGGATGAAAGAAACACAAAACGAACGACAAAGAAGGCGAGAAGTTTATCCTTTGTTCTTTGTGTGACAAATATAAACTAAATTTGTTGCACACTTTTCATCTCGATAATAATCAATTACTTGTTACGAACCCCAATTCAAAACTGATTGACAGTGATGCGTGATGATGAAGTTTACCGACGCGACTAGAAGTTAGCCTTCGGAATCCTCAATTCTAGGCCTAAAAATGTCTAATCGCGTGGTGTACGGTCTTTGTCCTATTCTGTTCGAGTTGGGACAAACCTATGTCACAAAAAATACAGGTTGCTATATTTAAGTTATTATTGCGCGATTGTTTAAATGTTAGAAAGAATCAATTTCAGTACAAGCAAGTTGATAAATTAGACGGCTTTAAAAAAATACGTAACATTCTAGAGTATGGCCGAGCGTTACAGTCCATGAAAACAAAATAAGGAATTTCATACGAAATACTATTATGGAGGGGGAAAAATGTCGATTTTGGCTCTACACGTAATAAATTGATGCTGACATAATCGTCTTAAGTTAACGCAATTTAAGGAATCTTGTGACCTCCACAATACCACACATTTCCATTGTCACGGCGTGTCTGGTAGAACAATATTATCGCAAAAAATAGGCATCGCCACATTCTTCGTTTTTCGAAAATATAGGTTTTTAGCTTTCATTTAACGGGTCGATCAAAAAAATCCACCGAGGGACCTCGAACAACTTTTTAATTTAAAAATTTTTGCTCACTGTGGACCATTTATTGGGAGGAAACTAATGACGAACTGCTTTTAATTTACACAATACAGAGTAAGCTTAAGATACTTTTGTTTTCCCAATACTATATACAAACAATATATCATACACATGCAAACAAGATTTGCATTTTTGGCCTATGTGAATTCTGAGGGAACATAGGACACATACTCTGTTAACAGCAATTAATCGAACAAAACATGTGATGGTCTGCAGATCTGGCCGCTCGTAACACTTGGTGCGCCACCATTTCCTACGACTTTATAAAAAAATATAAAGGATGTTTTTGTTTCCAGCGCCTTCTGCTCATTTCTTTACAAAAGCATTTTCTAAAAGCGCTTCCTGAACAGTTTGGTTGCATCTTTCTATTCTAAAAATACATTGTTTTCATTATATACAGTATATATTAGTGTGGGTCATCGGAACCGTTTTCTCAGATCAAAGCTTTTTTGGTTCCGTTTCGGGTCCTGAGTATCAGTGCAAAATTTGAGCACGATCGGTTGCGTCTACACTTTGCGCATTGCAATTGAAATTTGTATGGGATTTTGTATGGGAAAACTAACTTTTTTGTATTTTAGCCATAAGTTGAAAAAGTTTGTCTAAAACTTTTTAATCGATACTGTAAAATGATAGCCAAGGATGTCCTGAAGACCGCGAAGCGATCCGATGCTTGTGAAAATAGTTATAACCAACGAACCGCATGCATGTGTTTATGTTTTAACATGTAAAGGAATAACAATAGCAACAAAATCATGCTGTTTCGGCAAGCAATGCCAACGCTATAACTTTTTTCATAAGCATCAGATCACTTCGCGGTTTTCGACAAAGTTTTTCAGGACACCGTAGGCTATGTTTCCACTTAATCGGTTTCACGGTTTTAGAAAAATTCGAGCTTGTTATGAGAGAAATGCAAAAAAAGGTGTTTTCCCATGTAAAACCCCATACAAACTTCAAACGCGATGCGCAAAACGTAGACATAACCGATCGTGCCCAAATTTTGCACACTTATTTGGGTCCTAAAATGGAATCAAAAAAGCTTTGATCTGATGGGATACCATTGAATTTTTCAGTTTTCCATATAAACGATGACCCACTCTAGTATATATATACTAGACTAGATCGATTTCTCTTCATTGACTCTCTCTTTTATTGCTTATAACTTGATGAAAACAAACTAAATTATCATTCTTCTTGTTCCTATAGCCAAATGTAGCTTTTTATCATGATTTTTAATTAAAAAATCTTTGGAAAACTCAATACACATTCTGTAATAACACAGAGAGGATCGATGAAGAGAAATCGAGACAATGTCAGTATTCCCTAAAAAAAACCATTGTCGAAAAGTTTAGTGATCTTGTTGATCTTTCTGACGTTGGGAAAAAACGGGTTCTCAGATTAATGTTTTATGAGAGAGCCCTTGAACAGATATTAACGGAGAGCTCTCTTTGCCAATCGGCCGCCTTAGGTGCCGGCCAGAGTGGGCGCGTCACGCAAAGGAATAACAATCAATAATAAGGAGCTGTCAAATCGTATGGGAAATCCACGTCGCGTCGCGTGACGCGTCCACTCTGGCCATACCCTTAGTCAGAGTCGTAGCGTGGTCCCATGGCGCCCTTGGCAAGCATGCAGATTGGCGCCTCATGACAATTTGACATTGTTAATTTGCAAAAGTTTGTAGTTATTTTTTTTCGGAGTTTTTTTTTAAATCCTTTTGTTTGTGTTTTTCTTTGGGAATTTCAATGGGAGTTGTCCAAAAACAATCCAAATTTATTTCTCTTAGACCAAGCCCACTCATGGGCTCAATCAAGCGTTTTAACGGTAAGTAGAACCCCGAACCAAGAAACGAACCGCACCGGTCGCTGCTAAGTAGGGCTCGAAAGCGAAAAGTTTACGTACGGTTCGTAGCAGGGCTTAGAATATAGAGACACGCAAAGTACGGTCTCTATCCGTAGGCTCGTGCGCTCTCTCGCGTTTAGCTCTCTGGGTAGCGTAAAGAGGAGACGAAAGAACATGAGTATGGATTTGTTGCCCGGTATATAGTTTCTAGAGAATGATTTTCTTGTTTTGTATAGGTAGAAATTTATTTTAGTTTGGATCAAATATTCAAAATTTTTATTTTACTTGCTTTGAAATTTTTAACCAAATAATATAATAGATCGTTACACGAATAACTCAATAAATTGTCTGACATACAATTGTGATAGAGTGACAATACAAACGCAGAAAAATAATAGGTTTAAATTGACAAGCTTTGCTTAACCGTTGTGTGTCCGACAAAAAAAGCACCCTAAACAGGCCGACAAGGGTACCCGGGTACCCACAAATTGGAACGCGCATAATTTCGTTAACTTCCAACCGATTTTGAGTTTCTTGGCACCAATCGAATCAGTAACACATGTATTTACGGATAGTGAACGAAATTGACCATTTGGACCCGTATGGTTCCCGGGAAATCCGGATTTCTAGGGATATGTCCTGAAACAAGATAGTACCAGGGGATTTCAGCACACTTCCTACAATATGTACACGTATTTATTCGGAAATCACTCAGAATATTATTTCTAGCCACCTTACGGTTATCCGTTGGGTTTCCTATAAAGTGGCCCATTTGAGACAGACTCCCCGTGGGATTCCATGGGATCCCGTGGTTCACCATGGAACCGTAAATGGCCATTTCTTGATTTCGGCAGAACCCCAGCAATATGGGTATCAAACTTCATGAAATTGCCTACGGATTGCATTTTTGACTACTTGAGGACTATCCGGTAATTTTACCTTGGAGTGGTCATTCCGGAACAGATTCCCCTGGGGAAGCGGATGTGGCCATTTAGTGATTTCGGTAGAGCCCCAGCAATATGGGTATCAAACTTCATGAAATTTCTTACGGATTGCATTTTTGACTACTTGAGGATTATCCGGTAATTTTACCTTGGAGTGACCATTCCGGAACAGATTCCCCTGGGGAAGCGGATGTGGCCATTTAGTGATTTCGGTAGAACCCCAGCAATATGGGTATCAAACTTCATGAAATTGCCTACGGATTGCATTTTTGACTACTTGAGGACTATCCGGTGATTCTACATTGGAGTGGCCATTCCGGAACAGGTTCCCCAGGGGAAGCGGATGTGACCATTTAGTGATTTCGGTAGAATTCCAGCAATATGGGTATCAAACTTCATGAGGACTATCCGGTGCTTTTACCTTGGAGTGGCCGTTCCGAGACAGGTTCCTCGGGGAAGCAAATGAGGCTTTAGGATTATCCGGTAATTTTACCTTGGAGTGACCATTCCGGAACAGATTCCCCTGGGGAAGCAGATGTGGCCATTTAGTGATTTCGGTAGAACCCTAGCAATATGGGTATCAAACTTCATGATATTGCCTACGGATTGCATTTTTGACTACTTGAGGACTATCCGGTAATTTTATTTTGGAGTGACCATTCCGGAACAGATTTCCCAGGGGAAGCGGATGTGACCATTTAGTGATTTCGGTTGAACCCCAGCAATATGGGGTCAAGCTTCATGAAATTACCTACGGAAAGCATTTGTGACTATTCGATGGTTCTCCTGTGATTCTACCTTGGAGTGGCCATTCCAGGACAGGTTCACCGGAGGAACGAATGTGACCATTTAGTGATTTCGGTAGAATTCCAGCAATATGGGTATCAAACTTCATGAGGACTATCCGGTGATTTTACCTTGGAGTGGCCGTTCCGAGACAGGTTCCTCGGAGAAGCAAATGAGGCTATTTAGTGGTTTCGGTAGAACCCCAGCAATATGGGTATAAAACTTCATGAAATTACCTACGAAAAGCATTTGCGACTTTTTGAAGACCTTCCGGTGATGTAGAGATTGGTATTGTCATTCTAAAATATGTTCGCCAAGGGAGCAGATGTGGTAAAATTCAGATATTGGCGGAACCCCATCAATTTCGGCATCAAACATCCATCGAAGAACATTCCTCACTTTTTGAGGAAATCCGGTGATCTTACCGTAGGGTGGCCATTCAGGGAAAGTTTCCGTGGGGAGCGGGTGTGACCATGTTTTGAATTTGGTAGAACTCCAGCAATATTGGTGTCAAGCTTCATGAAATTAAAAATGGAATCCATGTCTGACTATTTGAGGACTATCCGATAAGGTTACTCTGAGATGGCCATTTTGGAACAGGTTCCTCAAAGAAGAAGATGTGGTCACATACAGATTGGCAGAACCCTTTCAGTATTAGTATGTATCATATTACTTGAAATAACCTTTGGAGAGCTCTTTTGACTGAATAAGAGACGAACCAGCCAAGGGCTGAAAGTCTCTCAAATAAAGATAAATCAATCAATCAATCTTTTGACTGTTTTGATACTATCTAGCGATATGGTATCTAAGGTGGTTATTCTGAAACAGGTATTTATGATGATTGCTTTCCGTAGGTAGTATGTATCATGAAGATTGATACCAATACTTCATGAAACGTAGGTTCTGGTTCATTGTTGCTCTCCCGGGAAACCTGTTATGAAATGGTCATTCTAAGGTAAAATCCCAAGAGAGTCATCAAATAGTCAAACATGCTTTCCGTTAGCAATTTGATGAAGTCTGGCGCCCATATTTCAGGGCTTCTGCAGAAATCAGTAAATGGCTACATCCGTTCACTGAGGGAACCTGTTCCAGAGAGGCCACCCTAATCCCAACAACACCAGATGGTACTAAAAAAGTCAAAAATGCATTCACTAGGTAATTTCATGTAGATTGATACCGATATTGCCGAGGTTCTACCTAAATTACGAAATGACCACTTTCGCTCCCCCGGGGAACCTGTTATGAAATGACCATTCTAAGGTAAAATCAAAAGAAAGTCATCCAATAGTCAAAAATGCTTTCAATAGCTAATTTCATGAAGTTTCATATCCATATTGCTGGCGTTCCGCAAAAATAATTAAATGGCCACATCCGTTCCCCTGAGGAACCTGTTCCGGAATGGCCAGTCCAACCTCAACCAATCTCAAAAAGTAAAAATAAACTTTCCGTAGGTAATTTGATAATGTCTGGTGCCTATATTGCTAAGGTTCTGCTGAAATGCCCCCGGGGGAACCTGTTCCAGAATGGACACCCCAATCCTAACATCACCGGCCAGTCCTCAAATTGACAAAAGTGCTTTCCGTAGGCAACTTCATAAAGTTTGATGCCCATATTGCTGGCGATCTACCTAAATCAGCAAATGGCCACATCCGCTTCCCCAGTGGACCCTGTTCCAAAACGGCCACCCCAACCACAACATTACCGGATGTTCCTCAAAATGTCAAAAATACATTCCCTAGGCCAAAGCTTCCCGACCTTCGTTTCGCAACCTCCCAACCGCTTGCGGCCACGCTTAGATTATTCTGCGAAAAGGGGGATGACGATAGATTGGTCGCGAGAGCCAAGTTTGGGAAACTATGCCCTAGGTAATTTCATGGAGTTTTATACCCACATTGCTGGGGTTCTACCGAAATCACTAAATGACCACATTTGCATCCCCGGGAAACCTGTCCAGGAATGGCCACTCCAAGGTAAAATCACCGGATAGTCCTCAAGTAGTCCAAAATGCTTTCCGTAGGTAGTTTCATGAAGCTTGACCCAATATTGCTGGGGTTCCACTGAAATCACTAAATGAACACATCTGCTTCCCCCAGGGAACCTGTTCTGGAATGGTCACTCCAAGGTAAAATCACCGGATAGTCCTCAAGTAGTCAAAAATGCAATCCGTAGACAATTTCATGAAGTTTGATATCCATATTGCTGGGGTTCTACCAAAATCACTAAATGGCCACATCCGTTCCACCGGTGAACCTGTCCCGAAATGGGCACTCCAAGGTAGAATCACAGGAGAATCATCGAACAGTCACAAATGCTTTCCGTAGGCAATTTCATGAAGCTCGATATTCATATTGCTGAGGTTCTACCGAAATCACTAAATGGCCACATCCGCTTCCCAGGGGAATCTGTTCCGGAATGGCCACTCCAAGGTAAAATTACCAGGTAATCTCAAGTATTCAAAAATGCAATCCGTAGGCAATTTCATGAAGTTTGATACCCATATTGCTGGGGTTCTACCGAAATCACTAAATGGCCACATCCGCTTTCTCAGGGGAATCTGTTCCGGAATGGCCACTACATGGTTAAATCACCGGATAGTGCTCAAGTAGTCAAAAATGCAATCCGTAGGCAATTTCATGAAGTTTGATACCCATATTGCTGGGGTTCTACCGAAATCACTAAATGACCACATCCGCTTCCCCAGGGGAATCTGTTCCGGAATGGCCACTCCAAGGTAAAATTACCAGATAGTCCTCAAGTAGTCAAAAATGCAATCCGTAGGCAATTTCATGAAGTTTGATGCCCATATTGCTGGGGTTCTACCGAAATCACTAAATGACCACATCCGCTTCCCCAGGGGAATCTGTTCCGGAATGGCCACTCCAAGGTAAAATTACCAGATAGTCCTCAAGTAGTCAAAAATGCAATCCGTAGGCAATTTCATGAAGTTTGATACCCATATTGCTGGGGTTCTGCCGAAATCAAGAAATGGCCATTTACGGTTCCATGGTGAACCACGGGAACCCATGGAATCCCACGGGGAGTCTGTCTCAAATGGGCCACTTTATAGGAAACCCAACGGATAACCTAAGGTGGCTAGAAATAATATTCTGAGTGATTTCCGAATAAATACATGTTCATATTGTAGGAAGTGTGCTGAAATCCCCTGGTACTATCTTGTTTCAGGACATATCCCTAGAAATCCGGATTTCCCGGGAACCGTGCGGGTCCAAATGGTCAATTTCGTTCACAATCCGTAAATACATGAGTTACTGAATCGATTGGTGCCAAGAAATTTAAAATCGGTTGAAAATTAACAGAATTATGCGCATTTCAATTTGCGGGTACCCGGGTACCCTTGTCGGCCTGTTTAAGGGTAAAAAAATTCAAAGGCCCCTCCCCGCGCTCCCCCTCGCCAACTCAGACTTTTTTCCACTTGATAACTACATGTCCCCATTTTATGAGATGTCACCGAGTTTCAGATCTCTACTATGAAGAAAACATATATTTTTCGACAAATAAACTTCAAAAAGGTACCCGGGTACCCTGTTGGCCACATAAGGGTTAAGTATGTTTTGAATAAAGTTTTCCCTTCTTCGCCTATTTTAGGATCATGCATATCGAAAATGTATTGATTTTCTCTTAAAATAGTTACAATTGTTCATAATCGCACTTTTAGTTTTTGATTCGGCCGATCGTTTCGAAACTTATATTTGAAATGTATAGTGATTCAGTGAATTTTGCTTTTTTAACACGTACATGCTTGAGTCGGGGTTTCTACGCTGCAAGTAAAGTTTGGTTTCGCACATTTAGAAAAATGTCCAAATAAATAACTCGCGAAGTTCGTTCCTACAAGTTCCAAAATTATCGTCATCCGTCGCAGATTCCGGTGAGAAGATGTGCGTATTTTCTAACCCGAAAAGATACCATTTGACGGTAATAAGTGTGACCACAAGGTTTTCTTTCTTCACTTTCCGAGCTGAGATCCCCCGCTTTGAAAGAGCTGTGCCTCGCGTTTCGTTTTGTCGTGTATATTTCGAAAAAGGCAAAGGAGTTTTGGATTGATTGCTTTTTTTTTTAAAGTGGTCGTCGGTGGGTGGTTTATTAAATATAAATTAGAAAATATAAATTAAATAAACGAGACATTAGGAAGAAAGTGTGCGAAATGAGTAACTTCACCCTTGTAGAAACAATAGGGAAAAGCAGAAAAAAAAATCTGCGACAACCCCATGTGAATAACACCGATAATACAGAATAGGAGGTTCGACATTATTTAGATCTATAAAAACAACCCAACAATAGGGGAGATTTTTCCAATATTACACATTTTTTATTCATAGCTCTATTATACACATTCTTATATATTTCACATTCATCAACATGTAATCTGGATCGTTTGGTGTACGCATCCTTCCTCCCCTGTAAATTCGAGAAGTACCTTGCCGAAAGAAAATATTCTGTACTCCAAGTATTTCGAAGAACACTTTGCGCGTAAATACAACGCAATAGACCTGGCCGCTTTGATGTATGTGTCCTGATATGCAGCAAGCATCAATATTGACAAGAAAAGTAACACGATTGCTTTCCAGGGTGATTCCGCGTACTGGCTGCGTATGTATAAGATTAGATTTGAGTACTTATGATTTTTCAAAGATGCTTTGACTGTACCTAACTCAATTCAGATATCATAGAAACACTACAGTTATTTTTTTTGTAAAAACAAACTTTAATCATACCGATAAAAATCTAAAAAAATGTAGTCGAGCTGCCAAGTTTCATCAATTAAAATGGGCGGTATGCAGGACTGCCATATTGTAGGTTCCTCGTTATAGAAAAAGCAAGTGTTGGATGTTAAAATACAACAAATGTTGTATGAAGTGCCAAAAAAGAGAGTGGGCTCATTATGTACTTTCACAAATACGCAGTCTACTTCAAGCGCATAGAATCTGCTTCCAACAAAATATTCATATACCAGCATCCAAAAGATCGCAATATATATTAAGATTTGCGAGTGATGCTTTGTAACTAAAAGGTTGTGACTGAGTATAGAATTAGCTGATGTTAAAATACACGTTTATGAAAAAAGGTTGCGCAAACTTATCGCAGACTGTTAGAAGACAGCTTCTACTATGACCAGGATTCAAGAATTTTGACCTACGCGAAGTTGTAAAGGAGACAACTACGTAATAAATGTGTTGGAAATGCAAGGGATGTAATTATTCAATAAACCTAATTATTAAAAAAGATGCTCAAAATCTCAAATTCAGATAAATTTCTTGCGAGAAAGGCAACATGGATATCGAAGAGATGGATATTATCTATATATATAAAAATGCAGTGGCATACGTGGGACCGCGCATAACTTGCGTACGGAAGGTCCGATTTTGGTCGTCTTAGTTTTGTTCTGTTAGTTTTCACCCAAGGAAGGTTTATGAGGCCTAAAACATAGGAAAATTGAGAGTTTTTGAAAATCGGATTTTCATACATTTGGAACGGGGACTTGGGCGCTTGGCTAGGGACTTCAAACGTCAAAAAACGCAGTAGGCAAGACAAAGTTTGCCGGGTACAGCTAGTTTTAGATAAAAATTCAACCTACTAGTCATACAGTAAGCAACAAACATATAATTTAAAAAAGATTGATTGAATTCCGGGATTAAATACAATCATACATTATTGAGAAAATGATATCTTGAAACGCACCAAAAACTGGTACAAATCTTCAAGGGAATTATTTATTTGAGTTCAATTTTTAGTAACAGTTTTCAGTCTTATCCAAAACTCCTTCTTTCAAAATATGAGCACAGATTATTATACTGAATAAGATTTGTAATAACACCATAGAAATAAACAAAATATTGCGATGATTTACGGAAGTGCAAAAAACCGATGGTACGGATAGAATAGAGACCACCGGTGCGGAAAGGCGACCGATCATTATTTTACTCACATGGAAACGAACGACCGGTGCGAAAATGGGTGGATAACGAAATTAAAAATCGTTAACGACGTGCTGTTGCGTGTGTAGTGTTAAGCCCACGAGTGGGCTTGGTCTTATAAGAGTATTATATGCACGAACACATTTTGCATTTCAATAATCACACTAAGCCCAGCACAATAATTAGAAATGGCATTTCAGATTCCTAACAGGAATGATGCATAAATTCAAGAATTTTACTGTATTTTTATATTGGGTAACTCTCGCTGAGACCGGCCCACTATTTACACCTTGTCTTCAAAAATGCTTAAGGTGCCGATTTTTTGAAAGCCCTCGCTAAAAAAGTAAGAAAAATGCATTTGGTTACTCAAATTGATGGACCCCCCGTTAGTTAGAGCCACATCAATTTTTGCAGACCCCTCGATTTTGGCCAAATGGTGGCTCACTTAAACCGTTATAACTCGAAAGTTTCTCCAAAAACCACCTCAAAACGAATTGTTGTTGAAAAGAGGAAAGATAGAGCTACAATTTGCAATAATAAAAAGTTGGGTCGGCCATATTGATTTTGGCCACCATCTTGGTTTTTATACCAAAACACTTTTTTCATTATGAGGGCAACCACCGATTTTCAAAATTTTTGCATCATTTGAAGGCTGAGACATTTCTGGAGCTCGATTTGAATAGGTCGTATGTGCTTTTGTCGATTAAAAATTCGATCTGTTGGATTCGCTTATTATAGCGAAAACCGTTAAAAATTGAGCAAAGTTCATGCATACAGCAGAATCCTCACAAAACAGGTTCCATCATTAAAAGTTTGCTAAATATCTGCCATATTGCTACAATGACTAAAATAAACTGATCGATTTTTATATCGACAAAAGCACATACGACGTATTCAAATCGAGCTCCAGATTTATACATAACATATCAAAAAATTAGAGATGTCTTTTTTTCCTATCAAAAGTTATTTGCAGTTTTGTAAATTAAGCCACGTTTTCCCCATACATTTCCAGGCGCACCGGCAACGACATGCAACAGCATCCGAGTTTACGCCTGCATGTATACACAAAGACGCGTGCCGCAAAATTTGGCCAAATCGGAGGTTCGATTCCGTTTTTGACTGTTTCTCAATGATGCGGGCATTGCTTTCATAACTTTTTTAGTGTTTTGAAATGCTTAAACCTTCAGCTTTTCATTAGAGGGTACAAAATTTAAATTTGTGTTCGTAAACACTGCGAAATGACGCTGCATTTATGTAAACAGCCGGTACCGGGCCCAGTGCGCAAAAGTGGCATGTTTTACAAAACGGCAGATAACTTTTGAAAGAAGAAAAAGACATCTCTAATTTTTTGATATGTTATGTATAAATGCCTCAGCTTTCAATTGATGCAAAAATTTTGAAAATCGGTGGTTGCCCTCATGGTGAAAAAAAAAAAACGTTTTGGTATAAAAATCCAAGATGGCGGCCAAAATCAATATGGACGACCCAACTTTTTATTATTGTAAATAATAGCTCTATCTTTCCTCTTTTCAACAACAATTCGTTTTGAGGTGGTTTTTGGAGAAACTTTCGAGTTATAACGGTTTAAGTGAGTCATCATTTGACCAAAATCTAGGGGTCTTCAAAAATTGATGTGGCTCTAACTAACGGGGGGTCCATCAATTTGACTAACTAAATGCATTTTTCTTACTTTTTTAGCGAGGGCTTTCAGAAAGTCGGCACCTTAAACATTTTTGAAGACGAGGTGTAAATAGTGGGCCGGTCTCAACGAGAATTACCCATTGTTTTCTATTCTGGATTTTTTGAATTTTGTTTTCGAAAATACTTGAGTTTCAGTGGTTTTCAGGAATGCGCAAACGATCCATTTTATCAATTTTGGGCGATTAGCTCAATTGGTTTTCCAAAAATTTTATCAAAGGTTTTTTTCTGAAGTTTGATCAAAATATTTTCCAGTAGTTCGGTAATCCTGGATAAATACCAGGAGGAGTTCCTGAAGAAATTTCTACATGAGTTTCTGTTGGAAACTCTTGAGGAATTTCTGCAGGAATTCCGGTGCATATTAAAATCCGGGAGACATTTCACCAAACATTTCAAACGGAAGTCATGGAGTAATTCTTGCAGGAATTCCTAAAATAGTTCGCAAAGAAATGTCTGAAAAATGCTTGAAAAAAATTATGGAGATCCACTGGAAGAATTCTTGAAAGAATCCCTGCCAATGTTTCTTAAGAAATCTCATGAAAGTTTTCTAAAAAAAAACACCAAGAATGTTTTATGAGGAAATTCATAGAGACATTACTGAAGGAATCAAAAGGCTTTCAAAAGAATCCTTTGGAGAAATTTTGTATAAAATCAATGGCAGGTTTTCCAGCAGAACACCTAGAGAAATATCTGAAGAAATTCCAAATTTTCTAAAGGAATTTATGAGGAAATACATGAAAGGAAGGAAATACATGAGGAAATACATGAGAGAATTCTAGCAGATATTTATGGATCAGTCTCTAGTGAAAATGTAACAATTTTGGAAGGAATCAATGAAAGCTTTTCTAAGCGATATGAGAGATTTCTTTTATTCAAAGGGATCTACAGGGGATAGACAAAATGATCGGGACAGGCAAAATTTTCACTTTTCAAAAAATGTTCGATTAGCTGTAACTTTTCGAAAAGTGCATCAAATATTCTCAAATTTTTACTGTAAGTTCTTCAACTAGTTGTGTATCAGTGGACAAAATTTGGAAAAGATCGGACAATTCTTCACGAAGTAATAAAGATTTTTGAAAAAGGTAAAATTATCCGATAGCCAACTTTGAGCTGTTATATCTCCGGATTCAATGAACCGAATGCAATGAAATTTTGTCCATTTAAGACTTATATAATGAGCTATGAATAACCATTGACTTAACTTAATATTCTTAACACGGAAGAAAATTATAACGATTTGATTATTTTTATAATAAAACACCAAATAATCCAAAACATCAACATCGTTACAAAATTCAAGATGCAAATTATAGTTCATTTAGTTTCCCTCTAATTGACTTATATATAAATGCGTTTTGAAGGAAAGTAACAACATAGCCGCCAATAAATTGAAAAAGTAATGGGATGTATATTAAAAATAGACCAATTTACTAAGAAATCGTGAAAAAAATAAAATCGCTATAACTTTTTCGCTTGTTTAAAATTTCAAGTTAAGTCAAATGTTTTCCAGAGTTCATTATATAAGTCTTAAATGGACAAAATTTCATTGCAATCGGCTCATTGAATCCGGGGATATGACAGCTCAAAGTTGGCTATCGGATAATTTTATCTTTTCCAAAAATCTTTATAACTTTGTGAAGAATTGTCCGATCTTTTTCAAATTTTGTCCACTGATACACAACTAGTTGAAGAACTTACAGTAAAAATTTGAGAATATTTGATGCACTTTTCGAAAAGTTACAGCTAGTTGAACATTTTTTGGAAAGTGAAAATTTTGCCTGTCCCGATCATTTTGTCTATCCCCTGTATCAGAGACTTTCTGAAGGAAACTTTGGTAAAATTTCTAAAGAAAGCTATATATGATTTTCTGATTAAAAAAAAACTATCTGGAAGATTGTTTGAAGGAATTCTTAGAGGCATTTCCCAGGAGCGATTTTTGAAGAAATCTCTGCTGAATTTCTATAGGAATCTATGATGGAATTGCTGGTGAAATCAATTGAAGAGTTTCTAAGAAATTATTATTGACTCTTTATTATGGGGATTTTCAGCCCGAGGCTGGTTCATCCTCGCTTTCTAAGAAATCATTTAAGATATTTTTGCAGGAATCTCTATAAGAATTTCTGGAGGAAACTCTGAAAAATATCTGAAGATTTTCCAGAAGAACTCTTGGAAAAAAAAATGTGAAATAGAAATATTGAGAAATAGAGTTATGAAAAATTTTCGGAGGAAACTGTAGATGAATTTCTGAAGGTATCCATGAAGAAAATTTATAAATTTATCCCTGAAAGAATATCTATCGAAATTTCTTAACTGTGGAAAATTATCTAATCAAATCCTTGGGGAAATATCAGAAGAAATCCTTTCACTAATTTCTGAATTAATTCTAAAATAACTTCCTGATTTTTTAAGGAATAAAAGAAAAAAATCACGAATGCGAGAAAATCCTCGAAAGTAACCTCAAGACATTCCTCAGTGAGAATATCTAGGATTTTTTTTACACACTGTCATGTTGAAAGCATTTCGATTTGGCTTTGCACAATAAAAAAGCTAAAATAGTTTTACAAAATAAAATTGTAGATAAATTCCCTGATAACATTATGGTAAATGTTCAAAATAAACTAGAATAAATTAAAGGAATTTGAGAATTCGGAAAACTAAAAAAATATATTACCAATCTTAGATTCTAAAAATAGTAAGGCCTTGATAACATTCAAGAAAAGAATAGTATCATCCTGTTTTTCTCTAGCCTTAGGCCTTTTCGACGCCCCTATAAGGCTGGCGCCCTTGGCGGGTGCCAACCTGGCCAACCGCACGCTACGGCTCTGCCCTTAGTGTGTATTGTACCAGCGAATACTTATGTTTCGGAAAGATTCTGATCCGACTGGGACTCGCATAGTCTTGCTGAAGACCACGCCATCATCGCTTTGGCTCTATGGGCTAGAAAGCGTTTATGCATATAAATGCCTCATCTTCCCTAATAATTGATAACTTTTAAAATCCATTGATTATGCAGCTTTAACTGGTTACTTAATTTAACTCCAAGTATCAATTGAAGGAGATATAGAATACCAGGTTTATTAGAACTACAGAAAAACTTGTAGTTAGAAGACACAGAATGTTGCTAATTGACAAATTGAGGGATGAATTTTTGAAAAAAATCGCGTTCTGGTGAAGAACGCGATTTTTTTCAAAAATTCATCCCTCAATATGTCAATTAGCAACATTCTGTGTCTTCTAACTACAAGTTTTTCTGTATGTTTATGACATACCAGCTAATCTGGTGAATGCCAGTAAAGGGCAACATATATCAGTGTACCCTACCTTGCGTCATCGGCGCAGTTGGTCGTGGAGCGTGCGACCGTGCCGAGCTCTCGACGCATACTTAATTAGACACCAGCAAACAGACTGCTTGGTGGCTAGCTATGCGGAGTGCGAGAGTAAGTCTCGGCTTCAAATAAAAATAATACGCTCTCACTTGTAGTTGTTGGGCATAAACGAGGCTGTGTTGTGGATTGACATCTAAGCCGAAAGAGAGATAGATGGTTCTTGAAAAAGCGAATGTTCATGGTGAGGGCTCGGGTTCAGTTTGGCTTTCTATTCCGCAGAATTATCACCTGTTCTGTGGCTTAGTTGGTTAAAGCACCGGTCTAGCGAATACGGGGTCGTGGGTTCGTATCTCACCAGAACGCGATTTTTTTTCAAAAATTCATCCCTCAATTTGTCAATTAGCAACATTCTGTGTCTTCTAACTACAAGTTTTTCTGTATGTTTATGACATACCAGCTAATCTGGTAAATGCCAGTAAAGGGCAACATATATCAGTGTGTTATTAGAACTATTTGTAAAAAATTGCGCACATTTCTTTTTATAGTAAAATTGACTTCCAAATTGAAAAAAGAACCTCAAATATCGTTATATCTTGAACACTTATGTCCAATTGTGTTAAAGCATTGGCAATTTAAAATAATGTAGAAATGTTTGACTACCATTGGAAAACTTTCAACAAATATTAGGATGGTTCACTAAATCGTTTTTTTTTCGCTTGTTGCATATTTGATAATCAGATTTCATCTCTTTTTCCTAAATATAGTTATTATTCTGACTACACAAGCCATTAAGAGTTTAAATAGGTACTAGTAAAGTAAGCGGTCACAATGTTTCTAGTGAATAAGCGATTAGATTGAACTTGAAGTCACGTGCATTCTTTGAAAATGTATCTTTAAGAATAATAGATTAAGTGCCACCTTTGGATGGCTGATGCAAAACATAATGCATCCGATCGAGATGAAATTTTGATAGTTGATATTGTCGAAAATAAATCTATATTGTTAGTGATAATTTGTTTTGCCCAATCGTTATAAACTTGCGGGGATTTTATGCCGAGCTTAAATAATGGAGCAAACTATAGATATAAATAATGAAACCCAGAAGTACACAGACAAACCTTGCGGAGATCCTTCGACATGAAACTCATTAATCTATGAGAAAAGTGGAACCCAGACAATACGCAGAATGCTGGTGGCAATCCTCGCGGGTGATTCATATTGATTTCTTTGTGACCTTTTGGCGATACTCAAATGATACTCATGAGTCAAGGTGGAACCCATTTTATGGGATGAGAGTACACAATTATCAGATCTAGAACCTCTGAATAACTATATAAGAATTTTGAATACAACTAATTAACTTAGTTACTTCCAGTTTCAAGATACGAAGAGTACACATATTTGTAAAAACAAAATACACCCAAAAGAATAGCTGCACACCTCGAGGGAGAAAAAAAATAACAGTGTTAAAATACAGATAGGAGAAAAATGAAAACTAAAGAGAAGAATAGAAGCAAGATAAAAGTTTAAATGGATAATACTAATATCATCTCATAAATTATGCATAGCCCTACAACTTACCTTATTCTTTTCCAGACTAAACGATAATGTGTTACGATCATCAAATGTTCGATCCTCTAGTTTGGAATCAATTGACGATATGATAATGATGAAGAAATAACAAAGCATTGAATTAATCAAGCATAAATGTCAATACTATGAAACAAAGGAGAAATGTAGTATCTAAGTAATCCATGACTCTGAATAAATGAGTATGTTATATACCTCGAACCCAATAATAATAGTAGAGTAAACATAGATCCCTGTTGATAAATCCGTTGTGTCCAAACAAACTGTCAATATCTGTTTCCAAACGAGCATGACGTCACGATTTGAACAACATCAATGGAGCGCATGACGTCATATTCAACCGTCGCACTTTTGAAAATTACTACTTACACGCTTGAAACATTTTAGTCAGCGGTGTCCGCGGATCTATGTTTACTCTACTATTATCGTCGCACCACCAAATCGAAGTCGTCGCTAGAAGCACATGCGAAGTTGCAGCTGCGAAGTAAATTTGAATCTATTTTTTCTGTTGCGCATCATTAAGCTAATTAAGAGCAACAATATGCACTAATCAAAATTGAGTTGCGACATTTCTAAGTAGGTTAAAAATCAATTTTCGCACGTTCGGTCACTTCGTATTTCGACCAAAAGCATAATATCTATAGAGCAAACCATTCTAGAGATGGCATGACATTTTTTTATTATGACATTGGGAGCCAACAGTCGGTTCGTGGGTAATTATAGTTTTAAGAAACGAAAAGTCCTTGAAAACAACTTGAAGTTTTTTTTCAGCTCCGAAATGCGGTGAAAAAAGCTACGCTTACTCTTTATTAAAATCAAATCCTTTTCTGAATTTTATACGCATCGGATTAGGCCAAGAAATGTCTTGCGGCCACCTTACCTATCATTGTAAGATTTTAATAACAAATTTTACCACTTATTCGCTATATTTCTTCTACAAATTTTATGTTTAATCAAAGTAGGCGCAAATCAAAGTAGGCTGTGTTTTCTTTGTTTATTACTTATCATATCAATCTTTTATTTTAAGCATGAATGGTTTTTTTGTTAGCCTTGCGTTATGAATCTTAAATAGCAACATAAGGAACATTCATAAGAATATTAACTAAAATTCCTTTTTATTTCATCAGAAAAAGTTGTTCGGGAACTCTCGGTGGTTTTTTTTTGGGGAACACGTTAAATGAAAGCTAAAAGTCTATATTTTCGACTAATGGCGGATTTGGCGATACCTATTTTTTTGTGATAAACTTTCACCATATACACGCCGTGGTCCTTGCCAATGCTTATATTTTTATTTTGATATCAAAATTTGTACCGATTTTATCCCTAGATTCTGTTCGGACCTCGGAACCCGATTTTCCCTACGTTCCGCAATTCCATTTTCACCATTCATCTGACACGATTTCTGTCAAAACCACCCCACAAATGAACACTCGTCCATCACCAACACCATCAAGCGCGCCACCCCGTGCTGTTTGCCGACATCCATGTTTAAGGTGATAGTGAACATGTTGTTCACCTGGTGCTTATAATTTATAAGGCAAACAGCCTACGCTGCTGTAGGGTAAACAGGTATAATATGCCCCCCTAAGCAGAAATGGCAATATATCTGAAACTGGCGCCTTATTCCATCTATTGTTCACTGCAAATCGTTGTTACTAAAGTCAGTGAAGTGTTGCATGCGAACTTTGCCTTTGGAGAGGTGGCTATGGAAGCTTTGAATCGTTTTTCGAAAACGTTCCAAAATTTGCCTTTTCAAAACAAACGGGGCAATACGCCCCATCAAAAGAAAAACGTCCAGCCCCGTGATAAAACTGTCTCAGGGGATAATTCCACCATATGCTTATCCTAGGAGGGTCTTTCAACAACTGTTTAACTGTATAAAAGTTGCAAAGTAACGCAAGCAAACAGAACTACACTGTTGAAAATGCTTTGACATCCATGTGCACAACAGAACATGAGCACATGTTCTGTTGTGCACATGGATGTCAAAGCATTTTCAACAGTGTAATTTCCCACATGGCTTGGTCAGCCAAATCAAAATCAAGAAATTGACAAACAGAACTAGCTTCGTTTACAATGAAGTCAGCTTACAAGAGGTAAATTATTACGCCAAAAACCTCGATTTCAGACTTTTTGATATTTTTATTGCTTTTCTGTATCAATCCACTAACGGACCAGCTTGATGGCAATAATTCTTCAATATTTAAGATTTCTAATCCATCACGCATGCGAAAAGCGCTTGAATCGCTAAAAAATGAAGAGGGGCGTTTTGCCCCGGTGGGGCGCATTATACCCTTTTACCCTACGATGCGATGCAGCCAACTTCCTACAGTAGTGTATAGCCACATGTATATCTTCACTTCACTTCTACACACAGCCAAAAGCAACTCGTCAAAGCGGTTTCAACACAGGAGAACCGACTAGAGCGATTCACTCTGTGTTTTCATTGTCACGACGTCGGACGGGCGGACGGATAGCGAGCGAATCATTCGTCGCTTAAATACATTGCGCGAGGCGTAGGCATAGGGTAATTCGCCAATTGTTGAACACTACCCAAATGTTGAACAGTTTTTGATAATGTTATTATAAATTTAACTTAAGTAATTTTCCATCAACGTAAACGTATGATGTAGATGCGTATACATGTGTGTCATGATATTGCTCCAATAAAGTTACAAAATTATACATATTTTACGTCAAAAATATCGATTGCAAATTTTGTACCGCTGATGACACGAAAACTGCACAATTCTTAAGATTAATTTTAAGAAATTGCTGTTACGAAATAAGCTTTGCTGGCAAATCGACCACAAATATCAAAGTCACGCTATAGTTACAAGAACTGGAAGGATGTCCTTAACAGTTTAACATTGTTTAAAATCACATTTTCATTGTGATTTCGTCTGAAAAAATATTTTTCTTATCACACTATCATTATGCATCTAAAATCCAATTGTTGAACACTGGCATAACCTACGATGTTAGCATGTCTGCCAGGTCACTTTACCTTTTTCAGAAGCCATCCACGGGTTTTCAAAGCATTTCAGGGTTGCTCCAAGGATGTTCTAGGGGGTTGAGTGTATCCCATGGGTTTCCAAGAATGTTTCAGGAGCTTTCAAAGGCGTTCTTTTCTTCAGTCGTTTTCGCTTCTAGTCAAATCTTTTCAACCATTTTTTTTTGCATTTGGTTATGTTTAAAACGATTTCAGTCCACTAGAGCTCTCTCTAAATGGGAAGTGATTCCTTGGGAACGTCCATAAATTACGTCACGCTTTTAGGAGAGAGGGGAGGGGGGTTCAGCAAAGTGTGACGACCCATACAAAAATTTCAGAGGTCTCATATAAAAAGTGTGACCTAGGGGAAGGAGTGTTTAAAATGGACAATTTTTGCATGACGTAATATATGGACGCTCCCTCATTTGAGTGAATTGTCGCTCAAATGACTAACTAGGCAAAAAACACGAAAAACCCGGAAAATTCCGCAAGAGTGAAAAAATATCGGATGTCGGGTCGAAGTCGGGTCAAATTTTATCAAATGTTGGACCACTGTTGGACTCACATCGGATAACTGTTGGGTCTATGTTGGAATTGGTGGCGAAAATAAAAACAGGTCAATGATAGGTTTATGTCGGGTTATACGTCATCAATTACGAGCAAAGCTTGAACCGTTCAACAATTGGCGAGAATCGTCCAACATTAGGATGAGCTAACTTATGGAAGCGTTCAACATTTGGGTTAGAGACTTCCCATACAAATGTTCTATTTTCTCTTAGAAAATGGAATTTAAGCGAATATAAGTTAAATGGGAAGTATACGGAATGAGTGGATCTAGACGTTCACTGGATATTTTTCTACTAAAGTGGAATTATGTAAGGAAAAACAAACGAAAACAAAAATGCCAGTACTAACCGTTCAACAATTGGCGAATTACCCTATATATTTTTCTCGAAAGACGAACCACCGAAGGAAAATCTGTCAAGCGGCCAAGAAAAAAAAAAACGCCTAGGAAAAGTATCGGGAAAATTGCGACTCTGAAATTCGGTAGTGATCCAAGAAGGAACTTCCGCTGGATAGCTGTGCGCGAGATTTTGTGATTTTGGTAGATTTTGAAGTGAAGTGAAATACAGTGCAGCAGTAACATCCCAGTATTGTGGAATGGGGTTCTCTCGGATTGACGACATTGAAAAGTGCAAACATTACCTAATTTGAGTCGAAAGGAAGAGCTGAAAAAGCGGGGGTGGCAGCAGTAAAATAGAATCGCAAAAAAAATACAAACACCCACCCAACCCAGGCTTAAAGGCGAAGAAGTGAATGTCACCCAACAAGGCGGACAATCCACGGCTCGTGATAGTGATAGTAGGCGCAGCAGCAGCAGTAGCATAGAGCCAGTGTCTACCCCGAAGGAGTGTTTCCACAGCAACGCAGAAAAGTAGGCAAATATTGTGTGTGAGACAGGTGCGAAACTCATTTTGTTTTCATATATATTATTTTGCTTTGGTGCTTGGTGTTGAGGTTTGCAAAGCAAGCGAAAAATTTGTGCAGCGTTGGGCTGAACCTATAAAAAAAGAGGGACGCGCTCAGTAGGTCTCGTGGAGCAGTAGGCCGGTACTTGGCTTGGATACGACGCAGTCTATTACACAGTCATCAAGTTGGCGATGGACTATGAAATTGATTTTTCCTTTCCTTTCGTGTCGGTTCGGTGAAAATGCGGAGGAAGATGGTTGAATGAGTTTAGTGCAGGGAATATACCGTTGTTGGTGGTTCAGTTGCAGAAGCTGACAGGTAATGGGGACAAACGGGATGGACATTCACGGGACAGGTGAATGCAGTTGCAGTGAATTGGGGCACTGGAACCGGTTTCGGTGGAATTGTTATTGGGATACTGAGAAATGCTGTCGACTGACGGTCTGAATCACCAATAAGATGTTTTCGGCGTAGATAGCAATTGCTGTAGGTATAGGTTTCATTCATTAGTATTGGAATGGATGTCTGATGACATTTTGGAATCCAACAATCTGACTTTTCCGAAACTTTTAGATGCAGTGAATGGTAAATGTGAATGGTATGGAAAAATACGAGTTTATCTGTCATACAAACAAGTTGAAGTATGAATGTTTTGATTTTATAATTCGTCGAATAATTCTTGAAACAAAACAATCTGTCGCAATCCTGCCGAACGTGGCTCAAATGTGTGGGCTGGATAGATTGTATGGTTTAGCTCATCGCTTTCATTCATTCCGAAAATTCTTCAGCGATTCATTCCGAAATTCAGTTTTTTTGCCGGCATGCTTTCTGAACTTTTTGTTGGAGCTCTTCATTTCTGGAATTCCTCCGACGATTCTTTTAGACATTGCTAAAGAAATTCCTGTGGAAGATTGACAAGTAATTATTGTAGTAGTTCTTCCAGGGGCATTCTTCGAAGTTTCTCAAAAAATTGTCCAGGGATTGCATCATAAACTTCTTTTGGAATTCATTGAGACCTTTCTTCAAGGATTCTTTTGGATTTTTTCCGGGGGCCCCTCAGGTATCTCTTCACAGATTTTATCAGGGATTTTTTTTTCAGAAATCACCTCCAATTTCTTGACGTTTCTCCAGGAGAATCTAAAAAAAATCTTCGTAGATTTACTTTTGAGCTTCCTTCAGATTCTTAAGACATTTCTTCGAAAAATTCAATTTCTTCAGATATATATTTTGGTTATTCATTCAAGAATTCTTCCAGATTTATTTAAAATTTGTGCTAAAAATTTCTGTAACGATTCGGGGATTTTTGTCTACTTATATCTTCAGACATTTTTGCAAGACATTTTTTGAATACTCCTCCAGAACTGTATCCAGCAATTCTTCCAGGGTTTGCTTCAGAACATTCTCCAAGAATCCCTTCAGAAATTTATATGGCGATTTTTTCTTCAAATACTTTGTCTACAGTTTCTACTTGGCTTCACATGTTTAAGTTGCCCTTTACAGGCTTGTACCAATTTGCTAATACGTCTTAACGTAATGGGAGAAACCTAAAAAAATTAAATGACACAGACTGTTGATTATTTGGCAAGTTGAGAAAAAACGCTCTCTGATGGGTTTTGAACACACGATTCCGTATAAGCTAGACCGGCCCTTTAATCAACCAAAACTTAGCAGAGATGGAAAATGATGAAGATTGCAGCTGAGCAGACACAAACCAAAACAAACATACTCGTGAACAAGAGGGGCCCGAAAATACTCGCACTTCTTTATTCGTGAGTAAACGAAGTTGACAAGCACTCGCATGTGATTCGCGAAGATTCGTGAGTTTTTTTACATTTTGACGAAAAACACATTTTAACGACTGCCAGTGCTGCTTTTCGGATGCAATAAAGCATAAAGCATTAGTTTATGTTGGATAATCACTGGATTTGCTCTTATAATTACAATAAAATGCACTTCCCGCACCTCCACTAATTCTTCAAGAATAAAAACTCATGAGTGTTTCTGTTTTTGTTTTGCTTCTTACTCCCGAAGCAGGCGTGTGCGAATAAACTCACACACTGTTTACTATCGGAATCGTGAGTAAGCCTTGTGTTGGATTTACACTCGTGAATTGCTTCATGATGAGAGTAATTCCATCACTGCTTAGAAGAGGTAACAGTTCTGTGCAATAGAAATCCAAACTGACTCCCAGGGTTAGTCATCACTGAGGAGAAACGAAAGATAAGTGCATTTTTCGTACCTACCACACACGGCTTGCTTGATCAGGAGTTCTCTTCTAATTTTCACTCTTCTCTTGCCACGCACTTTTGTGCAATCTCACCGAAGTGAAAGAGAATTGTTTTCTCGTACACCCGGCAAACAAAGAGCAATTTTAAGATACCGAAATATGATCAAAAATACAGTCTGATTACGATCGTTCCGACCTAGTATTGCAGGATACACTAGATATGAAGTTTTCAGACTTAGTTGTAGGGCTTTTTATCCAGCAATACTTGTCCGTGCCATACCGTCTATGAACGTAAACTTTTGGGCGTAAGAAAATCGTCTTGATCTACGTGTATGTGAATGCATAGAACATTCTAGGTTATCTGGAAAAGTTTACAAGACATGGAGTGATACCCTAAAACTGATTTACGTTCAGGATTATCCGGTTCATCAATCGGCTAATTAATTCCGATGAGAAAATTTGTCGTCCGCTGATAGTAAAGGGAGTTTATGGGAGGTAGCTTGCCGTATTCCATGCTAGGAGCAGCAAATTATGGTCCCAATTCTAATGAAGTGAATCGTGCGGTACTGTGCTCTACGGTCTCACGTAAATCTGATAAATTGATGAAAAACAACGAAAAAACACAATCATACAAAGCGAATCCGTCGAATGTCTGTTAGCTTCAAAAGTCAATTTTTTTTCGGTGCTCCTTTTGTAGATGAGTTTATGTTACCTTGATGCCATGACAACCTACAGCTTTTCCAGCGCGACACTCTGAAGATAAAGCAAGGTACTGTGTGTGAACGGTAACTGCTCCACTCAAAAGAAAAATCATGGTGCACTACGCACTCAGTCAGTATAGTGGTTTCGCTGCGCGGTGTCACAAACACTAATGCGAATCTACTGGTTGAAAATATGCCCATTTGATTTTGCCGGGAACAGCTGATCTTTGTTTACTATTTTCAACCAGTAACTCAGTGTAGGGTAAACAGGTATAATATGCCCCCCTAAGCAGAAATGGCAATATATCTAAAACTGGCGCCTTATTCCATCTATTGTTCACTGCAAATCGTTGTTACTAAAGTCAGTGAAGTGTTGCATGCGAACTTTGCCGTTGGAGAGGTGGCTATGGGAGCTTTGAAACGTTTTTCGAAAACGTTCCAAAATTTGCCTTTTCAAAACAAACGGGGCAATACGCCCCATCAAAAGAAGAACGTCCAGCCCCGTGATAAAACTGTCCCAGGGGATAATTCCACCACATGCTTATCCTAGGAGGGTCTTTCAACAAGTGTTTAACTGCATAAAAGTTGCAAAGTAACACAAGCGAACAGAACTAGCTTCGTTTACAATGAAGTCAGCTCACAAGAGGTAAAATATTACGCCAAAAGCCTCGATTTCAGACTTTTTGATATTTTTATTGCTCTTCTGTACCAATCCACTAACGGACCAGCTTGATGGCAATAATTCTTCAATATATGAGATTTCTAATCGATCACGCATGCGAAAAGCGCTTGAATCGCTAGAAAATGAAGAGGGGCGTTTTGCCCCGGTGGGGCGTTTTGCCCCGGTGGGGCGCATTATACCCTTTTACCCTACGTACACGCAACACCACTAAAAGCAGAAACCACTATATCGCTTTGAGATGGGTGTGATTTTTCTCTTCGCACAAAAGAGCAGCAAGGCACACTTCTCTGGACTGCACCAAAATCTGCACTTTTTAAGCCGAAGTGTGAGAAATGACCAACTCTGCTGACTCCGAGAGCGAGTGTATGTCTCGGTACTATAAAATCAATTCACTCTCGCTTGTATGATTAGAAGGCACAACCGCGCGCGAGTTGAGAGCTTGTCATCTAAGCCGAAAGAGAGATGGAATTGTGAAAATAGAAGCGTGCATGATGTGGCCTCGGAGTCAGTTCAGCTTTCTATTGCGCAGAACCGTTACCTGTTCTGTGGCTTAGTTGGTTAAAGCATGAGCATGAGCATGAGCATGAGATGACCGTACAATTCGTAGTTGCTACTCCGTTACTGACCAGAACAGTCAACATTGCACAGGGAACCAAATGGATGGGGCCTGGGTGTAGCTTTCCATCCTCAATGTGCAATTTTGAAGGTTCACAACTTTATATTGTCAGTACCGGCGCCGGCCACGTCCTTACGGTCATCGGAGAAGGGAAGGAATGTTGGTGTGACATCCGTTGCTACTAGAGACCGTGTGTACCTCCGCATCCCCACGGTTGTCACAGGAAGGAAGTTTGTTAGTGGGAAGGGAAGGGATAGAAAGTTACATAGATCTGGATTCACATTGGTAAATGATGTGAGCTATGCAACCCTTGATATGATTTAGTCTTCCGCCAGCCGGCTGTCGGAAGAATACAATAATTTTATTGTATGTTTGTGTATTAAATTTAATTATATACCGGGTATGAATAATTTTTAAAACCACGCTTATGTCGGATTAACTCGTAATAACGCACGTTTTAAGTTTATCGTTTCTCAGTCAGAAAATAAACTGTATGCAATTCCGTTTAGTGTTACTGCCAATGCTGAAAAACCGAAGCCCGCGCCGTAGCTTTACGAGAAAACTAGACAACTAAACAACTAGAATCGTTGCTTTTGAGTTTCATCTATGTTCTTGTATTTTTTTTCGCGTTCCCGTGTTAATAAGATTGCGGATAATAAAACCGTTGTACATATTTATTATCCGCGAATGTTTGCAACGCGTAATATAAGTTGAAGGTGTGATGAACAAAAATACATTATCGTAAATGTTCGAAAAAGAAATCGAAATTATGGAACTCGGCACGAATAAATCGACGCGGAAAACGTGGTCTACTTGTCACTGTATCGTACGATAATCTTGACCAGGGTTGTGCAGTTTCAGGAGGGTCAATGTCGAATGACACTCGCTCTAACCATCACTTCATACGACAAACGCAGTCCATCAAAACATAATCGATTCACGCAAAAGCCACTCAAGCCAACCCTCGTTCAATGCAGAGTCAACCACATCCAACAGCAGCGATCGTCTCTTGTTTTCGAACCACACGATGAAACACCGAAGCGAGTTTTTGTTCTACGCTTTGCATTCTATTCATAGGGCGTGCTATGGTTGTGTTTGCCGCGCCATGCAATACTACTTAACAAATTGACCCTCATCCTGGCATTTTCAGACGAGAGTCACCCAGCAGTGAGTGACATAGCTCTGCGTCGGAACGACGGTTAAGAAGCGTTCGGCTACTCAAGAGATTTGCAGAGAAAGAGCGCGGCGGCGGCAACCACCGTATCAATGCGTTCGTTTCGAATGTGTTCGATAGCAACATAGAGACGGTCGGCTGTAGCGTTGATGGAGGAAGAAGGGCAATGTTGATGTTGCGGCTTTTTTGTGTTATGATGGTGATAATGCACAAGACTGATCTTGACCTTTCCAAAGAAAGAGATACTTTGCCGATTTGATCGCTGATTGCCTGCTTGTAAATCTGAAATAGAAAAAAGTATTAAATTGTGATACGTTCTCCACTGTTATATTTTTGTAAATTGTTATTTATATATAGGTTAAATTTACCTCCATCCCTTTGAAACAAACGGTATATGTATTAGCAGTAAAAAATAAATAGAATAAAAAATAAATAGAATAAATAAATAAATAGTGTAAAAAAGTACACCAAATCTTGATCCTGGAATGTTCCTGCATTTAAATACACTAAGGTCTTTTTTTACACGGGTAGTTTTTCTGCTTTAACTCGGTCAATTTTGAGTCAATTCAAATGAAAATTTGTACACAGGTAGACACGGTTAGTACACAGGTAGCTGTGTACGGAAAATCAGATAGGAAGGTTCAAAATTGACCGAGTTAAAGCAGAAAAACTACCCGTGTAAAAAAAGACCTTAGTGTAAACCAGGCTGGAAAATAGTAAGATCAAAACTTGAAATGGTAGATCTTCCACCGTAACGCACCATTCTAAGGTGATCTACCCACGTTACGGGTCTGTGGCTTAGTTGGTTAAAGCGCCGATTTAGCGAATACGGGATCGTGGGTTTGATTCCCACCAGAATGCGATTTTTTCACAATTTCATCTCTCAATTTGTCAATCAATCAACATTCTGTGTCTTATAATTTTCAAGGTTTTTCTACTTGGATTCAAAGTTTACTCCAGCATTTGTTTCCGAGGTTTACTTCTGAAATTTCTCACGATTGTCCATTAGAAGTATGTGCAGGAATGTTTAATAGGAACATTCCCAAGAATTTATTGAATTCCCAGGAGTTCCTCGAGAAACTCTCCCAAAGATTGTTTAAGATTTTTTTCCTCATGAAATTCTTCTAGGAATCCTTCCAGAGCCATCTCAAGGAATTGCTCCAGGTATTCCCCAGAGATTCTAGCAGAACGAAGATTACTTCAGAAATAGCTGCAGAGAATTTTGTTCAGAAATCTCTTAAGGACATTTAAAAAAAAATGTTGGAATCTCCGGAGACATCTCTTTGAATTCCTTTAGAAATTTATTCTGGGAATAAATCAGTCATCAGTATTTTTGTGTTATTTCATGAAGTACTTCTGCTAACCCTTCAAGACGCACTTCGTTGTAAGAAGTACAATGCTATCAGAATACCTTGCGCGAGCGCATCAAACAGGCTCACGTGCTGAAAGGTTAAATATGTGAAGGAATGTCTGGGGAATCCTGAAAGAATCTCTGAAGGAAACCCAGGAGATATTTCTACCAAAAAAAACCTTCCAGAAATTTCTGCAGCTGCTCCTGAAAATAAATTCCGAGTAGCCCTTGGAATAATTTTCGAAAAAATCGTTGAAGAATTTTTGAAAAAGCTCTAGATGAATTTCTAAAAATAATCCAAGGAAGAATTTCTGATGGAATCCTTTGCTAACATTCATGAAAAAATACTTATACTTCCGATGGAGTCTCTGGAAATATTTCTGGAGGATTTTCTGAATATCTGAATGAATCACATGAAAATTCCCAAAAAAAAAAAACTATAGATGGTGTTGCTGGGAAAAATCTTTGAGTAATACCTGACAAACCAGATTGGAAAACACTTGGTGAAATTGCTTTGGTGGATTACCTGGAGGAAGTTGTGAATGTTTGTTTCAAGGAAATTCTGGAGAGAAACGCTTATACTTCTGTGAAAGTATAACAGAAAAAGCTCGTGAGAAATCCCCAAAGGTGTTCCGTAATATTTTAAAGGAAAGATTTCAAGAGAAATACCTAAACCACGGTATCTTTGGAAGACATCCTGGAAGAATTTCCGAGAGAATACATGAAGCAATACCTTGAGAAACTCCTGAAGGAATCTCTGTATGCATTTCTGCAGGAATCTCAGGAGGAATACCTACTTAAAGCCGTGGAGACATTTTTTGAGGAATCTCACCATGAGTTTTTGATGGAACCGCTGGAGGAATTCCTGAAAGAATCTTTGTATTACTTTATGAAGAAATTCCTAGAGATTTTCCAGAAGTCCTATACCAAAAGTTTACAATAAGGGAGGTCAATTTTTGCGTGACACTTTTCATGGGCTTTCTTATCCATTGAGCAATTCTTACTGCCTTCAGTAAAGTCCCTGGTTTTCAGTCTTCTGGGAGAATGAATAAAAACTATGTATTTTCTTGATCTTGATTATGGAGATGATAAAAAAATAAAGTTGTTTTGATTCTTCCAAAAGACTGACAAGCCAGCAACATATCTGAAGACATCCAACATACGGTCGATTACCTAAGAAGTAAATTTTCTTATAAATAAATTTTTAGGAAAATTTATGGAGGAATCTCTGGAGATTTTTTTTTTAATCTCAGGATGAATTCCCAAAGCGAACTTGGGAGATATTTTTGAACAACTGGATGAAATATTTGGAAGATTTTTGAAAAATATCCCTTAAGGAGCTTGTGTAAGAATTCAAAACGCTTTAATTTATATTCCTAAAAAAAATGAAATAAATTCTGGAATCCGTGAATGGTTTTCTGAAAGAACCCCTGGAGGAATTCCTTAAGCATGGAAGGTTTTCTAGAAAAAATCATGTAGAAATTCCAGGAGGGTTCTCTACATGAAGGAATTTCCTAAATAAATTCATGGAAAGTTTATGGAATTGTAAAACGTCTCCAAGAATACGAACGGAAATCCCCCAAGAATATCATACGTAAGCTGCTATAAAAATCTTCCAAAGCGAGGATCTTCAAAGTATTGCGGTAAGAAATACTGATTATGATAATAATAATGAAATCATGAGCAAATTTACAAAAGATTTATAAACAATGTCATGAAAAATACGAAACTTTGAAAAAAATCCAGGGATACGTTCATGTAATTCTATGAGAATTCTTTTAGGCACTCTTTGTTGAATTACTCCGGAAAATCCATTGTCCGGAATCGATACAGATTTTTTTAGGAACTCCTCCTGGAATTCTTTCGGACTCTCCTACATGGATTGCTTCAGAAATTCCTGTAGAAATTATTCAATGGTCGTCCAATAGTAGAAAGACAACTAAAAGATTAGTCTACAAAAAGTAGTCGAATGCCGACAGAAACGTCCAGACAATCTGAAAAAACTAAAGTTTTATAATTTTTTCACCGAAGAGAATCGATGAACCACCAACACATAAACTTTCTTTCAGATTTTTTTTCAGGGATTCCTCTAGAAATTTTCATGGAAATTCTTCTAGGAACTCTTTATGAGATTCCTCCATGATGTACCCAAGAATTCCTAAGAGATGGCTTGTATGTATTCCTTCCAAAATTTCTACGGGAAATGTGTCTTAAAATATACCAAGGTTTCGTTCAGAAATTCCTCCTGTGATTTCTTCATAAATTCTTTCAGGGACTCTTCAAGACGTTTCTCCAGGGCTTCCTTTGTGTATTCCTTCAAGGATTTCTACAGAGATTTCTCTAAGAATTCTTCTAGGCCATTATTAATAATTGCAGTACATCGAAGATGCATTACAAACATTTAAGCGGCCAGGCCTACTGTGCAGTGTTTTTAATTCAATAATAAAGACAATAAGTGGGAACATCGCGTAAGAAAGTGTGACACTCCATGTATAAGGTATACAAAATAGCGTGACAGAGGGGGGAGGAGGGGTCTAAAATTCTCGAAAAATTATGGACGTCATATTTGGATCGGCCCTTCATAGTTGCTACTCCGTGATTGACCTGTGAGCTAGCGAAATTGCACAGAGAACCAATAGGTTGCCGGGGCCCGTGGCGTAGTGGCTACATGTTTGCTTAATAAGCAGATGGTCATGGGATCGATCCCAGCCCCGGCCACTTTTGTCGGTTGCTCTTTCCCCCTGAGAGCAGCTGACACTGACCCTCTTTTGAGCCCATGGCTCAAATGAACCCGGATATTTGGACATCGGCGAACGGCAACTTATAATGGACCCCCAATCGGACTGGAAACAGGAACAACCAGCAGCCAACACCGCAACATCCTCGTGCTCATCATTCTACCATGATAGGGTAGAGAGTGACAGCAGCGCAACGACAACCAGTTCGATGTAGTATAATTTGGAATAGAATACATTTAGGCGCTGTACAAATTGTAAGTACAGTTTCCAATTGGAATCGCTCACGCAGTGCCCTAGTGGACAAAAGAGCTTTAAATTAGGTTAAGTGATTGAAGAATTAAAGAAAACAATAGGTTTATGGGGCTTGGGATTTGCCACCATCCTCAATGTACACGTTGCGAGAGCTCAAACTTTTTTGGGTCAATAACGGCGCTGGCCACGTCCTTATGGGCAACTGGGGAAGTGAAGGAATGTTAGTTCGACTAACACGCTACTAGAGGCTGTTTGTACCGCTTGCATGAAATCGATAAATTGAAACATAACTTTGTACCGACACTAGCAGTGACGGACCGCACAAACTTACGCAAAACACTGACGGACTGAGGCATAATTACGGATCAAACCAGTGTGGCCAGCACCGTAAGGTGGCGAACTGTACAAAAATACAGGAGAATTTATTAAAAAAAAAAACAAAATTACGAAAAATTTTGGCCGACACTTGAAGTGACGAATTTTGCAGTTCTTGTTTAGTAAATATATGAAGGATGATTTTAAACCAATAGATACATTAACTGCGTTTTTCACAGAAAAACAAGGAATAAGCTCACCGATCGGCAATAATTCACTCGAGCTCTCGTCGACCTATCGCTAAAAACGATGCGATTGTGCGATACTATTTTCCGAGACTCTCAGGCACAGCAAAGAACAACACAATACTGAAGACTAAACATCCGCGCATCAATCGAGACAATAGCGAACACGATCGAGGGTTTCCGTAACGAATCTATTAAAAAATGAGTAGTTCCTGACAGAGTTTTAGAAGAAACTGATGGAAACCTACAGTAAAGATTTTTTGGGTGAAAAGGTCTCGAGGGATTTTCTAAAGCAATCTATTAAGCAATTTTAGAAGCAATGAATAGAACATTTCCTAAAGGAATTCTTGGACAAATTTATGAAGGAATCTCGTAAAGATTTCTTGAAGGAATTTCTAAAAGAATCCGAGGAAGAACTTCTGGAAGGAGCTTTGGAAGAACTTCTGAAGGATTCTGCAGAATAGTTCCAAAAGAAATGCGTGAAGAAATTTTGTGAACTTTTGATTTTCTGAAGGAATCACTGAAAGCATTTCTGAACCAATCCGTGGATGATTTCCTGAAACAATTCTCGAACAGAATGCTGAAAAATAATATGTAGGAATGTCTGAGGAAACCCATGGAAGATTTTTTGAGGAGTTTCCCAGAGGAATTTCTGGAGAATCTTATAGAGTTAATTCTGAAGGAAACTCTATCTAGAGCCTTGTCCGAAGAAATTCATGGATAGAGGATCTAAAAGATCTTTCGAAAGCTATGCAAGGAATCTGAAAAGAATGTCTGATCAATTTTCTAAAGGAATCCAAAGGGAAATTTCGGAAGAAATCCAAGGAAGGTTTAATAAACATGTTCTTTAATTAATTTTCGTATGATCTCTGTATGTTCTGAAGAATTCCTGAATGTATTTTCAGTGGCAATTTCTGAAAAAATACTCAAAGCTTTTTTAACACGAATGCATGGAGAAAAAATTGAAGATTCAGATTCTAGTCCTCGCCCTTTACATACAAACTTCATTTTTTTAGAAGATTAGAGCAAAATTTTGGAAGGACGAAGTCTAGTGCTTTTAACCTCGATGACACCACTGCTGAAGTTGGCAGGGTTCTGAAAAACAGCTAATACATTTGATTAGACGTTAATATTTCTGTAGGAAATTTCATTCACAAACGTGTGTAATGTAAAATCAGAAACATGTATAAACCAGCAACCATGCGTCTCCATTGGTGTGAATCACACTAATGGACACGCATGGTTGTTGATTCAAAAGTTTTTACTTTTACACTGCTAACGTTTGTCTATGAAAGTTCTCTACAGAAATATTAACATGCAACCAAATAAATTGGATGTTTTTAAGAACCCTGCCAACTTCAGATTCCACTTTGCTAAATGAGAATGGAACCACTTTCGCTAATTATATGCACGATTGTCGTCGTCCGCAGGACCGAATCGACGACACACTTTACAAAGTGCCGCGCGACAATCGGCAATAATTGTGCCAATATGAAATTATGACCAATTGTCATAACTGGTCGCGTATTGTGTTAGCTGTATCGCGGTATGTACATATATTCGGTTGATGTTTGGAGACGTACCTACGTGCACTCAGCCACGCGGTACCACCATCAACGAATTGTGTACAACAACCAACGGGAGGGCAGTGCACCATTATTGCCTGTAGCTATCTATCTATCATACCAAACCACGTCGCGGCATCATCATCGGGTAATGAACGGTGCTTGCGGGACAACTGTGAAACCTGACATACCTACGCCTATACGATTGGTATAGTATACCAACCAACAACGTACAGATTCCTTTCGAGCGCGCTAATTCAGCCCAATTATTTTGTTTTGATTCACTGCTCGCCTGTGTCGATCTGGCCCGGTTTCTCCCACGAGCCACGATCGCTTTCTCCCGATTCGCGTGAAAACTTGAATTTGGCTAAATCTACGCCGAAGCTACCAAAACAACCGATCGCAGACAACAAATGATATAGGATAGATACCTAGATGAAATCAGCTGAGCGATCATCAAGAGGTGATTCACTTGAATTGAGAGTCGAGTGTTGATGTTTTTCGCAGACAAATAGTTTTCTTAAATATTTATGGGATAGTACTACTGACCCTATTCCATGGGTGAGTATTCCTTGCCAATTCGTTCAACAACAACAACGAGTCTTCCTAATAGTTCAACTCTAGTATGATGTCAAAGTCAACCTATGACCCAGCAGGCAAGCTTAACGTGCACAACTCCAACTTTGTATACCTAACGCTTCATTTTAGGAGGTTTGTTTATTGAAAGACAATGAAGTGAACGCGTAATCGTAGGAAATTATCAAGTTTCATATTATTACCAAAAAAAAATAGAACTGATTATAACATTCTAAAATACTTCCTAAAACTATCTAGAATCCTCAAGCCAATCCTCCACCAAAAATATATTCCGCTCCAAAACAACAAGTAACTGGTTTGGCAGGATGGGGATGATTTGTTTCCTTTCCGACCTTCCTGCGTCCTACGAGAGACGTGTTGATCACAGAAGATACCAGACTAATATGTATCTAATGTTGAAGGGACGAAGGGCTACCCGAAACTAGGTTTGGCAATGAACTTGAACTTGAAACCCGTTTTGCGTGCGTGTACCCTTGAAAGCTTGTGTCCCACGACACATGAGCTACATAATATATTACATATCATTACTAGGATCGAGTTTGTGTTCTCGATTTGGTAACGGAACGGTCGACTTCTTAATTTGCGTGTTGCTCGATTGATCTGTTCCTTGATCTGAACAGATTGAAGTTGAATTAACTTATGAACTTTGGAAACGTAGTTCTTTTCGCTAGTTTCTAGTTTCACAAAGTTTTTTTTAAGCAGAAATTTCTCCAGGGATTTTTTTCAAACATTTGCTCAGAGATTTCTTCAGACGTTTTTTTTTTAAATGGATGGATGAATGACTGCAACGGCAGTTAAAAAAACATTTCGCGAAGCCTTCAAAAATTATTGCAGAGTATTTTTCTGAAAATGTTTCAAAAGTTTACTCAAAAACATGTACTAGAGTTACTTTGGAAATTCATCCAAGAATTTCTCCGGAGATTTCCCAGCAACTTCCAGTTTCTCCAGAAATTCCACTAGGGAAGTTTCACAAATCTGTCAGAAAATCCTCCGGGGATTCTATATAGATTTCTCCTGGGACTCTTAAAAAAAATGTGAGATCCATTCGGAAATTTTCTGCAAAGATTCTTATTGAAACTGCCCTAAAAGTTCCTTCACAAATTCTTCAAGGGATCCTTTCAGAAAATTTCTCATGGCTTTTATTATAAATTCGACTACTAATTTCTTCAGAAATATCTCCAGATTTTCCTTTAGAGAAATCTTTAGAAATTTCTCTAAGGATTACTTTGAAAAAACTTCCACAAATTTTTCGATATTTTTTCCAAGGACCTTTGAAATCTATCTTAGGATTCATTTGTAAAATCTTTCTCGAGTTCCTAAAAAATCTCCCAGGGATTATTAAAGAAATTATTCTAGGGATTGCTGATGAAATTCTTTGGAAACTCCTCGTGAATTAACTTTAAAAAATCATCCAGGAAATCCTAAAGAAATTCAGTCAGAAATTCTTTCACAAAATCGTCTACAGAGTTCTATAGACTTTAGAATGTCCTCCAGAAATTTCTCCAAGAACTCCTTAAGAAAGTCTTGCACGGATAAGCTTCCACAAATGTTGCATGGGTTCCATTAGAACATACTTAAGAATTCCTTAAATATCTCAATAGGTTTTGTTAGGTATTTCACCAGGGGTTTTCAGGTGTTTCTTCACATATTCCTCCTGGATTATCTTCAGAAAATCCATCCATGGATTCTTAAAATATTTCAGTTTTTTTTAAAGATTCTCTCAGGAATTCATTTAGAATTTACTTCAGATTTTTTTAAAAATTCTTTCTGAAATTTCCTTAGCTGAAAATGCTTCCGGAAATATCTTTAGAGATTTCTTCTATATTCCTAGACTTACTTTTTCAGAAATTTCAGCAGGGATTTCTTCAAAAGTTGTTCCAGAAGTTGCTCAATGTACCAGTGAAGGGGAGCTGATATCGGGGAATCTTGACTAACTAGCTCGAATTTTACCATAACAGAACTGGACATAAATTATCACACTTCTTGTCAATAATGTGCCATAGCATTACAATGACCTTTTTATGGAGATTGCTACACATTTTAGAATTCAATCAGCTGAGTACACGCCAAGATAGTATAAGGCATCTACCAAAAATATCTGGAATATATTACAATTCTCGATGAGGAAGTCATAAGAAATCCCGAAAGAAGTTTGTTAGACAGCTTTGAGTAAAAATCTGGCAAATGGGCAGCTTTCAGATATTTTTTTAAATTAAGTCAGAAAGAGGCCATTCATAAACCACGTAGACCAAAATTTGGCCGTATCAGAACCCCCCCTCCCCCCCCCCCTTTCGTAGACTTTCGGCCAAACAAAAAAAAAATGTATGGAGCGTAGACTTTGGCTACACTTTGGCCCCTCCCCCAAAAAGTCTACGTGGTTTATGAACAGCCCCGAGAGATGTATGAGATAAAGGTAAATATATATAACTTAGTATGTAATGAGGTATAGTTTGGTGTTATAAATTACTGCATGAGCTTATGCTGGGCTGCTTACTCTAACACGAAATTTGACGTTTGAGCGGTGTCGGCCCCGCGCAAACATCAAATTTTCAGTGAGAGTGAGCAAGCCAGCATAAATTCGTGCAGTGGACCATTATGGGCGCTCCACAAATCAATTTATTGATATGTCAAAAGGCTGAAAACTTCTGCAGTATAAGTCATCACAAACAAATACAAACTGCAATTTTTAAACTGAATTGGAATTTTAAAAAGTACTATTAAAAATGTAAGTACATAAAATCGAGGTACCTACATAAAATCTATGGTCCTCTAAACCGAGGTGTACCTGTATTCACTCAATATAGTCGAGTCTCCTATAAAATGGTGTCACTCACTATACGCCTATCGTGATTTGTCAGCTATCTTGTATCAGAAGCACAGTTGAATTTTTGAGTGTGGTTTTGGGTTAGTATAAGCTTGCCTTATTCCAAAAATGAAATGTTTGTTGGGGTTCACTATTGGGTAGATCGTATTCTCTTACCATGTTTAATTGGTGGCCCCCAGTCTATTTTTTATTTACAAAATTGGCTATATAATCGAATTATTGCTTTCCAGCCTTGCTTCACTACATGGAACTGCTATCTTGGAACATGGACCATGGTCTCCCGGTGGAAGTTTACCGGGATAATTAAATTTGAGCAGGAAATTTGAGACTAATTGCATTGGCGAAAATATCTTATTTTCAACTACATACAGTGTATCAAACAATTGTCCGTACAGCAATTTGTTTGTTAAAATAATTTTTCATTCAAATGCTTATATCTTTTTTATACGTCAATCAAAAACGCTGAAATTTTGACCAATCATGAATCATATATTAATGCTCCAATGGTGAAATTTTGAGCAAGTTCGAATAAAATTTCTGAAAGTTATAGAACTTTTAGTAAAACTTATAAGATTTTTGAAAACATTTTTAAAACATTATATCTCAATATGTACTCGATGAAACTTCTTCAATTTTTTTTTGTGTTTTAGCTTAAACCTAAGACTCTCATATGCAGATACATTTATTGTTTTATATTCACTACAAAAAATGTGCTCATGTATTTGACGATATATAAAAAATTACCATATTTTGCACATATAATCTGCCCAACGTTTTCCACCAATAAAAGTTCATTAACTGAACGAAAAATGCATAGGACCTACTCTTCATATGTAGTTTAGTAGGTCCTGTATAAAAATATTACATTAAAAGATTTTAAAAAGATGAAAACACTTGGCACTTTTATTGATCAAAATATGATAAATTTCCAAATAATTTTCTGAACATATACAGATTTTTCATATTTTTTGTAGTGAATATAAAACCTCAAACGATATGAAAGCCTTAGGTATAAGCTGTAACACAAAAAAGATTGAAAACGTTTCATCGCGAACATATTGAGATGGGGCCCGTAGTTGGTCACACGTTCGCTTCATATGCGGATGGTCATGGGTTTGATTCCCAGCCCCGGCACTTGCAATTTTTCGTCAGTTGTCTTTCCCCCGTGAGCAACTGACACTGACTCTCTTCTGAGCCCCATGGCTCAAACGGACCCGGATACCTGGACATCGGCGAACTGCTACTCATAATGGACCCCCAATCGGACTGGAAACGAACAACGGCCATCCATCATCATCCTTGTGCTCATCATTCTACTAGGTATAAAGTAGAAAAAGTGAAAGCAGCAGAAAGCCAACCAGTTCGATAAAGAAGAATAGAATCTAGGCGCTGTACAAAATGTAAGTGCAGCTGTCAATTGAAATTGCTCACGTAGTGCCCCAGTGGACAATAGAGCTGTAAATTAGGTTAAGTGATTAAGAATAAAAAAAACATTGAGATATAATGTTTGAAAAATGTGTTCAAAAATCTTATAAGTTTTACTAAAAGTTCTATAACTTTCAGAAAACTTATTCGATTCCGGTCAAAATTTTACCAATGAAGCTTCAATATATGGGTTATAATTGGTCAAAATTTCAGCGTTTTTGATTGACGTATAAAAAAGTCATGAGCATTTTAATGAACAATTATTTTGACCAAAAAATTGCTGTACGGACAATTGTTTGATACACTGTATTTTAAATGTATTGCACCGAAATATCAATACTCGGCTTACAGCTAGGTTTGCACACTTGTACAGGAGCGCAGTTAACCTCATCATATCAAGAGTCTAGAGTATCACGCAGAAGGACCCGGTGCAAATCTTCATAGAAGACCCGAGCAGAAAAGAATAGCATCAAAATAACATATCAGGGTATTAATATTCAATAACATTACACCTCGATATGCCATTCATTAGGTGGACATAAGAGGCAAAATAACAAAAATGAATACCATAATTTTGTATTAATAACACCTTTAAAATAACAAGTTTTATTAGTTCAATAATGAATGCATACCATAAATTTCAAGTGCTCTATAGTCTATATGTTATCCAGAAGGTATGAAATAATAAAGTAATAACATTTCTTGTTATTAAATTCAACATTTTTCGGTACCTCCATGATGTAATAACAAATCTTGTTCTTCGATTATTTTCCCAGCTTAATCAATAATACCACATAAATACCTCCAATTGTTATTGTGGTGTTCTCATAACATTGCGTACAACAATATAGCAATGCCAACTTGAGGTATTAGAGCACAGGTTGCTCTTTGCACGGTATTCGTAAAATATGCCCTTCTGCTCGGGAAGTGTGTCACGCAATACAATCAAAAGCAATAGAAGCTGTAGTGACTCTGTAACATTTTTATTTTTACATTCATTTTGAGAAAATTACATCAGAAGCTGTTCAGAAGGCTATCCAGCTTCATTACGTGAACTTTCAAGTTCAGAAATTACTTATGAAGCTTCTTAGAAGGCTAAAGAGCAACCTCTAGCTGCTTAGCTCATAGATACTCTCTTATCCGAACATTTGGTGACTACTTAGGATAACGTCCATAATGCCTAACGTCAGTTATGCCTAATGTCTTCATGCATAACGTACTTTATGCCTAACATGCCTATGCCAAATGTCCTTATGCCTAACGTACTTTATGTCCAATGGAGTATACTTGCATAGGCAACCATAAATAAAAGCTGGAAAATCGAAAAATGGTCAACTTACATAGGACATTCAAAGAATTGGAAGCAACATATGATCAATGATGCTAATCCATTGTTATTATTGCCAACGTCCACCCCGGTCAGTGGGCCCGTTCTTGTCCGTGTGGTTGTAAAAATAGTTGTGTCATGCATATTTCTGCTAGCGGCGCTACTTTTTTTTTCGCACGGCAATAATGTCATTTGTGTTGTGGGTTCAACTCGTCGCTGTAGGTCTGTAGGACGACGACGACGACGCTCTTCATGCCATATGTGAGCCTCCTACCCAGTACCCCATTTGGAGGTTGCCAGATCATTGGTGTTGACGTTTTTGGAAGGCGATTTGTTACAGTTGTTTTTTTTTGTTATGAACGAGGGAGTCACAATGAGGAAGGCTGTGCCACGCGGAGCACTAAAAATAGTACAACCCCGGTAGTGATGCGGCGGCGCGCGGTGGTTGCACATTCTGGGAACGAAGCAGGCGAATGTGATTTTTTATTTTGTTTAGCCTACTGCAGTAATGCCTACGGCAAGTCTACAGCCAACAACAACGGCGGCGTGAGATAATCGAGGAAGGACAGGTAAAGGGGGGTGGTAAAATAAAATAAATCTAAAAAGGAGACAATACGATAACGGATGGAATTATTTTTTTTATTGCGATGAGAACCACGCAAGAGTCATACTATTGCGACTTATATTGTTTTACGATAGCCGATCGTTTATGATGAGTTTAAAACAATATTTGAAAAGCAGGAAGCGCTATATAGGCACTTGCCGTTCAAGTACTTTGCAGGTGCTTATCCAGCAAGTTCAAGGATTTTGTAACGTTTGAGTGCCATCCTATGGCGGTTGGTCTACGAGAATGTAATTCAATTAAAGTAGGCCACGGCTCGAATACTATGTGATATTGCTAAGGCGAAAAATACTTGAACAGTGTATAGAGATTCAAGAACAAGAACGTACCCATCTTGAGCACAGAGCTCCCATTTTTATTCATACTGAATAAAAAATACTGAAAGCTCTCCGAAGAATTTCGAAAGCAAAACTTGTAGCTTTCTAGAAGATAAGCCACGTTTCTGGAGATTAGTGGGTTGGTGCCCGGCCCTGTGAAGTCATCGAAGAATGCCAAATGATCACTGCGACACAAAAAGACTTGCGATTGCAGATCGGGAGCACCCGCATACTCACCGATATACTGAAAGACCGGGGGTTGGCGTCTTGACGCTGCAGAAGCATGCGCATAGCTACAGCGATTTGGCTTCCCCCAGCTCCAAGGTCGTGCACGCTGGCTGTAGTGCATAACAGCCGCGCACGGCATTGGAGCTGAGAGGCCAAATATACTGTAGTTACGCGCATATGCAGGAGGAGTGTTGAGTGCTGTCGTGGTGAAATTGAAGCTGGTTACTCAAGGCTTCCATATGCCAGTGCCCTCTATACTCGGATGGAAAAGACTTCACAATTGTACGCAATTAAGAATTCGTCCGGGAAAACTACTTAATGAATTAGTTTACGCGATTTTTTTCTGTAATTAGGGGTCATGCACAAATTACGTCACGCTTTTAGGGGGGAGGGGGGGTCTGCATAACGTGACGAAACATACAAAAAATTTTGAGGTCACGTACAAAAAGTTTGACATAGGGGGGGGGGGGGTGAAAATGGTCGATTTTTGCGTGACATAATTTGTGTATCACCCCTTATTAAAAAAAATCTTTTCTTGAGTTCAACAAGAATTCTTTAAAAGATTCCTCTGAGATGCCTACCACTGTATTAATCTAACATTTTGTCCATCATTACCACCAGGGACACCGCCAGAAATTCTTTAAAGGGTTCTTTCTAGATTTGTTTCCGGTGATTATAGAAAGAATTTCACAGGTATTGCAAACAAGAACCGAAAAGAGTCCAGTAACTGCGCTGATAATAAAAAAAAATATGATCCTCCTACATAGATTGTTTCAGGAATCCCTACAGGTATTTTCCTTGATGATGAGCCCCTCAAGGGGTTTCTCTAAAAAAAACTTGAAAAAATTGCATATGTTGTAATTAGTGCTCGGTGTCATTTTCAGAAATTCATTCAGAAATACAATTAGAATTAGCTTGTTTAGGATGCTCATTGAACACGTGCTGCATATATTTCTTCAAATTTCTAAATAAAAATATTGGAATTTTTCCTGGGGTTTCTACAGGAATTCTTCCAACGGTTTCTTCAAAAGATGCGATTTCAGGAGATTTTTTTACAGTGATTCGAATATTTTTTCAGAGGTTCCTCCAGGTATTACTCCTTATGTTAAGGGATTCCTTAAGGTATTCATTTAGATACCCCTTTAGAAAATTCTTGAAAGGTTTTTTGCCAAGGTTCTCTAAAGATTTCTTTTTTAAAACTTTTTTTCTTCAGAAATTTCCTTAGGGATTTGTAAACTTTTTTAACTAGAACTTATATGAGAAATTTCTTCAAGAGCTCCACCAGTACTTTTTTGCAATCTGTGCAAAAAAATAAAAAATAAAGAGATTAATTCAGGAATTCCTCTATGGAGTTCTCTAGGACTCCCTCAGAAATTTTCTCAATAAATTTTACTTTGAAAGTTTTTTATAATGTTTTTTTTTCTAAGAGTTTTGGAGATAAGAAGTTTTTAGATACAAATTAAAATTTTTTCCAGAGATAAGTTCAGAAGTTGCTTCAGAAATTTTTGTTCAGGAATTTCAAGAATCAAGAATTTCTCCTAGAAATCTTCGAAGGTACCTATCATTCGAAATGTTCTAAGAGATTTTATGAGACACTCCTTTTGTTATTTATTTAGAAATGTCTTCAAGTATCACTTCAAGAATTCTTCCAGTATTCTATGTGTAACTTACAAAAAGAAATCCCCAGAAGAACAACTGAAATCATCCCGGAAGGAATCTCTGAAAGAATCCCAGGAGTATTTTTCTGACGGAACCGTAGCAGCAATTTCTGAAATAAGCCATTGTATAATTTTCTGCAGGAATTCATGTAGGAATTTATCAAGGAACTACTAGAGGAACTTTTGGAGGAATTTCGGATGAAATCTCTGTAGAATTTTTGGGAACATTTTTCGAGAAATTTCTGAAAAACGGCGTGGATAAAATTTAGAAGTAGAAATCCCATGATGAAACTCCCGAAAAGTTCTTATAAAACTGAACTAGAGTTTACTTCAGAATTTTTTTTTCAGGGATTCCTCCAAAAATATCTGGAGATATTGTTAAACTTCAGGGAGCTTTCTTGAGTAAATCTCCTGAGGAATGTCGAAGGAAATCCCAGGGAAATTCTTAAGAAATACTTCCTGCAGAAATACCTGGAGAAACTCTTCAGGGAACCCTTATCTCAATGGAATTCCCAGAAAAGTTTATTGGTTATTTTTCATGAAAAAAATCCAGTTGAAAAAAAAACTTGGAGAACTTTATGAAAGTATTTTTGGAGCAATCTGATGACGTTTTTATGAAGCAATTCCTGTAGGAATACCTGGAAAAATGCCTAGAAAAGCTTCTGTAAAGAACCCAAGAATAAATAATCTTTTGAGGTATATTAAAATAAAATAAGATAGGGTATGAGCATCATTTTTATTAAAATTATCAATAATCCTATGGAAACTACCAATGTATCAAATGAAGGGTCAATCTATATTTTGTAGGAAAAACGCAGAAATCAATTTAGTACTTGATTTTTGCAATAAAAGTAACACTGGCTAAAATAAGCACTGCATCAGTTTTGGCCACATTCTCAACTTAAAGAGATGAACCAGCCGAAGGCTGAAAGTCTCTAAAATAAAGCAAATCGAATTGAATTCTCAACTTAGATTTCTATTTTGGCCAATCACGTGTATTTCATACACAGAAAAAAATATGCAATTTAAATTCAGCGATAAATCATGCACATAAAGGGAATGCACTTTAACATGAGATATAATCTAAAATTACAGTACCAGCACCCTGGCCAAAATAGATATGTAAGAGCTGATTTATTAAGGAAAATATTTTTCCAACCATTTTTTAATCAAAATCTATGGTTCTCACAGCTGTAATTGTCATATTATTTTAGGATCTACTCGTAAAAAAATATATTCAGACTTTGGATCGAAACAGGCCCAATATCTCACTATGGACAAAACACCTGACTGGTCAAAACTGATACTTCTACCCTATGAGAAATTCTTAGAAATTATTTCTGAATTGTTGAAGACACTGTGGATAAAATCTTAGTGTTATGCTCATAGAGGGAATGGAGTAGGAAATTCCGGAAGAATCTCAGTATGAATTCCTGCAGCAATCTCTGGAAGAATTCCTGCCTGAATTACAAAGAAATATTGCCAAAATCTCTGGGGGATTCCTGCAGCACAATTCTTGTAGGACTTTTGAGTGAATATCTGAATATTCTTGTTGTTTTTTGTTGTTTATTGTTTATTCGTCAACAGGTGAAATCCCCACCCCAATGACAATGGTTTATCTTAAAACTAACATAAAACTCTTCTAAAATTAAGCTTATTAGTTTCCCGGGACAAATTAAAATTAAATACACGATGACATTTGTTGAAAACACGGGACATACTGCGGATCGGTTCATGGAATCCATAATTAGTTCTGGTGCGGGGAAAACGGATGAATGCATTTTGGCGAAGATTCCGGTAGTGTATGTTGATATCCAGCATGCTGAGGAGCAGCGGACAATCAATATTGCCTTGTAGGAGATCCCCTATAAAACACGCTTTTGCCACGTCGCGCCTCGGCTCGAGTAGCTCCAGGCATATCAGTTTGCAGCGGCTTTCGTAGCTTGGCAAGTTTAACGGGTGCCTCCAACTGAGGTGACGAAGGGCGAAACGAATAAATTTACGCTGGACGGCCTCAATCCGTTGAATTTCGTTCCTGTAGTACGGTGACCATACGACGGATGAGTATTCTAGTACTGGACGCACAATAGAACAATACAAAGCTTTCAGGCAGTATACGTCCGTGAACTTTTTGCAGAAGCGAAACAGAAATCCCAGCTGTGACGAGGCTTTTGAAACGATGTACGCCACATGGTCTTTGAAGGTCAGCTGAACATCCAAGAGAATACCCAAATCCTTCACTGTAGTTTCACGCTTTAATCGGGTTTCCGCCAGGGAATAATCAAAGTGTAAAAGGGAGCGTTTACGGCCGAACGAAATTACCGAGCATTTTGACACATTTAGCGACATTTGGTTGACACGGCACCATCGAGCGAAAATTTCCATCTGTTGTTGCAGGAAAGACGCATCATGTGAGTTCCTCACTACGTAATACAGCTTCAAATCATCGGCATACGAGAGTTTCAGACAATCCAATACAAGATTGACATCGTTCATGTAGAGCAGGAACAAGAATGGACCGAGGTGGCTGCCTTGAGGAACGCCGGACCAAACCGAGAAAGGCATCGAAACATGGTCTCCAATTTTGACGGACATGCTTCGTCCGGTCAAATACGATCGAAGCCAGAGGAGCAAATTATCGTTCATCCCTAGTTTATCGAGTTTAGCAATCGCAATCTGATGATTCATTTTATCAAAAGCGGCAGACAGGTCGGTGTAAATAGCGTCAACTTGCTGACCGGCTTCAATTTGGCGAATCACAAACGAAGTAAAACATGCCAAATTAGTTGTCGTGGAGCGTTTAGGCATGAAACCGTGTTGATCCGGCGAGATGTAATGACTGTAGCTCTGAATTAGCTGTTGCAGAACTATCACCTCAAATAATTTAGAAATCGAACTCAGTGCAGCTATACCACGATAATTCGAAACATTCATTCTACTGCCCTTCTTGAACACAGGGAACACATATGATAGCTTCCAACATTCCGGGAACACCTTGGAGGTCAAAGACATGTTGAACACTGTTGCCAAAGGTGCTGCCAATGAATTCAAACAGCTTTTTAATACCAAAGAAGGAACTCCATCTGGGCCGCAACCCGTAGAAGATTTCAGCTGCTTTCCAGCTGCAATAATCATGTCGTCGGAGATTGAAAACTGTTGCAGCGATGCTGATATTCGAGGAACATTGGCGGTGGCGTCTGCTACGTCTTGAGGGCTCAAGTGTTCGTTGGTAAACACGTTGCTAAATTGAGTGCGGAAAAGGTTGGCTATATCCGTGGTAGAGTCTGCCATGATCGAGCCGTCGGTCATGGTAGAAGGCAATCCCGATTCTTTCCTTTGATCATTGACATGACGCCAAAATCTTTTCGGTTTCGATTTCAGGCTGTTTTGTAGACGCTCTTGATAGGCATTGTAGAGACGATCGTTGAGTTTCTTGTATTCGGTGTTCACTTCCAAATATACTGCTCTAGTAGCGTCGGTCCGATGTTTGCTATGTCGCCGAAGGGCTGCCTTCTTCAACCTCTTGAGACATCTTAGATCGGCATTTGACCAAGCCGGCTTGGGCGCCGCACGTTCAGATTTTGTTGGAACATACTGGTCTATGGCATACCACAGAATTCCAGAAAGCGTTGACGCAGCGAGATTGGCATCCAAATCGCGAAAAACGTCGTCCCAATCGACATGTGCCAGAAAGTCGTTGATTTTATTGAAATCAGCCTTACTATAATCGTAGGATACATTTTCCACCGTATCGCAAAAGCAGATTTGAGGGGATATTTCCATTCTCGCTAGCACAGGGAGATGATGCCGACAGATTTTAACGAGTGGAGAGGGGGCTTGCATGACTACGCCGTCCATGGATATTTCCTCGCTGAAAAAACACAGGTCGAGGATTCGATTGTTTTCATTTTCGACACCATTCAACTGCCTAAGTCTGGCGGTGGAGTACGCGTCGAGCAACTGTCGTGATGCTGCGCTAATAGAGGATCGAGAAGAAATCGGAAATCTTGAAAACTTTTCTGTGATAATTTTCAACGGAATGGCTATGGCAATTCCTGAACAAATCTCTGTTGGACTTTATAAAGAAATATTGGTACGAATTTTCTGAAAGAATTTTTAAAGGAATTCCTGTAAGAAATTCTGATGGAAATCCTGAAAAATTTTCCGAAGTATTTTCTAAAAGAATCTCTATCAGAATTTTTGAAGAAATCCCTAGCGGAGTTTCAGAGAAAACCCATGGAATGTACATGAAAGAATTCCTGGAGAAATTTCTTTGAAATCCCTGGCAGAATTTCTGAAGAAATCGCTGTAAGAGTTTCTTAAGGCAACCCGAGTGAAGAGAACTGAAAAACAATGCCAATTTTTTCATTAAACTAGAATTACAGAAAAGCAAAACTGCAATATATAGGGGGATTAGGGGCATAATGGATACCCGGGGCGAAATGGACACCCCTGTGTTTGCCGAACCGTTGACTTTTATATTAAACTTTTAATGCATAAGTGTAAAGGAATAAATCATTGTTCTATTTTTCAAAAGTATTATTTATATTCCTTCAAAATAACCAACATATCATTGAAATTGAAGTATGTTTTTCATATGGTGGATTTCTTATAATTTCGAAGCAGCAGCAAATAAGGTATTACGAGTGTTTGAGTGTGTCCACCATAAAAACGAGTGAGTTGTTAGCTTATCTACATGTATACGCAGATTTAGCAATGGATGAAGTATTTTATTTTTGGTTAAGAATTTACTCAAAATAGCAATTTCAATGTTGTAGTCGATTCGGGGCAAAATGAACACTGGCAATTACGAATGGATGTACGCGCGTTGCATACTGTTAGGCGTTTTAGAGTTTGGAAAAATCAATGCGATTATTTTAGCCTTTAGTTTAATTAATTAACTTTGAGGTTTTGTAAACTCGTCTAAGATGGAGTATTATATCTGTGGTATTGATCTCCGTAGGCAAATTACTTAACTGGTCGATGTTATCAAAGAATTAGCATAAAACATGCAGGGGTGTCCATTTTGCCCCGTACCTTTCCTGCCAGCCCTAAAAAACACATGGTTTACAATCAATTATTTCTGCACAATAAAGGCATTCTATCTGCTGTAAATGATTGAAATACGTAGGAAACAAGTTAAAGTTGTAAGCTAACTGATAATATGTTAAGTTTTTGTCTGCTATACAGGCCTAACATACTCATTTGCTTAGGGTGTCCATTATGCCCCTAATCCCCCTACCATTATTTATTTATTAGGAATAAAAAAGCCCTAATTAATCCACCTAGCGGTGATGGTGCCTTTCTCGTGCCTTCGGAAACACATTTCAACACAACTCAAGTGACATGTTGATGAATATTGCACTTTCATACGTTTACCAGAAATCCATTTCATGGCATCAGAGATCATACCGTTTATCTGGTTTTTGATTTTTGAGCCTTAAACTCTTGAAAACAGCCGCAATCTTGAATTTTGAGCCGCCATTTAGGATTTAAGTCCAGCAGCTTGGATATTCTGCTCGCTATTTTTGGAATCCAGACTTCTTCCCCATACCATCTTGAATTTTAAGACGCGATCTCGGATATTTTTGTCGCCATCTTGGATATTTTAATTGTCATTTTTGGACTCTAGACTTCTTTCCAATACTTAATATACATATATTGCATTGTTTTAGAGCCCAAAACTCCATTAAACAGTCGCCATATTGAATGTTGAACCGCCATCTTGGATGTTCTGGTCGCCATTTTTTGAACTCTGGACAAGTTCACCATACCAAATATACCCATATTGCTTGGTTTTAGATCCCAATACTCCATTAAACAGCAGTCATCTTGAATGTTGAACCACCATTTTGGATTTTAGACCGACTTGGATATTCTGGTCGCCATTTTTGGAGTGGCAGCTATATTATCGCTCAATTAAAAATTGGAAATTAGCAATAAACTTGATAAAAATCGCCTAATACTTTATGGGCGAAGCAATAAAAAATCAGGATTTTGCTAGATTACTGGAAGACTTATGGATATTTTTCAATAGTTTTTGGCGCAGATGATAAAAAGAAGGAACATCTATCTGTTATCAAAGATTTTGATCGTTTTAATCATAATTTTCTGAGATATCGGCTATTGCTAGTTTTTGCCGTTTCAGTGCGCGTTAATATTTTAGTCGTTTTATATCCCTTTCGTGACGAACCAGCGCAATTGTGCTGTTGAGCGGTAACATGTTTGCATATTTTTTATCTGTTAGGACTTTGTTTTAAGTGATGTTAACTGTTACCATAATTCAACCATTACTTATTCTTGTATGTGTGTAAACAAACCTTTGTTTACGTTGCCTGTGGGACTTACCACAACAAAGTAAGCAAAAAGTGGACGAAAACCGTAAAGACACTCATACATACACACATACAGACATCATCTCAATTCGTCGATCTGGATTGATTAGTATATGTGACTTGACCCTCCAAGCCATCTATCGAAAATTGATTTTTTGAGTGCACATATAGCCTTTCAGTACACTTCGGTGTACGAGAAAGGCAAGACAATATTTTCGAGCTTATTTGCTTGAGAAAACTAAGATATTTAACTAAACCGATAGATTGAAAGATTGATAGCAAATTCAATAAACTTTCGAATGAGGGTAAAAAAGCTGCGATAAGTTTGACCATTTTCAAGTTATAGCCAGTCCGAGGCAAGCAAAGTCAAAAACATGTAAAGTACAATTACTACGTAACGGTTGGGATTTGATCATATGCGTACACATTTTTTTCACCATCACTCCTTAACTCCTTAAAAAGTTTGCATTCTCCCATCGGAACCCCCCGGAACCGGTTCCGGAACACTACCAGTTCAGATATGGTCTGATAGTATTTTCCTGCTAACCGCTCATCACGATATCGAAAATGCTGCGACACATCAAATGCATGGGTTTGGTTCTCTTTTATATTTGACACTTTCCGGCGGGATATCCGGAACCGGTTCCTGAACACTACCGGTTCAGATATGGTCTGAGACTATTTTTCTGCTTACCGTTCAACAGGTTATCGAAAATGCCGCGGTTTGATATGTCGCATGCATGAGTTTGGTTCTCTTTTATATTTGGCCGCTTCCGACGGGACATCCGGAACCGGTTCCAGAACACTACCGGTTCAAATATGATCTGATACTATTTTTCTGCTAACCGTTCATCAGGTTACCGAAAATGCCGCGGTTTGATGTGTCGCATGAATGAGTTATGTTCAATTTTATATTTGGCCACTTCCGGCGGGACCCAGGTTCCGGAACACTACCAGTTCAGATATGGTCTTATACTGCTTTCCTGCTAATCGTTCATCAGGTTATCGAAAATGCAGCTGTTAGATGTGTCACATGCATGGGTTTAGTTTTCTTTTATATTTGGCAACTACCGGTGAGACATCCGGAACCGGTTCCGGAATACTACCGGTTCTAATATGATCTGAGACTATTTTCCTGCTTACCATTCATCAGATTATCGAAAATGCCGTGGTTTGATGTGTCGCATGCATGGGTTTGGTTCTCTTTTATATTTGGCCACTTCCGGCGGGACATCCGGAACCGGTTCTGGAACACTACCGGTTCAGATATGGTCTGAGACTATTTTCCTGCTTACCGTTCATCAGATGATCAAAAATGTCGTGGTTTGGTATGTGGCATGCGTGGATTTGTTGCATTTTCATGTCTGGCCCCTCCCAGGGGTACCGATCCGGAACACCTAAATGGCCATAACTCCTGAACGGCTGGACCGATCCGAACCATTTTCAATAGGAAACAATGGAACTATATGCCGCGTCGAATGAACCATCGGTCATTAAAATTGGTTGAGGTTTACTGCCAAAAAGTGATGTGAGTTTTTTTTTGTACACACACATACATACACAGTGTATTACACACACATACATACACACAGACATCACCTCAATTCGCCGAGCTGAGTTGATTGGTATATGTGAATCGGCTCTCCGGGTCTTCTATCAAAAAGTCATTTCTGGAGTGAACATATAGCCTTTCGAGTACACTTAGTGTACGAGAAAGGCAAAAACAAAATTAGTTCTTCTCTCTATTTGCAAAAACAGGGAAAACCTACTAATAATTAAATACTTTCAAAATATCAAAACTTATCATTAGTTTGTCATTCTCTTCTACCCATAAAAAGTCAATAATATCTCAGCAATAACAGAATTAGATATCATAGTAAAATTTAATATCCAGTTGTTATTCTACTGTTTTCTCATTCATATAAACATATTGAATTGGTAACATATTCTGTTATGATGGTAATTTTTGCCATTTTTTTTTTTTTTGTAATTTCAAACATTTGATAAACAACTCTAGAACGTCAAAATTAGATATGATGATAAATTATTTTATTTTATTGTTCTTGTTTTGTCATTCACCTCTGCACGAGAACTTTGGAAGATTTTAAGACCGAGTTTCAGGAGCAATTCCTGAAACAATCGTTGGAGCAATATCGAAAAAAAAGACATAGCATACATTTAAAAGGATCCTTTTACAAATTTATAGAAGAATCTCATAAATCATAAATTATTTCTGAAGGAGTATCCAGAGAAATTTACAAAGAAATTTCAAGAAGAATTTCTGAATGAAGTTTCGGAAGGATTTCTAAAGCAGTCTGCGACAGATTTTTAAAAGAAATCCTTGGGTAAATTTCTGAAGGAATTCTTAACTTTTGATTTTGTGCAGGAATCCATGGACGATTGTCTGAAAGCATTGTTTCGCATGGAATTTTAAAAAAATCTATAGAGAAATTTCCGAGAAAACCCGTGCAAGCTTTTCTAGAGAAATTCTTGAAGATATTTCTGGAGAATCCTCTAGAAGAAGTTTTGAAGACAATTCTAGAGGAATATATAAAAAAAATGTTGGGAAATTTCGGAACAATAGCTAATGAAATGTGTAATTCCTGCAACAATCTGAAGAAAGTAAATGTTGGAATAAATCTGAGATAGATTTTTACAAAGATCTAGTAGAGGATTTTTTCAGGGAATTTGTGGAGTAATCCTTCATAAATTTTCCGAAATAATTCCTAAAATATTTATTTCCATAGGAGGGTTTTCTGACATCCTTGGAAGAAGTCCCTTTATCACAGGGTTTTTTTTCTTGCACGTGTGAGGGCACCAAAATTGAGGAAACTCACAAAAAATATCGTTTCAATACATATATAAATTGAGATATTTCAGAAGCGATTCCTGTAAAAATGCCTGCCGAAGTCCTTGCTGAAATTGCAGACAAAGATGCTGGTGCAATTTCTCAATAAATCTCTAAGATATTTCAGAGGGATTCCTGAAAGATTTTCTGTTGGAATCCTTGGAAGAGATGAAAAAAGCCTTAAGGTAAATTTTTGAAGGATATTGTAATAATATTCTTGGACAAGACTCCTACAAAAAAATGAAAAAAATGCGTTAAAGAATGCATGAATTTCCATAGAACCCTATGCATGAATTTCCATAGAACCCTATTAATGAATTCTTTATATGATCCCTGAAGGAATCCCAGAAGGAAGTTCTGGAAGAAAATCTGATGAAAGATTTATTTTTTTTGAGATATGTCTTGAGAAACTCCAGAAGTAGACCCAAGCAAAATTTCGAGAAATTCCTGAAGGAATCCTTGTGTTAGAGCAAGACACAATATACGATGCCCAAGTTTACTTGTGCATCCCTAGTTGATGAGTCGTGTCTGTCTAGAGAGTTGTCTCTGTTGATTTAACTTGCTCTTTTTATACCGTAATCCATGGTCAAATTGATCACTGTAAAACAACTTTTGCAAATACCATTTATAGCAATTCAAATATTATATTTGAAATTGTTAAATATTTCTTTGAAATTTTAAATATTTCTGCAAAACCAGTACTGGGTGGATCTCCTTGAAACTATGTAACAGAATTTTGTTAAACAAATTTTAACTTTAAATTAAAGAACTGTTTCGTGGACCATTGTATTTTTTTTGTTTCAAATTTTTCGTCAAAGTAATCAAAGAACCACTTTTAGAGCTTCCAAAAACACGCATTTTCGTGTGCTGAGAATGTTGCTACGTCATTCCGTTCAAAAGATATTAATGATTTTCTAGAAAAAAATAGGCACTTTTCAAGTATTTTTCACCTGAGTTACAGAAATAAGATTCCTCCAATTTTTTTTTATGTGTTTTATAATAATATTTCTTCTTTTGAATGCGGGCAAAAGATATATTTTATGTTTGTCCCAATCCATCATAAGCCCTTTTAAAAAAACTATGATTTTTTAAGAAAAACGCCTGTAACTTTTGAACCAAAAGAGATAACGACCATCTCAGCACACGAAACGAAGCGTCTTCAAATGCTCTGCATGTGTTTCTTCGGCGACTTTGATGAAAAATCAAAACTGAAAAAGTTAACGCCAGAAAACAGGTTTTTCTTGAACCACCCTAAGCTTATTCAGGAAATACCTCTAGATCGGTCAATTTTTTTTTCATGCGACCCTCCACTCTCCCCCATACCAAAAGACTCTGGAAACGAGCCTCCTGGTAGTGGACGCATCTAGATTCTCAGCAAACTGGCAACAGGCAAAACATACTAAAAACTAAATTATTGCTGAGAAATTAGAAATTTAAACAAGAATAGCTTAACGGAATAGAGAGTTTTTATGGAAGAAACAAATAACAATATTTGAAGGACGTGCTAACAGTGGACAGAAAGTCCTTTTGAGTAAGCACTTTTTAAAGCTATAGCTATAGTTATATATAAAAAAGTGTCTTCAGCAAGCTTGCTCAAAATTGATAGATCTAACTTTTTCGAAGAAAGTATACAGTTATTCTTGCAAATAAAAAAGTTTGGTTATCAATTTCTTTGAAAATATGGACCACCCTAATTTTCATGCACATTTTAAAGAGGGCCTTATGGTCTTCGGAGAGTGTACGTTCGGTCGGCCGCGCTAGTTATGTGCTTGTGAAATAAACAGTGATTTTCGAGTGAAAAGGTGGACTTTTGTGTCTGAAAAGTGTTTTCCCGGATAGTCAAAGTCGCGTTGATGGAAAATATTGTGTTTTCAACTGTCTGTGGCTCTTTAAAAGTGAACAAAATGTATTTTCCCCGTAACTTTTTCGGCTTCCATTGATGGGAGTTTTCGGCATGTTTTTTTTTCTTTCTTGCGGGTGCTATGGTGACGTGACGACACATTTGACCGCTATCGCGTTTTCTCTTCTAGCGCCGCGACGACTTGATACGAAAGAGAAGTGTGTGTGTGTACGCGTCGGCTCGTTTTTCGTGATGAACGATGAACGCGGTTGATATTCGTGCTACTGCTTGACGTGGATGTTTCGTTTGTATGCGCGTATGCCAGCAACCGCTCGCTGGTGGGGCGACAGTTCTTTGTCGCATGTTATGTCGTAAAGCAAACGTGTGTAGTGCATCGTCATCGAGAAACGTGAAGTGAAGGAAGTGTCACGTGTAGCATGATACCAATGCACATTGGGTACAAGTTTTGGGAAAAAAATTTAAAAAAAATCGGTGAATTCTTATGTTATTTTAAATAGCGCCATTTAGATGTTGTGTGGTTTGCTATAGTGTTGGGGGTGTGAGGAGTTAAAAAAAATATATGCATCGACGATTTGGTCTAATGATAACCAATTATACGCGTGGCCGAGATGGAGCGAAAAAACCGGAGTAAATTGAAGCAGACGATTCAACGATGACGGCACCGGCACTCCAGATCATGTTTGGTGAGATTGTTCTGATTACACTAGTTTACAGCATTTTCGAACTCGGTAAGCTGATGATCATTTTTGGTGTAGAATCATACCCTGAGTTCGAAAACGCGAAGGAAAAAAATTACAGTAGAGCGGAAATTTTTTCGACTTTCCATACAAGGTTGATGATTTGAAATCGATTTTTGTTCTATTTTTAAGCAAAGTCGCTTACTTCAAACATCTCATTCTCCGTAAGGAATGCTCCGATTGAGCTGAAATTTTTACTGTAACTCGCCTACATATGATATGTCAAATAAACGTCGAGAAAGAATTTTTCAGTTGGTTTTTTCTTATTGAAAAAAATACATTTCTTCAAAAAATTTTGGGAATTTTGCTAAAATTTAAGAAGATCGTCTCTAAAACTCGCCAATATCTTGAATTTCATCAATCTGACGCAAATCCTGTATTCAGATGATCGAATGGTATTGTATTCAGCTTTTAATTTATGGAAAAAGATTTAAAATTGGTTGAACAAAACGCAATATATTTGAATTTTAGTAAACTACATATTTTGAAAAGTTATAAAACTCGATATTGAGCTAAAACTCAAAAACTGTTCTACTTTAAATTTTTTGAAGGTCGGTTTCGAAATCAGCATTAAATTGTGCTTCAAAAATTTTGGTCGTTGACAGAAGTTCACGACTTTCGTTTTATTTTGTAAACTTGTGTTATTATTATTGTTACTATGATTCACTAAATACGTGCCAGTTTTAAAGACATTGTCTTTAGAACAGGAAGTGTGTTTGTATTATCGTTATCCATCTGATAACGGTAATGCGCACATGCGGGGCTTATTGATAGTGAAAGTGGCTTCTGAATGGAGTGTCTCTCCAACCATTCTGAAATGGGCCACTGGATCTGCAATAGAGCTATCACCGTCTAACTCCCGGACTAAAGCAATTTGCAATGACATCAAAACGCTATTGCAGAATGCTTTTTTCCATAATATCACTGCCGGACAGTGGGTGTTAGATGGAATACACACACACACACACATTTTAAAGAGGGCCTTATTATTAGGGACAACTTTGTAGAAGACCATATTTGCCTAAAAACTCATTTGAAGACATTGAATGCATCTTTCCTCGTAAATCTGTTTCGTGGACCACTGTGCATTGAGTTTTTGGACGTTGTTTCGTAAAAAACGCGACTTGATGTCCGGGACATTAAGGCCTCGGACGTTTTGATCCGGCCCGGATAGCATCATCTTCGTTATACACTAACACTTTTGCTGGTTAAGAGCTTAAAAGAGCTTTCTTCCGAATGCACTTGTTCCATAAGGGGCCGTTCATAAACCACGTAGACTTTTTGGGGGGAGGGGGGGTCTGACAAAAGTGCACGCTCCATACAAATTTCAAAATTTTTGTATGGGTGAAAGTCTACGAGGGGGGAGGGGGGGGGGGTCCAAGATGGCCAAATTTTGGTCTACGTGGTTTATGAACAGCCCCTAAGCTCTTATGCAGCTACTTTTGTTAGTAGGGAAACGATTAGCTTAGTAGGTAGCAGAATCCTGCAAGGATCATCTTTATATAAAAATTCCGGAAAATTTTTGATAAATCATGAAAAAATCTTAGAGAAGAGGTGTAGGTAATTAAAGAGAAAAATATCAATAAGTGCATGGGAAGAAATACATCCTAAAAGAATTCTCGGAGGAATCTTTAAAAGACTTCTTACTGAACAAAACTTCCTGCATGGAATCCCCTTTTCCGAAAAGTACAAAAAATAGTGAAAAATAATTCATGAATTGATTTGCTCGTAATGATTGTTAAATAGTTGTAATAGTCAAGGCATTGCCATGGTGCTTCCCAGTATAGGGGACGTTGAAATTTGGAAACTTTGAGTAACTAGCTCTGATTTTACCACATGGTCAAGCTTCGCGATTCACGATCTGAAAACCCCTGACATAAGGTATCGGTCCCCTTACTATTGCGGCGCTCATAATAAATCCACATTGGGCGGCGGCGATATGCCCGCGAGGAGATTCCCGCGATACAGACGCAATGTCAAAATCGAACAGATACTGTCACCCACCCAGCAGCATCGCAGCAGCCTTCAGGCCGTTCATATCAAAACAAAAGTTAACACAATGGCAACTCAGGTGGCCAGAAATCGTATTTAATAATAAATATTTATCGCGACATTGATTCAATATACGCATACGCATCACCTCATCGGATTTGTGTTTAATAATCGGGATGTTATTTAGTGATGCTGCAGGGGGATGCGGCTGCATCTTTTCCATTCATACATTGCGTCTGTATCGCGTGCATCTCCTCGCGGCTATATCGCCGCAGCCTCATGTGGATTTGATATAAGCGCCGCATGCAGATTTTCTGACCATCAGGTCGCTCATAGTGGTGCGGTCATATTTTTGCAACTTGATGGAAAAGAAGAAGACAAACGCGTTTCGCGGATTTATCTTGCAAGGCACAATATAGTTTATTGCATTGCTAACTGGACTGCGACAAAGTGCGGAATCTCAAATAAAAGTGCGATATTGCATCAAATCGTTCCGGTGTCTTCACCGCACTTATTCATCACGAGCTAATGAATAAGTGCGGTGAAGACACCGGAACGATCTGACGCAAAATCGCACTTTTATTTGAGATTCCGCACTTCATCGTCGCACTTATAACCGCGCAATGCGCAATACTGAAATCGAAGAATTGAAGCGCGGTTTGTTTTGTTTTTTATTTTTGTAATTTTGTCAAAAGTCAACACGTATAAAAACAAAAAGAATGGAATCAATCGCTTGTTTTCGAATTGGACGAATTTGGGAGCGTAAGACTACAAATGACCCGGTGGCCCTAGGTACCTAACCAATTTCAAAAATAGTCTCTAGTCTGCGTCAGGTTCATCCGCATCCCACAACCATTCGAGTCGAAAATGTAAACAAGTGTACAAGGAAAAACGCAAATTTGCCGAACTGATGAGCGTCCAAACTTGGCTTGGATGATGACTTTCATACCTACTTACATAGTATGTATACTTCACATACAGTTTTTCACCCAATTTTGCGGATTGCTGTTAAAATTGAATTGCTTTGAGCGAATAAAGAACAGAACTACACACCTAGAAAATATCATGTAATTTTAAGTGTCCTGAACCTGACATATACGAGCATCTTCAAAAACACAAATTTAGAGGTTATAACATGTAAATTTACGTCTTTCAAGACACCCCAAAATGAAACTTATTTTTGCTCAGCGTCTAGCAATCGCTAGAACCGATTTGACAGATAAAACATAGAAAAGTAAAATATTATCATGCATGGGATTCGAACTCCGGATCTCCTGATCGTGAGCCACATCTCTTACCTCTCGGCTATTTCACCGAGCTGGAAGGTGGCTGATGAACGTGATACTGATTCTACGTTTCTGGTGAAACGGATTTGTTAACCAACCAGCATTTACATGATGCGCGTAAAATTGAGTCCAATTTGTGATTCAGTCTTGAAAACATTTACGTTTTTTGGTGATTCCGTTTCGTGGAAATTTCAGAATTTCTAAGTGTGCAGATCATGGGTATCTCCTAGGGTACATCTGCATTGCAACAAGTGTCATAGAACATATGAATTAATTATTGGACAATTCCACTGTGAATCAGATTGTAACTTTGCAATTGCCAATTGGGCTTCAATTTCCTATTCCATTTGGAACGCCTCGTTCGGAGAACTACTGTTTCTTGTACGTCGTGTTTACCGTTCAATCCGCGATCTTGTGCGTGCAAAAGAGAATCAGAGCGATTCGCGATCATCGCACCGCACCGCAAACAGTTACCCCGGTTAGGTTGGTTAGGGCGGTGGTGCAGCAACAGTAGCAGCACTCGATACAGCGACGAAGATCGTCGTCGTTTATCGTTTTGCGTCAATTCGCAGTTATTTCGTTATAACAGAACATTGATCTCTTCCTCTCTGTGGTTGGATGTGTTGTAGATCGTGGTGTGGATATTGTTGTCGCTGTTGTCCGCGCGGTGCATGACGAGGACTGGAGCAAATAAACGGTTTGTGCAAATATGATTTCAGAATCTTGTTGTGATTCTTGAGGGGAGCTGATAACGAGAATTTCTAATTTATGAATTTCATTAAAATAAGAACTCAACAAGTGTTTACGTAGTAAATTTGATTACCAGTTTCCTGTTAACATAGGTAAATGCCAAAACAGCGATCATACGTCGCATAATGCTTTGCAAACACCAACCTTCGATGTCGTTCTAAAACCAACCGAGAACACCAATAACTAAAATTCCAATTTTTTGTTCTCTCCCGTTTCAGGAATGTGAAGTGTAGTTATGCTGTTCAATAGCAGAAAAATTATTCAGTGAAACAAGAGAAAAAAAAAATGTGCCAAAGTGGTAAATCCATAAAGCAGAAGGTGTTGTCGAAAGCGAAAGATCGGCTAATGGATTAATGTGCGCGTCGTGGTCGAAAATTTGTGCTCCCTCTTCGTTCATTGTGAGTTTGACTGCGGTCGCGGTTTGAGTGCAGAAAATGCCGGTCGCACTGAACGGATCGATTCCGCTGCCCAGCATTCGGGTCTACACCAGTGCCAGTGTCCTGTTGGTGTCCCTGTGCTTGTACTACGCGGTCAATGTGACGAGTGATCCCTTCTGGAGACAGCAGAGCAATGCCACGGCCACGGCCGGAGTTGTGCCTCCTTCTACGGTGCTGTCTGGGTCGGTAGCTACGGAAGCTGCGGCGGCCGCTGCTCGGGATGTGGCTGCCGGGGCCGCTGCTGGGGTGGTCGGGAATGGGGTTGTAGGGAATAAACTGGACTCCTTGTTGACTGTGAAGGAGATCAATGACTTCGAGGAGAAGATCCTTGCGGCAACGGATGCCGATCTGAAGAAGATGATGGAGCAGGAAGCGGAACTGCTGGAACGATCGGCGGCGAACGACTCCCGGACGATCGGAGCGCATCTGAAGGATATCGCTTCGTTCATGGGAAGTGAGCCGATTTGTATTTGGGTGAGTATTTCATCTTGATACTATTTTCCATCTCATTCATTATAACAGAAAATTTCATTTTTCCTTGGGATTGAAAAGTCACTAAACACTTTAGGGGCTATTCATAAGCCACGTAGATCAAAATTTGGCCATTTCAGAGCCCCCCCCTCCCCCCTCGTAGACTTTTGTCCATACAAAAATTTTGAAATTTGTATAGCTCGTAGACTTTGACCAGACCACCCCCCCCCCTCCCCCCAAAAAGTCTACGTGGTTATGAACGGCCCATTATGTACTTCCACCTATGCAGCAGTGCCCGGTACATCCTTTTCACCGATTTGTATGCATGAATAGCTACATACTGCTAGATAACGTAATACAGCAAAAGCAACCTTCAGAGTCAGCCGGCAAGAAGCGCTTCAACGGTGAAAACCGCAAGTTTGTGCTGCTTCTGCTGCACGGTCTAGGGCGCATTCTTGGATGGTGGACCTTGCCCGTCAGAAAGCGCGTGTTTTCTTCAGAAGGGTATACCTTTGTAGTAAAGTTCTTGGTCGGAACATTTCATAATTTTGCACATGCCGTTCACTGGACAATTCATACTACAACTCATTGTCGATGTAATCTGATTATACTACCTTTCTACTGACTGAAGAAGGACAAACCATGGTCGGTAAGTTGAAAGTCATGGTTTTGATTTATTGATTTGAGCATGTTACTACATACATGTGCGAGATTTCTGAGTTGCATCAGAGATAGTTGCAGGAAGTTTTCCACGAACTCGTCAAGATATTGGAATTCTTTTCAAGACTTCTGATGCAATTCCTGCAAACTTATCTATGATTTCTCTACGTAATTACACAAGGGATTTCTCCCGGAGTTCTTTCAGAAACTCATCCTGGAATGCTTTCAGAGATAATTCCTAAAATTTATACAGAGAATATTTCAGGATTTACTCCATACTTACCTTACCAATCAGGCTAAGGCCGGGGTGGCCTCTGCTGTACATAGTAGCCGCCTCCATTCCACTCGGTCCATGGCTGTTTGTCTCCAGTTCCGCACTCTGCGTAGGGTCCGCAGATCGTCCTCCACTTGGTCGACCCACCTAGCTCGCTGCGCTCCACGTCTTCTTGTACCGGTCGGATGACTCTCAAGAACCATTTTAGTCGGGTTGCTATCCGACATCCTGATGACGTGACCCACCCACCGTAGCCTCCCGATTTTCGCGGTATGGACGATGGTTGGTTCTCCCAGCAGCTGATGCAGCTCGTGGTTCATTCGCCTTCTCCAAGTCCCGTCTTCCATCTGCACTCCGCCGTAGATGGTACGCAACACCTTCCGTTCGAAAACTCCAAGAGCGCGTTGGTCCTCTGCACGTAGGGTCCATGTTTCGTGCCCATAGAGGACGACCGGTCTAATCAGCGTTTTGTAGATGGTTAACTTCGTGTTACGGCGAACTTTATTCGATCGTAGAGTTCTGCGGAGTCCAAAGAAAGAACGATTTCCTGCCACAATGCGCCTCTGAATTTCTCTGCTGGTGTCGTTGTCGGCGGTCACCAGTGAGCCCAAGTACACGAATTCTTCAACCGCCTCGATTTCATCACCGTCGATATGAATTCGGGGTGGCGGGCGCGGTGATTCCTCCCTGGAGCCCTTTGCCATCATGTACTTTGTCTTCGACACATTAATGACTAATCCGATTCGCCTGGCTTCACTCTTTAGTCGGATGTACGTTTCCACCATCGTCTCAAATTTACGAGCAATAATATCAATATCATCAGCGAAACCAAGCAGCTGAACGGACTTCGTGAAAATCGTCCCACTCGTGTTTATCCACGCTCTTCTTATTACACCCTCCAAAGCAATGTTGAACAGCAAGCACGAAAGACCATCACCTTGCCAAAACCCTCTGCGAGATTCGAAGGGACTCGAGGGTGTCCCTGATACTCGAACTACGCACATCACTCGATCCATCGTCGCCTTGATCAACCGTATCAGTTTATCCGGGAATCCGTATTCGTGCATAATCTGCCATAGCTGTTCTCGATCGATTGTATCATACGCCTATTTGAAATCGATGAACAAGTGATGTGTGGGCACGTTGTATTCGCGGCATTTCTGCAACACCTGGCGGATGGCGAACATCTGGTCCGTTGTAGCGCGTTCACCCATAAATCTAGCCTGATATTGCCCCACGAACTCTCTTGCAATCGGTGATAGTCGGCGGCATAAAATTTGAGAGAGTATCTTGTAGGCAGCGCTCAGTAGTGTGATCGCGCGGTAGTTCCCGCAATGCAACTTGTCGCCCTTTTTGTAGATGGGACACACGATACCTTCCATCCATTCCTCCGGTAATACTTCCTCCTCCCAAATCTTGGTAATGACCCAGTGTAGTGCTCTCACCAGTGTTTCACCACCGTATTTTAGAAGCTCGCTTGGTAGTTGATCTGCTCCAGCGGCTTTGTTGTTTTTCAACCGGCCAACCTCCTCCTCAATCTCTTGGAGGTCAGGGGCCGGAAGTCTTTCGTCCTGTGCACATACTCCAAGATCTGTTACCACGCCACCTTCGGTACTTGCAATGTCGCCATTGAGGTGCTCATCGTAATGCTGCCGCCACCTCTCGACCACCTCACGCTCGCTCGTGAGAATATTCCCGTGGTTATCTCGGCACATGTCGGCTTGTGGCACAAAGCCTCTGCGCGAGCGGTTCAGCTTCTCGTGGAACTTTCGTGTGTCCTTAGCACGGTACAGCTCTTCCATCGCTTCGCGATCTCGTTCTTCCTGCTGGCGCTTCTTCATCCGGAAGACTGAGTTCTGCCTGTTCCGCGCCTGTTTGTAACGTGCATCATTCGCTCTCGTACGGTGTTGCAGCATTCTCGCCCATGCTGCATTCTTCTCGTTTTTCAACTGTTCACATTCGCCGTCGTACCAGTCGTTTCTGTGATTCGGAGTCGCGAAGCCTAATGCTGTAGCCGAGGTACTACCTATGGCGGATCGAATGTCCCTCCAGCCATCTTCAAGTGTAGCTGCGCCAAGCTGCTCTTCCGTTGGTAGGGCCACTGCTAACTGCTGCGTGTAGTCTTGAGCCACCTCTACGTTACGAAGTTGCTCGATGTTGAGCCGCGGCGTTCGACTTCGACGCGCGGTGATAACTGTCGAAAGTTTTGAGCGCATGCATACAGCGACTAAGTAGTGATCCGAATCTATATTCGCACTGCGGTATGTGCGGACGTTGGTTATATCCGAGAAGAATTTACCGTCGATTAGAACATGGTCGATTTGGTTTTCTGTTTGGTGGTCGGGTGATCTCCAGGTGGCTTTGTGGATATCTTTGCGGGGGAAGAAGGTGCTTCGGACTACCATACCACGGGAGGCTGCAAAGTTTACGCATCGCTGGCCGTTATCATTCGATACGGCGTGCAGGCTGTTTCGCCGGATTACCGGTCTGTACATTTCCTCCCTTCCTACCTGCGCGTTCATGTCGCCGACAACGATTTTCACGTCACGCGGCGAGCAACCATCGTATGTTTGCTCTAACTGCGCGTAGAACGTTTCTTTCTCGTCATCGGGTCTCCCTTCGTGTGGGCAGTGGACGTTGATGATGCTGTAGTTGAATTGATTTACTCCATACCAGAGGATTTTTGCATAGATTGTACCAGTGATTTCTCAAGAAGTTTCTCCAATGCTTCTTCAGGAATTCCTCCAAACATACCTTGATCTCGAGTTGTCTCTAAGAATTCATGAAGATAAACCATCAGTTATTTCTCTAGTGTTCTTACGAAAGCTCCTATAGGTTTTTCAGGAATTACAGTAGAAATTCCTACAGCAGTTCTTTAGAAATTCTTCCAGGAAACCTTCAGAGATTCGTCCATAAATTCTCCAGAAATACATCCAACCATTGCAATGGTTCCTCCAATATCTGATCCAAAAGTTCCTCCAGGAATTCATAATGATACTTCTGTAGTTTATTTTTCTTGGAGTATTCCAAAAATGCATTCAGGGTTTCTCCTAGAGATTCCTCCAGGGTACAATGGTCCGAATCTACGTTTTGGCAGGAAAATCTGTATCTCTGATATCGTTAATTTTAAGGCATTTGATGCCTTCAGAGAAGTTGTTTGCATTTGTTCGCTGCATCTTTTTCAAAAAAAATATTAGGGCGGTCCTCGTCCTAATTCAAATCTGGAATTGAACTTTTTAATTTCGAGTCATATGCGATCGACTTTTTCAGCAAAGTTGTAGGCTTGGTTGTAGGCAATACTATTGCGAGCAACTTTGCCGAAGACAATTGTGCAGGTATTGCATCAAGACTTTGTTCAGGGTTTTTTATATCAAAGATTTTGCTATAGATTTCAGAAATGGAAATTTTTTTAGATTCTTCCGAAAATTATTTCAGAGAAATCACTAGGAAGCTTGGAGAAATTTCGGGAGCACTTCAAGAGGAATCCTAGGTGGAATCATTAGAGGAACATCTGGAAAAAATATAGTGACATTTCTAAAAAAATCCAGAAGAAAATCGAGGAAATACCTCTGGAATTCCTGGAAGAATCTCTGGAGTAGTTTCAGGTAGATTTTCTGAAGTATTTGTTAGAGGAAACTTCAGGGGAATTTGTGAAAAAATCCTTAAAGAATTGTGAAGTGTGATCCTAGATGAATTGTGGTGTAATGCATGGAAAAATCTCTGGATGATAAATGCTACCGATAAAAGTCATTTGAATTCATTTATGAATCTTTGGCACAGTTTTTTGAAAAATTCCTGAAATTTCTGGAAATACTCCTGTCCTGAGAGAATGTAAAGTGAAATTTTTGAAATAACTGCGAGAGGAACTTCTTGGTAAAATTTTAAGAGGATATCCTGAAAAAATTATTAGATGAATGTTTGGACGTATACCTAAGGAATCTAGAAGAATTTTTAAAAGAATTTTCAAAAAAATCCAAGAATTCATTGGAATCTGTACATAAATCCATTGACTAATCTCTGCAGAAATAACTGAAGGAATTTCTAGGGAAACTGCAAAAAAAATCTTGAAAAACCAGTGAAACTCTGAAGGAATATTGGATGGAACCTCTGAACAATTGATGCATTTTTTCAATCTCACAGAGAATTCTCGAATAAAGGTTTAGATAAAATTTTGGAAGAATTTAAAAAGTTGTTCTGGAGAGGAATCGTATAAAGTATTCCTGGAGGATCCACTTGATGGATTCCATACAGAATACGTGGAGGATTCCTGAAAGAATTCCTGGAGAGATTATTGATGGAATCGACTTGAGTACTGTACCTTCAGGGGACGGAGATGGTCAGGTTGGAGGAAAGAAGCGCCCGCCTAGCGAATTGGGAGTTGTGGGTTCGAATCCCACTGAATATAAGCGTAGCCAGAAGGAGAACAGTGGGGGGCCGTGCCCCCTTTCCCTTGGCCGACATATTTTTTTTTCGAGTCAACTCAAGATTATCAAGAATTCAGAGTTCCTGACAAATTTTCTCAAGAATTGAACAATTCTAGTAATTTTGGATTTCATCCATAATTATTTTTTTTTTTTTCGAAAATCACAAGAAATTTCGCCAAAATTTCTCTAAGAGCATCTCTTCAATCTTATCATGGAATTTTATCAAATAACAAGCGATTTTCCGGAACCAGTTTCGGTAGAGAAAGAGAAGAGCTCTTTGAAAACATGCTGCTAGCGTGTAGAAGCACTAAAGTCATTGATTTTCACTTGTATTGAAATAAAAATAACGCCATGATTAGAGCAAAAAACTGGGATTTCTCTATCAGTTCCTCCAAGGACAGCTTCAGAAATTCCCCCAGATATTTATTCGGGAATTCCTCTCATGATTTCAAGAATTGTCCAGTAGTTTCTCCATGGATTCCTTCAGACATTTCTCCAAGAATTTCTTCAGAAATTCCTCCACGGATTCCTCTAGCAATTCCTTTAGTAATTCCTCCAGGAATTCATCAAGTGATTCTTCCAGGAATTCTTCCAGAAATACCTCTAAAAATTCCTCTAGGGATTCCTCCAGGAAATCATCCAGAGATTTCATCTTGACATTCTTTCAGGCATTCCTTCAAGGGTTTCTCCAGAAATGCCTTCAGGGATTCATTTAGGAATTCATCCTGGAATTTATCGAGGGGTTGCTTCAGAAAGTCCTCAAGGGATTCCTCCGGAAATTTTTACAGGAACTATTCCAGCGACTCCCCTAGTAGTTCCTCCAAGAATTCTTCCAGGAATTCCTCCAGGAATGCATCCATAGATTTCTTCGGTAATTCTTCCAGGAATTTCTCCAGGAATTCATTCATGAATGTCTCCAGCGATTCTTTCAGATATTCCTCCAAGAATTATTCGAAGGATTCCTCCAGGAATTCATCCAAGGATTCCGCCAGGAATTTTTAAAGCATATTTCCAAGATTTTTTTTTATTTATTTATTAAAGTGGATCTTTTAACTATTGTCATTCGGATCCACAAAAGTGCAATATTAACCCTCGAGCGATCGCGCTGTTGTATTTTGTACAACACGATGAAAAAATCTCGCTTTTTGTACTCAGTATTAGCGTGGTGCTGACGCAGGTAGTCTACCGCGCGAGTTACGGAAGGTTAAGCGTATTTAACTATTACACATTTAACTCAGATTTTATCATACATATCGATATTCTTAAGATATTCGATGACTTTTTTTGCTTTATCAAGATTATCTTCTAGCACATCTTGAAGATTTGTGGAAATATCTGCTCTATCTCTCTCTTCTTCTAGAACTGGACAATCGGTCATAAAGTGTTTAACTGATAATGGGGCGTTACAAATTTCCAAGATTTCATCCTGTCATTCTTTCAGGCATTCCTCCAAGGATTCCTCCAGGAATGTCTCCAGAGATTAATCTAGAAATTTGTTCAGAAATTTCTCAAGGGATTTCTTCAGAAATTCCTCCAAGAATTCATCCACGAAATCCTCTATGCATTCCCCAAGGAATTCCTCCACACATTTCTCCAGGAATACCTCTAGAAATTCTTGCAAGAATTCCTTCAGGGATTCCTCCAGAAATTCCTTTAGGCATTCCTCCAGGAATTCCTCCAGGAATTCCCCCACGAATTCCTCCAGAAATTCTTCCAGGAATGCATCTAAGAATTCCTCCAGTAATTCTTCCAGGGATTTCTCCAGGTAATTATTCAGGAATTCATCCAGCGATTCCTCCAGACATTCCTACAGGAATACCTCCATGCATTCCTTTAGGATTTTTTCAAAAAATTCCTCCAAGAATTCCTTCAGGGTTTCCTCGAGGTATTCCTCCAGGCATTCCTCCAAATATTCCTCCAGGAATACATCCAGGGACTCCTCCAGTGATTCTTCCAGAGATTTCTCCAGGAATTCATCCATTTCTCCATCGATTCCTCTAGGAATTCCTTCAGAAATTCCTCCAAGAATCCTTTTCGGGATTCCTTCAGGAACTTTTCCAGGAATTCATCATTCAAATTCCTCCAGAAATTCATATTCAGATTCCTTCAGAAATTCTTCCAGGGATTCTGCCAGGAATTTGTTCCTCCAGGTTTGGGCATTCCGTCAAGGATTCCTCCCGGAATACCTCCAGAGATTCATCTAGGTATTTCTCCAGGAATTTTTCAAGGGATTTCTTCAGAAATTCCTCCAGGAATTCATCCACGAATTTCTCTAGTGATTCCTCCAGGAATTCCTCTATGCATTGGCGAATTCCTCCAGCAATTCCCCCAAGAATTCCTTTTGGTATTCCTGCAGGCATTTATCCAGGGAATGCTCTAGGAATAACTTTTATGACTCATCCAGAAATTTTCTCGGGATATCTTCAAAAGTTTATTCAGAGGTTTCTTCAGAAGTTCTTCTATATATTTTCCAGGGATTCTCCCAAGAATTTTCCCAGGGATGCCTCCTGGAACATCTACTCATTTTTTTTTAATAATTCAATGGTTTCCAGAGGAATACCTACAATAATTTGTATTGGAATTCTTCAGGATAGTTTTACCGGGATGCATGCAGAACCCAGGAAATTTACCATGAAGTCATCCAGGAATTCCTTTACTATTTTCTCCAAGAAATCATTTTGGGGTTCATCCACGGATCTGTTGAGGAATCCATCCATGGATTCCTTCGAGTATAGCCCCTGCAAAAGATTTTCTTCAGAAATTCGTCAGGAATGTATCCTGACAATCTTTTATTTCTCCAACAAATCCCTCAACTAGTAATCCATGATTTTTTTCAGGAACTCCTCCAGAGATTACTTCAGGTGTTTTTTTCCAGGGGTGTTTTTAGGGTGTTACTTTAGAAAGCTCTTTAAAGATTCTTCCAAACCTTTTTTTTTCTAGATTCCTTTAGAAATTCCCACAAGAATGCGTCGAGGGTTTCCTCCAACGATTGTTTCAGGACTTATCTAGGGATTTATTTCTAAAATTTGTGTAGGGTTTGCTTCATAAATTTCTCTAAGAAGTTGCCTAAATATTTAGCAGGGAATCCCTTTAGAACTTACTTTAGGAGGAACTTATCAGAAGTTTTTAAAAAAAATCTTCAGGGGTTTTTAGATGATCCTACAGGAATTAACCTAGAGATAAATCTGCACCAGCAATTCCTTCTAAAGTTCCGTCAGAAATTTCTGGCTGTATACATTCCAGCGATTCGAATTTTTCCATTCCTTTATTTGAGAGTTCTCCGAAAATACCTCCAGGAAACTCTTCAAGAATTTGACCAGGGATTTCCTGCAGGAAATTCTCAAGAGTTTCCTCCAATGATATTTTCATGGATTTTTCAAGAATATCTTGAAAATCTTCTCTGGACGCTGTTGATTTTTTGTTATCCTCTGATACGGTTTGATTGTACATTTTTCTTGAAGGATATGTCTTACACTGTATCTTGTCTGTTCTGTACGACCAGAGTTATAAAAAGTGATTATTCTTCATTTCTTGTGCCCAAATTTGGGGCCATGCACAAATTACGTCACGTTTTAGGGATGAGGGGGGGGGTTTGCAGAACGTGAACATCCATACAAAAAAAAAAATGGTGAGGTCCCATACAAATAGTGTGACATTAGGGGGAACGGGTTTGGAAAAAGTCGATTTTTGCGTGACATTACTTGTGTGTCACCCTTTTCCCATGCCTCATCGATCTGGTTATGTTGAAGTTTATTTTAAGTCAAAATGACATTTCAAATCAAATCTGTTCGCATTCACCGGAAACTGTAGATCTCAATTTTGATCTACGGCCCAATGTGCTCAGTTTCATTTGAAAAATCACGTATTTTGAGCTGTCGCATGATAGAATCTCAAATTAGAATCACAGAACTGGGCAAAATGCAATGTGCATTGGCTGTTTTCATAAAAAATGCTCAATTTTGGGGTGTGAGATTCTGCATCTTGTGTACCGATATATCTCACATTTTCACTGGAAATTCTCAGTAAATATAAATTTAACCTGTGAAAAAAATAAGATATCCTCAAGCAAAACTTTTTAAAACATAGCAAAACTCCCATTTAAAAAAAAATAGCAAAATTTTGGTTTTTCAAATATGGTGTAAACGAACTGTTTGTCTAGAAAAGTTGTTCGAATGAGTGTAATCAGTTTCGTACCTTTTAATTCCGCCTTATGTTGCTTATCCTCTGACAGATACGCGTATTTCGACTACCACATGTAATTTTCCTCAGTCAGTGGATAACTGCGGGTCAAGCAGTTATCCACTGACACTGAGGAAGATTTCAAGTGGTAGTCGAAATACGCGTATCTGTCGAAGGATAAGCAACACAGGGCGGAATTAAAAGGTATGAAACTGATAACATCTCTTTCGAAGAGGGTATTCTGCTTAGAGGGTTCGAAAAGTCGGTACAAGATAGAAAAGTTGTAATTTGTCAGACGAGCTTGGTGGTCTAGTAACTACCGCTTCTGATTCATATACAGAATGTCCTGAGTTCAATTCCGGGCCGAACCTTTCCTGCTATTTTGAAGCTTTCTATCTACTTTCTTTCTGCTCTCTTCTCTAAGTATACATTGCTTGGATACACGTATGTTCATACGAGCCATCGCTAGAACTAGAAACGGATTGAAAAAAAAATCCGTTTTACTTAAATCCAACTTTCACAGCATGGTGTAAATCTACCATACGCCTACAAGTTATGCAACCAAGCGAACTGTGCCGCTTCATAGTAATCTTCGAACAATCTATCACTTTACGCCTGGCATCCACGAATCATTGCGTGAAAGCCCTATGCTGACATCCGCATGAGTGTAGCTTACCTGGCGATACTGGAGTAGCAACTGCGGGTCAAGCTCAAGCTCAAGTACTCCAAGAGCTTCCAAAATTTCCAGGATTTCCTCCAAGAATTCATTCAAGAGTTCTTTTAGGGGTTTCCTTCAAGAGTTTCTCTAGGAATTTCGGAGAATCTCCTTGAAAAAATGCCGGAGCAACTGGTGGAGGAACTCCAGAAGAATTCTATCAGGAATTCAATCAGGCATTCCCTCAGGAGTTCATGAAAAAGTTCCTCTGAGAAATCGAACCACAGTTTTGTTTATATTGTAATGATGCTTTCATTTTTGACCAGGGATTTTTGATGGAATTCCATTAATGGTTTCCTTAGAAGCTTTTCCTGGGATCCCTGGTGACTCGTTTCTGCACTGAGTTTCTGACTCACGATTTTTTCGGGAGTTCCCCCAGAAATTTCTTCGGAAAGCATTCCTGTAGGAATTCCTCAAACGAACCCATCGGACATTTTATCGTGGTTTCATTAGGAAACTCCGCCAGCATTCCTTTGGAATTTCAAACATTTTTCTGAGAATTCCTCCAGAAAATGATTGAGATTTTCTCCAAGGCAATTTCTTCTGGTATTCTTGGAGAAATTTCTTCAGGGATTTTGCGGAGAATTGCTACTAGGATTCCATCTAGAATTTCATCTGCGATTCTCTGGGGATTTCATTACAAGAATTATTGGCTATTTTGACCATTCTTCTAGTAATTTCTTCATCAGTTTATTCAGGGTATATTCATCAAGAACTTCATTGCGAATTTCTACAGGGACTTACTTCCAGAAATAATGTTTGGAGCTCACACAGATTTCTCAAGGCATATTTACTAAAAATTTGTCTAAAGTTTCTCAACAGTTACTTTGTAGAATTTTAATTCATAGCAACAAATTTGTGGAATTATTTCAGGGATTTCCATCAATTACCTAGATATTGCTGCAGAGATTTCTTTAAGAATTTCTTAAGAGAATTATTTTAAAATTTCATCACGAACTCGTGTAAGGGCTCTATTAGCAATTCCTTCAGGCATTTCAACGAGAATTTCTCATGAGATTCATTAAGAAACTATTTTAGGGATTTCTCCCGGAAAGTCTTTCAATAAATTTTCGCGAAATTCCTTGAATTCATTTTCCAAGAAATTTGTGATTGATTCTTGAAGTAGTTCATTGGTAATTTATCGAAATACCTTTAGGGATTATTTGGTAAATTTCTCCATGGTTCTTTGGAGAAGTTCTTGAACAATTTGTAGACTAACTCTTCTAGATATTCATTCTGAAATTTATCCATGGGTTCTTTTGCGCACTTCTTCAGTTATGTAATACCATTCGTTATTTTTTTAAACTGGAAGAGGGGAATTTTCCGAGATTTTTTTCGGAGATCCAGGGATTACATGGAGAGTTTTTTTCAAATATATAAAAAAAAAAATCTTTGGGGATGTCTTCAGGAAATCAGTGGAACATCTTCCAGGACTCTATCGTCAATTCTTCCATGTTTTTTTTTTCAAGAATTCCTTGCAGTTATTCCTCAGGGAATACTTGAAAAAAAAAACTACTCCAAGGGTTTCTCTAGATGACATCGGGAAGTCCTCAACGAAGATTTCTACGTTCGGAACGTTTCTCCAAGGGTTCATTCGCAAATTGTTCCAAAATGTTGCTCTGAAATTTTCTCTCCAGAAAGATCGAGAGAGAGAGAGCCCGGGCCACACACATGTCACAGAAGAGTCGCAGTAGCGCAGGTTTTGGTTGCGTCATTGTGTCTTATTTTTAGCTGAAAAGGACTTACTTGCTAGAAGTAAGTCCTAGTGACTTCTACGCTACTAGAACCTGCGCTACCGTGACTTTTCTGCCACTGACTGAAAGATTAATTGCAGAATTCATTTGAATTAATCCTACTTCTTTCAGGAAAATTGTGATGACTTAAACAAATGAAAAATAAAGACTCACTTCTGATTTGCTGACAGAGAAATTTTTTCCCAATTATTATGTAATATTCTAAAAAAACATATTCAAGGAGTTTTGATGGTGCACATTGTTAGTACAGATGCTGGGATCATTGCTACTCAGGACACAGAAATTTATATAAATGGGTGAGCTCGTTCCATTTTACTACTATTATTATTTTTGACAGTATACGATAAGGAAATAATATTTCTGATGAATTTGCATGTTTGCATCACCAAAGTGATTTCACATCATGTAACTTTTCCACCCGCTTCAGCCTCACCTAAGCTCCATCTCGTGGCAGTCGTGGAGACGCAGATGTGGTCTCGGTCTCTAGTAGCAAGGTGCGTTACACCAATATTCTTCCACTTGATGATGATGAATGTAAGAGCGTGGACTGTTCTGTCACTGATGTGATGAAGTTCGGAATTCTTGAAAGTGCACATTGAGGACGATAAGGCAGCGTCCATTTATTACGTAACACTAGAGTTGTCATTTTTCAACCCCCTTTCCCCCTCCGTAACGCACTTTTGCATTTTTTGTTGATTCCCTGTGCAATTTCGATTGTTATGGTCAATCTTGGTCTACCAACTACAAATTGTACGGCCATCTTTGCTCATGATCAATATTTTCAGTAACAAATTCCAATAAATCTCTCAAATATCTTGTAAATGTCTAACGAATAGACAGCATAATATTTGTTTTGATCAAACATGTTACATAACTATCTACAGTTTATCATCATCTGCTTTGGGAATCCCACCGCGAATTAATTTTGCACGATGACATCTTAGTGCGAAGAAAGTGTTTCCGTCTCTCCACGAAGCAGATGAAACCCATAAAAATCTTCTTCGGGAATACATAATTTCAAATTCAACCCATCGATCGGTGCTGTGTCGATTTCTCGGCCCCTCAGCAATCCCCATATCATAACATCAGCTGGAGCTTTTCGAAGCGTTACGTAATCCGTAGCGCACCAGAACAGGAAAGTAAGAGCAGAGCGTAGCGCCATCAACACAGCGATCGATCGCGCAGCAAAACCAGTTCACCACTCGGCCGCGCGCGCGCGACACTATACTGTATCGTAACCAACGACGACAGGTACTTGGTCCACACGTCTGGGTACAATTCCGCGAGCGACTAATTGGTGACCAAGTACGAAAACCTGAATGGTTATTACTTGCAATCTCCTAGAGCTCGCGCGGAACAAGATGACGACAAAACTATTACACATCACAAGTGGGTACAGTTGAGTTTCCTACTGCGCTCTACCACCTACTGTAATATTCTTGTCGTCTTTCAACCAATTGCAGGCAGCTGTCTCCAGGTTTGTTCTGGCCATACTCAAAAATCAGCTCAATCGGATACCATAGAGCCGAGCGAATGTGACAGGGCATAATAGGAGTTTCAACTGTAGAAGTCGCTGGTTGCGCATTAGTCAGGTCGGTCGAGCCCGGTATTCCACGAAGGGGAGAAAGTAGGTATTTTAACGCGCCGGGTAATATCTGCCTCGAAATAAGACGAAGTAAAAAGTAGCACACGCTGATGACAATCTCCGGCCCCGGCGGTCGGTGGTGGATTGTAAACAAAACAACAACAAAAAATCACTAAAACCTCTCACTCCGTCCGTCGTCGTACTGTCGTAGCCGTGCAGTTGTTTATCGATTGCCGTAACTTTTCGCACTTTCTAAATCGCTTTGGTGGTGCTGAAATGGAAAGTAAAACCGGCGACTTTCATCATTCATCGTAACCTGGCGACAAGGGGGCGGATTTTTTTTACGCAGCAAGGATCGCATGACCGACCAGCGTTAGCGTGCATTGAGGTCATGTTCTTGCAGCTGTGAGATGGTGCCATTCTTACTAACATGATACTTGATGGGCTATAACTTGTAGCGGCGAGTCTAGTGCGATCAAAACATTCGCCTCCACTGGTCTCGGTCCTGGGCCAATCGCTTCCAGTCGTCCTGAACGTTTGGAATCCTTAAGTCCTCCTGAACTGCGAAAACGCCAACGTGTGCGCGGATTAATACAGAGCCAACGGTTCTTTCCTGATTCTCCGGCATACTAGCTACCTGACCAGCCCATCGCAGCCTTCCTGTTTTATTCGCTTCACTATCTTTATATACTTGGTACAATTCGTAGTAAGATGCCGTCATCCAGCTTACCGCCCAGTATTGTTCGCAGCGCTTCACGCTCGAAGATTCCAAGGGCTCTCCGACCAACTTCTCTCAACGACCACGATTCATGGGTATCTAATATGTCCGGAAGAATCAGAGTCTCGAATAAGGCAAGTTTTGTCTAAATTTGCAGCCTACGCGAAATCAGCTAGTTTCGCAGAGCGAAAAAGGCCCGATTTGCAGCCACAATCCGCCTTCCCACCTCATGGGTAACATCATCATCTACCATGACAATCCGCAATTATGTACTTGCTCTTCGTCGTTGTCGAATTCGAATTCTGTCTGTCGCTCTTTCATTTCCATACTTCAACAATAGTTTGAGTAGTAGTCTCTCCTCCTAGCAGCCACCATGGACTTGTTTGTCAACATGGTCGTTGCACTTGTAGGAAGAAGACTCTGGATTTGGAGCGTTCCTGTCTGCAGTATTCCTTTGGGTGTGTTCTTCAAGAACTTTGTCCTAGAGTATTCTAGAGTAGTTCCTTCTGAGTGTTTTTTCGGAGTGTTTCTTTGAAATTGTTCCTAAAAAAGTTCCTTCACAAACATTTCCGGAAGTGTAACTTTATGTCGTTCCTGCAGGAATGTTCGAGATTTTCTCCAGGAAACAGGAGTTCTTCCTAATGTTATCTTTTAAAAGTACTTCCGAACGGGCTTGCGAGTATGTTGTTCTAGGTTTATTTCAAAAAAGTTGCAAAATGTCCGAAGAAACCTCCCATGGAATTTGCGAAGATGTTGACTAAGAGATTTCAAAAGAATTTGCCGATGAAAATTGTTGATGAAATCGCCGAACGAACTTCTACAGGAGTTACCCCATAAATTCCCAAATGCATTGCCGAAAAATTTCCTTTTTCAATTGCCAAAAGGTAGCCTAAAAGAATTTACGAAGAAATTGCTGAAGCGATTTCATTTAAGATTGCTTACGTAGCTTCGAAAACAATTACCGAAGAAATTTCCGAATGAACTTCCAACAAAATGGCTTATAGGATTTCTTAAGAATTTACAACAGGAAAATCATTGAGAGAATTTCCGAAAAAAAGTGTTAAAGAGTATTGTGCAAAGCTTCAGAAAGGATAGCTGACGAATATCCAAAGAAATTACCGAAGGACTTAGATAACACTAGTTTACAGCATTTTTGAACTTTGTAAGCTGATGACCATTTTTGGTGTAGAATCATGCCCTGAGTTCGAAAACGCGAAAGAAAAAAAAATACAGTAGAGCGGAAATTTTTTCGACTTTCCATACAAGGTTGATGATTTGAAATTGATTTTTGCTCCGATTTGCTCCCATTGAGCTGAAATTTTTTCTGTAACTCGCCTACATATGATGTGTCAAAAAATCGTTTAGAAAAATTTTTAAAGTTGGTTTTTTCTTATAGAAAAAAATACATTTCAATTTTGGGAATTTTGGTAAAATTTAAGAAGATCGTCCCTAAAACTCGCCAATATCTTGAATTTCATCCATCTGATGCAAAACCTGTATTCAGATGATCGAATGGTATTATATTCAGCTTTTAATTGATGGAAAAAGATTTAAAATTGGTTGAACAAAACGCAATATATTTGAATTTTAGTAAATTACATATTTTGAAAAGTTGTAAAACTCGATATTGAGCTAAAACTCAAAAACCGTTCTACTTAAAATTTTTTGAAGGTCGTTTTCGAAATCAGCACTAAATTGTGCTTCAAAAATTTTGGTCGATGACAGAAGTTCACAACTTTCGATTTATTTTGTAAACTTGTGAAATTGACGAAGGAATTTCTGAAAAATAAAATCAAAATAATTATGGGATAAACCACCAGAAGAATTGCCAAAAAAATAAAACCCAAAAATTCGGAAGAAATTGTCAGAGCTGCCTACGGATTCCCCAAAAAAACCTAAGCTTCAAAAAATGTCGAAGAAATCCCCAAAGAAATTGTACATAGAAATACCAAAGTATTTTTCCGAAAAAATTCCTAGACAAATGCACAAACTTTTGGAGGTGGATTGTTTCGCTACTACTGCCGCAACTTCGCTGGTCTGAATCACGTTTGTTATTTTCGGTATCATCGCCAGGGCAGAAGGGTTTAATTATTCCCAAAAAATCTTAAACGATATGCCGAACAAATTGTCTAATGGAATTGCTACGATAATTCCTGAAGAAACTTGTGAAGGAACTAACAAAGGAAATAATTCCGAAAAAAATGACGCTGAATTTATTTCTGACGAAATTAAGCACTGTCCATAAAATAGGGGGCCATCTCAGATATTCCCCCTTCCCCCTCAAAGACTTTTAGCCATGCACAATTTTCGAAATTTGTGTGGACCGTAAACTTTGGTCAGACATCCCAACCCCTTAGAGTCATCATAGTTTTTGGACCGGCACTTATAAAAAATCCCATGAACATTCTCGAAATAATTCTCATAGGAATTTTCAAACGAATCAATCAAGGATCACAAAAAAAAATCTCATAGAAATTTGAAGAAATTGTCGAAGCATATCCCAAAGGCATTGCCAAAAAATCCCCAAAGAATTACGGAACGAATTTCCAAAAGAATTGTCAAAAGAATCCCCAATGAAATAGTTTAAGGTGAGGCAGCAAAGAATACAAATATGGCTGCTGCAATGGCAGACTTAAACCCCTGTTCACGATTTCAGGAGCATTAGTCTTGAAAATTCGTGAAAAAATGCTCCTTATTTGGATTATCTGGCTCTTTTAGCAAGTAAGCAAAACCAGGATAGATAAATGCAGCGTAATTCGATGCTTCGTCCGTCAGATTTGTGCTTCTTAAGTTTCTGTACAAAATTTAAATTGGATTTTTTTTTATATTCCATCCTAAACTATTCCCAACACCGCTAGCCATCATGGTTTCCCATAGCGGAAATCATCATGGTTACAGGTCGCAAGCCCTGGCAAAGTGTGGAACGTTTTGATGGCTGTGATCCCTGACCATCATGTAATCAAAATCCCAGGGATACTCAAGTGACCATACTGTTGGGTTGTGGGGGTTGCATGTGTGGGGTGCATATATTGACAAGCATTGCTATGGATCGTCAGGGCTGAGTAGGAGCGGGGAATGGATCTACGATTGCTGAATTGCGATTATACCTACTGGTATAGTCGTGGTTCAACAGTGGTGGCGCCGCTTTTCGCTTGTGTTCGGCCTAGGTGGTTTGTTTAGGCAGTGCGGGTAGGTCTGTATGTACTTCGTACGTGCAGTGCGAACGGCTTCAACATTGTGGTTACTTGGGTAGTGTAGGATAATTGGGTTTGGGACTGAAGGGGTCGTCATTGATTCTGCCGACACCATTGAGTGGTCATTGTTGGCGGTTGTGTTGGTGACGATTTCTTCAGCTTTATAATCTCATTTATACCACGCACAAACTTTGGGAAGAGGAACTGCTTTGTAATGCAAGAGAGGGATTTAATCTCTGCGTTACGGGTTGGGTGAGGTCATGCAGATAGAAGCAACCCAGGTGACCGTGCGGCTCGGGTCGTGATGGATGCATGAGTGCAGTGTGTGTGGGGTGCGCTACCCTGTGGATGCAGTTGAGTCCGGGTTGGAGTGGAAAGAGACCCTTCTCTACCCTAGATCGGTTTCGGTTGTACGGGCGGGGTAGTGTTTGTCTTATGTGTGACGTGTTGTGCGTGATTTGCGGCCCGAGCTGCGTGGTTACTTGGGAAGTATTGTGCTCTACAATCTACATTTTGGTTTTAAGGTGAAGCTATGGCTGGGCTGTGCCTCGGATCTGTTGGGCGCAGGTCGGAAGAGCTGGTGGTGGTTTGTGCTGGAGGGTTTGCTCGATTGGTTATTCACTGGTAATGGCTAGTCGATCGACTGTTCGCGCAGCCTGTCATTTGGTTCTTGGGGTTTGTGCTCTCGAGGTCCGGGGCGTTGCTTCATTGTATCTTCACTTTAATACTAATATTCCTTGTTTGATTAATTGACTATTATGTACAGGCGCTTAACTCATTCTATTTCATAGATTGCCAGATTTAAGGGTAATGGTTCAATAGGGCGATAGCAATCAGAGTGGATTAGAACGAGTTGGCGCCTACAATACACCAACACTAACACACATACACCAATACTTACACGCACACATGCACCTACAACTAGCTGTAAAAGACCAGTGGGCGGGACAATGGTGCCTACCCAACAGTTGTAGGTGGGGTGTTTGGCTTAGCTACATGACTTGGTCCGGCAAGCCCATAAACATCAATTGGTAGACGTATTGCCTAGTGAAAAGACAACGCAGATGGGCGAAAGCCAGGGGATGCGTTGATAATAGCAGAATAGCAGAATAGCAGAATATTCCATCCTAAACTATTCCCAAAGAAATTTTTAAAGGGACCCTAAAAGCAATTGCTTGGATAATTGCGATCCCCAAAGCAATTATCCAAGCAATTGCTGAGAGCAGTGGCGTAGCCAGAAATTGTGTCTGGGAGGGGTTTTCAACGGTCAATGATACCTTTTTTTGTTTGACACTTACATTTTGTAAACAGTGATGAGCAATTGTATTCGTAGTTTGAAAATAGCGGCGCAGCCGAAAAATTTTTTCGTCGCAAAGCGCTTTATACTGAAAATTTGTTCCAAAAATTTTGGCTCTGGGGGGGGTTTTAACCCTAAAACCCCCCCCCCCCGTGGCTACGCCAGTGGCTGAGAGAATGGGCGAAGGTGTTTCCAAAGAGTTTTAAAGAGTTTTACCAGAGTAAATACTGAAAGAATAAAAAAAAGAAGAATTGCCACAAGAATCCTTAAGGGAATTGTCGACAAAATTCGGTATTTCCAACATATTTACCAGAAGTACTCTAAAATAAATTATCGAATGAATCTGAAAAGAAATTCCTTCCAAAATACATTGACTGAGAAATTTGCAGAGGAATTACGACAATGTGTCAGACTACGTAATTATCATACATCGTCCGGTCGATGGGCTGCATCGAGCCCAAAATCGGTGAGCAAAAAAGATATTTAACACCCCTTTATATTTTTATTATTAGAACAATACGTGTTGTGTCCGATATTGCCAACGAAATTCCTTGAGGAAGTGAATGAACTTCCAAAGGAATTGCCAAAGGAGTTACCAAAGGTATTTACAATGAAATGTGCAGATATAATTTTATAAGTAAACCTTACACGAAGAAGTTTCCGAATAGAGCATCGAAGTATTTTTTAAATATACGGAAAAAAATCCCTGAGTAATTATCAAAAGAATGACACAAACCTTTTCAAAAAGTGTTTGGTATAACGCCAAAAAAGATGTGCCTTAATAACTGCTAAAGGTAATTGCTGAAAACATTAAAAAAAACAAATAAACTTCCTAAAAAACTTACCAAAAAAAAAAAAAGTTAGGAATCAGAGAAATTCCACAAAATCTAAAAAAATTGTTGATAAAATTCTCAAATCAACTACTAACTAAATTTAAAAAAAATGTCCAAGGAATCTCCAAGAAAATAGAACAACAATTGCCGAAGGTATTTCCAAAGAAATTGCCAAAAGAAGTGATTAAAGCAACTGCCGAAATGTTCGAGAGAATTCTCAAAAAAAAAGGAATTACTGAAGAAAGTTTCTCTGGAGTAGTGGGTAGAAATAACAAAAAAATGGAATATTTCTCAGAAAAATGTCAACAGAATCCACTAATGGTCTCAATAGTCCTAAAGAAAATGTTCACGAAACGAAAAAAATGCCCAAGGTATTTCGCAGGAATTAGCTATAAATCGTCTCAAAGGAATCATCGAATGAATTGGAAAAGGAATTGCTGAATGAATCCCCAGACGCATTGACTGAGGAATTTTCAAAGGGATTGCGAAGCACTTGCCAGGGATGGGATCATTCATTTGCAATCAGTTACATTCACTTGCTGTTAACTCGCTTCAGAAACATCGCAGCAAAAACCAATGCATGGAACACTTTTTCATTTTTGTTTAACCTGAAACTTTGTTGAACAATGCACTAGCGTAGAATCAATAGTTGAATCAACAGAAGGCAGCAAACACAACTCTCCACGGCGTGAATGTAATTTACATTCACCGCGAGGAGAGTTGCCTTCGCAGCTTGCTCATGACGTTGGTATGCGTGTGCGACCCCAATGATATTCGGCAAACTTTCAGATAAAACTACAAGGTTAAATTCATCCAATCATTATTTTTTGATAGCATGCTTCTGAACTGAGATAATAGCAAGTGAATGTAATTCTTTGCAAATGAATGATCCCATCCCTGGTAGTTGCCCAAGCACATTTCAAAAGAAACTCCTCCAGGGATTACTATTTTCAAGGGATTTATCTAAAAAATCCTGAAGAAATTGCCAAAGGAATCCCCAATGAAATGACTTGGGCATTTCCAAAGAAATGTTTTTTGACATACAACTAAAAACTCCCAAAACAATCATCAAATGGATTGCGGAGGCAATTTCCGAAAATAATTATAAAGAATTTCCCAAGAATGTACAAAAAAAGAGAAATTGTCGCAAAAACGAGTTCCCAAATGAATTTTGAAAATTACAAGGAATTGTTGAATGAATTAAAAAAAAGAAACTGCTGAAGAAAATTCAAAAAAAAAAAATAACAAAGGAATGTCTGAAAAAACTGCCAAAATATAAAAAATGCTCAAATTTTCAAAAGAAATCTAAAAATTCAAAAAAAAAATTCCGGAGAAAACAGTTGGGGGACCACGATGTCCAATAAGCTGAACTTTTTTGGCATTTAATAATATCGACGATGCCTCCGAAAAAGGCCGACAAAGAATTTACCGAATAAATTCCTTAAGGATTTTCCTGAACTGGTTCAAAATTGACGAAGGATTTCTCAAACGAATTGCAAAGAAATTTGTGTAGGTACATAAACAACGGATTGCCGTAGGAATCCCCAAAGCAATTACCGAGGGTTTTGATGTGAGAATTGCCAAAAGGATTCCTAATAAATTTTTGTTAGAATGCCGAAAAGAAATTGCCTAGGAACTCCCAAAGTAATTGTCGAAGACATTAAAAAAAACCTAAAGAAATTCCCAGAGATATTGTCGCAGAAAGTCTCCAAAATTGTTGAAACAATTCCTAAATAGATTGCCAACAAAATTTAAAAAAAAATACCTGCAAACCTTCCTTCCCTTTTCGACGAAATGTAGCATCTGAGACAAAGCTTGCTTCTCAGCGTAGTGTTCTATGGCCTCTTCCACAGTTATTAACGGAGACCTACCTCTGTCATTCACCATTTTTCTTGAAGGACGCGGATACCGTCTTCAGTTAGAGGCTGTACATACTGAATGAAACTTAATACTAAACAAAGGACACACGGAACATGCACCAATGGACACGGAGAAGAAACTATCCTCACGAAAAGATTCATCGCCCAGAGCGGGAACCGACCCCTCACCCCATAGCATGGTGCGATTATAAGCTTGGTGACCCTAACGCACGGCTACGGGGCTCCACAAGGAGCATGGGTGTATCGTATGGCAGGTACGAAATTACTCTATTTCCAAGCAATTTCAAGTTATATCCATTATGAAAAGTTCCTAGAGCGACCTGGAATCGAACCTGTCATTCTCAACATAGTTTTGCTGAATACCTGCGCGTCCCGATTACCTAGAGAGCTGATGAATTCTCCAATGTTGTTTGACTGGTGAAGGAATCATATTCTACCAGTAGATGGCACTAGTTACAAATTTGAAAAGCATGCAAATGTTAGTAATTATCAAGAAATTGTTCAGCAAATTGTAATTTAATAAAGTCCTCAAAATCCGTTTACACCAAGATACGAAGCATCAGTAATAGCATGGGTGTTATGTGCATTAAAGTACAGTTAAAAACGTGTCATCTAGTCGGTCCAGGGCTCGATCCTTGACTTCCTTGGGCATACACAGGCATACACAGCATCTCCATGCCTGACTCACGATAAGATGTATGAACACAACACAATTATTTTGCAAACAAAACTATAAGTTACTAGCTGTCCCGGCAAACTTTGTCTTGCCGTCTTGAGGTGGTTTGACAACTGTTGAGCTCAAAATATCACCGCACTCTAGATTGGTTTCATTTCGATCGTGTTCATTTCCTTCCAGCTTCCCATTAAAACAGTACTTTATCAATTTCCTTACTTTTCTGATTGATTTTCGTAACTTTTTGTACATATAAACACAGCCGCCACGAATACGAACCGAACCGTGCGAGATTGATGCTGATCGGTTCATCCGTTCTTGAGTTTTGTTGCCTCAAAGGAACTTCAAACTCATTTTTATATATATAGATTAACTTAGAAGCAGACTTTGTTCCAGTGGAGACGATATACCATGAAAAACGCGAGAAAAAAAAAGAGAAGGGTGATATTAAACCTTGCTGCTTCATAGTTCCCGTCCCCACTTATACAGATGTGTTGCTGAATCAAATCGCTTTATTGCTTAAGTTTAGTATGTCCAGGATAAAGGCCGTTGGGATAACTAGTTCTGTATCTAACCACGCACAGTCTTTGTTTGGCGAGAAGGTACTTGCTCTACACCGCTTCAGAGTTCAACGATCGGGATATCTATCGGAGTCCTACCTACACCTGGTGGTTGCCAGCCAGGATTGAAGAACAACTCAAATCCAAAACAAGTTTGAATCGTTTGGTACTCTGGAAGGCGCCCGCCCGGTTCATTATTCTTTTTTTATGTTAGTTACCCCGAAGAACTGGAATAGCCTTACGGCTATAACGCGGCTGCCCAAAACCAGTTTTTGTCATCACCCGATCCGATCCGACTTAAATGCACTTAGCGTACCTACCTGCCTACGATTTGTCTAGAGAGGAGGAATGAGAATATTTAGCCTGTAATCGTTGCCCATCCACATCATGACGGAGCCCATCATCATCAGCGGGCGATAATCTGCGAGAGGTTAAAAAACGATCCACAACCTGATTGTACTAGAGGCAGGCAGTATGTTCGCCATTCCCGCCATTATCCAATTTGCCTAATTTTATCGCCTTTTTAAGTGGTGCTTGATCTTGAAAGTATAAAGAATCGTCATCGCGATCGTCACAGTGGGATAAGTTTCAGTAATTGTTATAATTGTATGGATCAGTCACGAACTGGATAAAAATGTTCATTCCAATACAATTCATAACATTAAAACTATAGTAAACAAATACATAAAATGAGACATTCTACATTGTATAGAATGTTGAAGCTTTACCAAGAAATAAAATGTATGATTTGAGTTAAAGATTTGGTAGGTATACATGTGTATTATGCATGTGTTATAAAATGCTCGTTTATGATACATATATGATAAATAACCATAAATATTTTTTTTATTTTATTGTCTTTAATATGGCAGCAATAATAAACTTATTGTAATGTGACAATACAATGTTTTATTTTTTTGTCCTTCTGTTTCATAAACAATAATATACGACTTATACATGGAATTCGTCCTTTTTCATGTAGTGGATCTGATAGGATTTATCAGTTTGCCCTGCAATGTGTTAAACTCTCACGCATTTTGCAATTCATGCCCAGTAGCATATCCAGCTCCTCGCAGCGCCACCGCCTTCGGCAATCACTCGATCCAACTAGGTATATACAGTATACATATAGCCACTGGCCACGCGATAGTTCGGCTTGAACTTGACTTTGAAATGTGCCAAGTTGAACAACACCCCGACCGTCGGCGGCGGCGTCGAGACTCGAGACAACCGGCCAGACACTCGCAGCACAGGTTAGTGGCAGAGCTAGAGCGGTGGCGCATTGTAAGTCAATTTCACAAGCCCCCCGCCGAATTGGAATTTGAAATTTGTGTTCGCATCGAAGCGCAATGGATGCATTCACCCCGAATTGTCCGGTAAAAAATAGCTATAAAAAATCAAGACAAGCAAATGGATTCGATGGAGGTATTTTGATAATGGTCCATATAACTGAAGCTGTAAACGCGCGAATGTTCGGGACGAACATGTCGAGGGTTCGATTCGCGGTCAGCCCAGGATTTTCTTAAGATGGAAATATTCTGAACTTAATTTGGCATACAGTATTGTCATCACATCTGTCACACAATATTCTATTGATAAATGGTTCATTGTCTAAGAAAGCTCGAGTTTATGATAGGGAAACTGTTCACAACCCGGGTAGAGGCAAAGTACAAACCAAGTACAAAATAATAACAAATTTTGCCATCATATCTCATTTTATCATGTTGTTTATGAATAATACTAAGGCCGATGCAAATATTTAATTTGTTTTATGTCACCCCCGCCTTCAAAAATCCTAAAATATTGAAGGGGCGAAAAAAAAAACATGGCGTCCCATGACTCCATTTTCAATAGAAAAAATGTTTACAAGCACCTATTTTTCAATAGTTGAAAAATATTTTTTCAATAGTTGGTAAAATTTGTAATTTTTCAATGGTTTTTTTTTTGTTTGTTCCTTATTTATTTTTGTCCCCCTCCTCGTACCCTATGGGAGGTCTCGGACATAAAAGAAAAATAATATTTGCATCGACCTAAATAACGCGTTAAGAACAAAAAATGTTATCATTGCAAAATTTGTTATTTCTGAGTTATTATTGAATAACAATAAATAACTGAATGATAACAAAATATGCAATCATAACATAATAAGTTCTTGTGAGTATCCCAAGTACAATAGCATCCCAATGGCATATTTTTCAATCATAACTTATTTTGTTATTGATGAGTTATTTAGTTTTTTTTGTGTTGTCAGCGACGATAACATGAGAGATCAAATTTATATAGAATATTGACTAAGAGCAAATTTTGTTATTGGTTTGTTGGGAATAAGAGCTGAAAGTACAAAAACAATAACCGACTTTGTTCCAGAAAATAAGTAAAAAATTACTTATTTTATTTTTATAAGATCAAACCTAGGACAAAATATTTCTGAGCTTAAAATACACTTTTTCTAATCATAAGAACGAAATTTACAATTTTTATGATCTTTGTAGGAATAGCTTATATTGTACTGACTTTGTTCTCAATAGCTCGATAATAACTAATTCAGTTATTCTACATTTAAAAATATTTTGTCCTTGGTTTGTTCTTATAATGACAAAATTATTTATTATTGAGATATTTTCCGATACATATTCAGTTATTACTTTTTTGTTCATTCAGCTCTTATTCCCAACAAACCAATAACAAATTTTGCCTTTCAGCTATTCATTATTAGTGGCAAAATTTGATCTTCTTTTGTTATTTTCCTCTGCTCGGGAAAACACTAAGCTGATAAGCAGGCGTTGTTCCAGCTGATACAATATTCGAGGCAAAAAACGATTATGATGAGAAATTTACCCATTAAAACATTCAATGTTCGTCTTCAGACGACGGAGACAAAAAATAGGCATTGGAGCTTAACCATTTGGAGCCGGAGGGGTCACATATGACTCCAACATAGAAGCGGCTCTATAGATTCACCCATTCGATAAAACAGAATACTGTCTTAGGAAAAGTTCTTGCAAATTTAGTCCTCTATTAGGAAAAAATGGGAATATTTGTATGTGGGGCCTCATTGATAACCTAGAACAGGGGTGCCCAACGTACGGCCCGCGGGCCGGATCCGGCCCACGACATCATTTTGTGCGGCCCGCGACACGAATGAAGAAAAATAGTAGAATATTTGGCCCAAAGACTTAATTTTTTTTCTTTTTACCAATGAAAAAATATTTAAACAAGAACTTTGTGTAACTTTTGAATTAAATATAAAAAAAAATCAATTATAGTTCTACGACCATTCAGAAATTTGTGTTTTGTCGTAAAACTTTAGCAAGCTCTGGTACAACATAGAAACATTTCTAGGTTTCAGGATGCAGCAAAATCGAAAAAAAAATAAGGTACCCCGGGGCAAGTGAGAATCGGGGGCAAGTGAGACCTATAGCTAGTATTTTTTATTATTTATTTTTAAGACTAACATTCTTCACGGAAAACATAGGTATCACACCTACGGATACTTTGAATACAAAAAATGTTATTGTTTCAACTATAAAGAGACCATATACGATATTGTTGTTCATATGTAATTTTCAATTCACTAGGTAAGGTTGACGTGCTCTACTACATTCGTCGTTTAAAATAGATTTGTTATTCTACAAATACTTTTTTTGGTTTCAGGATAGTATTTGGAGTTCATGCAAATGATTTCAGGCGAAAAAGCTATATTTTATTTTTATTTATTACCTTTAGTTTACTGCTCTCACTTGCCCCAGTGCATTTCTCTATCTGGGGCAAGTGGGACCTATGAGAATAAACAAAGATAATTTTATGGGTTCATCTCGCCTTGTCCAACCTAAGATGAAATTAGCACGAAAGTCAATAAAAATTGACGCGTTAAGTAATCTACTGTTGAATTATACTTTATTACCTCTATTTAGATGATGAAATTCTTGTTAAAAATGGTAAAACCTTGGGTAAAACAAAAAAATCAAAAGCATGTACATTTTGTGTTTTTTTAAATATCTTCCATTTTTTTCACTTAACGCTGCATAATGCATTCTTCTGAGCATTCGGGAACCATCCATAAAAAATTAAAATAGGGTAACGGCCTTTTCAAAATTCATAATTAAAAAACAACATTATTTATTGATCGTAAGATTATGTAAAGGAGAAGATATTACTGAAAATCTCGAAACCCCAGATTTACTATTGGTGAGAATCATTAACTATATAATATAGAGACCAAGTTTCGAAATCTTTTGTCTCTTCACTTTACAGCACTTTTTGAATAAAAAAATCAATTCATTTTGCATGAGCTGCTAGAGTTGATTCAATTTCAATATGTGTTACGTAATTTATGCATGATACCATAAACCTCTTCTTATTTTAATCTCTAAACATACTCATTCATGTAAGAGATTTATGATTTATGTTACCTTATTTGTTGCAACTTATATTAAGCCCTTTGAACAAAAACTCTGAATAGGTCCCACTTGCCCCGTGAAACGCAGTAAATGAAGATCTGATACACTTTTCATTATATGCATAATATATGGAATGTAAAATTTTTGAAGCAGTTTTAATGTACGTTAATACGTACAAATATACCAACAACGTCTTTTGGGACCATTGGAAGTATTAAAGAATTTGTGTTCTGAAACTTTTGACATGACAAAACCAAATTAGCATTTTTTTAGGTTCCACTTGCCCCGGGGTACCTTAACTTTTTCCTATCGGTAATATGTAAATAAAGAAATTGTCTTAGTCCTAGGGAGGATGCATATGAAACGTCGTATTATACAAATCAGAGAATCAGAGAATCAGAGAATCAGAGAATCAGAAAATCAGAGAATCAGAGAATCAGAGAATTAGAGAATCAGAGAATCAGAGAATCAGAGAATCAGAGAATCAGAGAATCAGAGAATCAGAGAATCAGAGAATCAGAGAATCAGAGAATCAGAGAATCAGAGAACCAGAGAATCAGAGAATCAGATTATCAGAGAATCAGAGAATCTAAAAATAAAAAAAATTAAAAAGAAATAAATAAAAAATCAAAAAAATTAAAAACTCAGAAGATTAGAGAGTCTGATTCTCTGATTGAGAATCAAAAAATCAAAAAATCGAAAAAAATAAAAATAAAAAAGTTTGAGAATCAGAGAATCAGAGATACAGAGAACCAGAGAATCAGAGAATCAGACAATCAGAGAATCAGAAAATCAGAGAATCAAATAATCAGAGAATCAGAGAATTAAAGTATCAGAGAAACAGAGAATCAGAGAATCTAAAAATAAAAAAAATCAAAAAAAAAAATAAAAATTGTTGTACAAAATCAAAAAGTCAGAAGATCAGAGAATCAGATCAGTGTTGAAACAAAAGTTTCATTTTCATTTTTAATATTCTATTTTTTTTCGAGTTGGTTGAAGCCATCATCTTGAGTAGCATATTTCAGAAAAAATGAAAAAAAAAAAGCTTATTATCGTCGTATTTTGATTATTGGCCCGTGGACTGATATGAAGTGTCACATGTAGCCCGCTGCCGTAAAAGGTCGGGCAGGCCTGACCTAGAACATCCTGAACACCATGAAATTTGGAAAATGTCATACCAGTTGTTCTAAAAACTGAACTTGGGTTTGAATTACGTTTACATGTACTCATTTACCCTTCGTCAATAATAAAAGAAGGTGTTTTATATTCTGGGACGTTCAAGGTGTTCCAAACTATCTTTAAGAGAAGTCCTTCAAATCTACAAGAATAATTTTATGTACACAAATTATAGCATTGCATAACCTTCTGGGATCCGTGAGGCTCTTGATACACTAGTTTACAGCATTTTTGAACTCGGTAAGCTGATGATCATTTTTGGTGTAAAATCATGCCCTGAGTTTGAAAACGCGAAGGAAAAAAATTACAGCAGAGCGGAAATTTTTCGACTTTTCGTACAAGGTTGATGATTTGAAATCGATTTTCGTTCTATATTTAAGCAACGTCGCTCACTTCACACATCTCATTCTTCGTAATCAATGCTCCGATTGAGCTGAATTTTTTACTGTAACTTGCCTACATATGATATGTCAAATAAACGTTGAGAAAGAATTTTTAGATTGTTTTTTTCTTATTGAAAAAAATACATTTCTTCATATATTTTTGGAAATTTGGCAAAAATTTAAGAAGATCGTCCCTGAAACTCGCCAATATCTTGAATTCCATCAATATGACGCAAAACCTGCATTCAGATGATTAAAAGGTATTGTATTCAGCTTTTAATTTATGGAAAAAGATTTGAAATTGGTTGAACAAAACGCAAGATATTTGAATTTTAGTAAATTCCATATTTTTAAAAGTTGTAAAACTCGATTTTGAGCTAAAACTCAAAAACTGCTCTACTTAAAATTTTCGGTTTCGAAATCAGTGCTAAATTGTGCTTCAAAAATTTTAATCGTTGACAGAAGTTCACGACTTTCATTTTATTTTGTAAACTAGTGATATCTGCAATGTCATTTATAGACACTATAGGGATATTCCAGGTCAGCCAAACTACCTTAGAGTTAAGAACTTCAGGACTACACTCGTAACAGTAGCCATATTTATTATACTGAGTAACGTAGCATAATCAAGTAACTGGAGCAATATGAAGTCTAGTAGCTTATTATAAACCTTTGGGACATTCAGGTTCGTCCAAACTGTTCTCTAATGAAGGCCTTCAAATCTACAAGAAAAACTTCATTTGTTTTCGCCATTAATAGTAGAATTGCATAATCTGTTGATATCCGCGAAGCTCTTGAAATCTCAAATGTCATTTAGAGATTATATAAGGTTATTCCAGGACAGCCACACTACCTTGAAGTTCAGGACTTCAGGTCTACACTCGTAACAGTATCCATATCTGTTATACTGAGTAACGCTGAATAATCAATCGCGGTGACTGGACCAACCGAAAGTCTACTATATATTATTATGAACCTTTGGGACATTGAGGGTCGTTCAAACTATCCTGAAGTTTAGTTCTTGGTAGTAACAGTAGTTATTCTCACAATAAACTTTAAACTGTAATCGGCAATCCCCTGGCATATCATAAGTCATTTCAAGATAGTTTTGAGATATTCCAGATCAACAACGCTTCTCCGGAGACCATAGCTTCAGGTCTACACTTGTGATAATAGCTTTTGTCACGACGTTAAGTAGTGTTACATAATCCACCGTACTTACCAAAAAGAAGTTACCGTTGCATCCGCAGACTTTCGGATCTAAACTCAAGAACAGTTTGGATGACCCAGGATATCCCGACTGATCTGATTGTCTATTAACCTTTCAGAAGACTTACTGGACATGATAGATCACAAATCGTAGCATTGTATAGTAAAAGAAGTTACTGTTACACCCGTAGACTTTAGGATCTAAACTCTAGAACAGTTTGGATGACCTATGATATTCCGACTGATCTGATATTGTCTATTACGCTTTCAGAATACTTACTGGACGTGGTCGATTACAAATCGTAGCTTTGTATTATGAAATAAGTTACCGTTACACCCGTAGACCTAAGGAGCTAAACTCAAGAACAGTTTGGATGATCTAGGATATCCCGTCTGATCTGATGCTGTCTATTAACCTTTCCGAAGACTTACTGTACTTAATATATTACAAATCATAGCTTTGTATAATAAAAGAAGTTACCGTTACACCCGCAGACTTTAGGATCTAAATTCAAGAACAGTTTGGATGATCTAGGATATCCCGTCTGATCTGATATTGCCTATTACCTTTTCAGTATACTTACTGGACATGATAGATTACAAATTGTAGCTTTGTATAATGGAAAAAGTTATCGTTTCACCCATAGACTTAAGGATGACCTTGGATATCCCGGCTGATCTGATATTGTCTATTAAGTTTTCAGAAGACTTACTGGACATGATAGATCACAAACCGTAGCTTTGTATAATAAAAGAAGCTACCGTTACACCCGTAGACTTTAGGATCTAAACTCAAGAACAGTTTGGATGACCTAGGATAAAATATTCTGCATAATATTCTATCGTTTTTATGCTATTGACCACCAAAACTACGGAAAAACGTAGAAAAAACTCCATAATAACGCTTGGAAAAATTCCGGCTTCAAATGGTTAAGGATAGACTCGTCCATTTTGCAGATTGAATGTCTTGGGTTCAACACTAGCGTGCGCAGGGTTCTTGCTTAGGGGGGGCACCATAATAATGGTGCAATATATGTATGATCATGGTGCAAAATAGAATTATGGTGTTACACGCAATATGAATTCCCAAGTAGGGGTTTCAACATGTTGTGGTGCTAACATCGCCAAGTACTTCATATTGGGATTCTGGAGAAGGCTTCGGATGGTGATGATTTCAAGGTATTACGAAACTTTAATATGAAGTCATTATCTCTACTCTTATACAATTTTAGAAACGTATCAAATACAATGGAGAATATCGAGAAAATTATCAATTATAGAAAAAAAATATTGTCGTTGTGAAAGAATTTTGATCCTGGACAATTAGTGATGCTAGATTTGGAGAATGTCAGAATTCCTAGATAGAACATTTTGATCGGAATCTTTGTTGCAATCTACAGAGATTCCTCCAGGATTTCTCCAAAGATTCGTGCATGATTCCTGCAGGAATAACTCCAAAAAATCTTCCAATAATTCCTTCAGAACTTCCTCCAGGGAGTCTCAAATATTTCTCCAGGAATTCCTCAAATAATTCCTCCAGGAATTCCTCCAGTATATACTCCAGGAATTCTTCCAAAATTACCTCCAGGAATTCCTCCTGAAATTTCTTTCAGGGAAAATCCTCTAGGAATGTCTGCCAGAATTCCCCCAATATTTCCTCCAGGGATTCCTCTAGGAATTGCTCCACGGAATCCCCCAGAAAATTCTGAAGGAATTTCTAAATAATATCTTCCTGTAATTCTTCCAGGAGTTCTTTCAGAAAATTATCCAGGAAATTCTCAACGAATTTCTTCAGGAATTCCTGAATCCATTAATTATTTCAAAAAATCCTTCTTAAATTTCTCAACAAATTCCTCTAGAAATTCCTTCAGAAATTTCTCGAAAAACAACGCCAGAAATTCCTACAGGAATTCCTCCAAGAATTCCTCATGAAATTCCTCCAGGGATTTCTCCAGAAAATCCCAAAAGAATGTCTCCCGGAACTCTTCCAAAAATTTTGCGAGGAATCTCTACAGGAAATCCTCTACAGATCCCTCCAGTAATTTCTCCAGGATTTTTTCCAGAATTTTTTTTCAGGGATTCCTCTAGGGATTCAATAATGAATTTCTTCAGAAATACCTCCAGATATTCCTTTAGAAACTCCTCGAGGGGTTCCTTCAGACATTTCTTTAGAAATTCCTCCAATATGCAACTAGTGATTTCTTTCAGGAATTCCTCCACGGATTACTGCAGAAAATCCTAAAGGAATTTCTTCCAAAATTCTTCCAGGAATACCTCCAGGGAACCCTCCAGGAATTTCTTTAGATTTTTTTTTTCGAAAATCTTTTCAGGAGTTTCTCCAGGGATTCATTACTGAATTTCTTCAGAAATTCCTCAGAAACTTCTTCAGGAATTCCTTCAGAAAATCCTCGAGGAGTTCTTTCAGACATTTCTCCAGGAAGCCTCATATATTTCTCTAGAAATTCCTCAAATAAATCCTTCAGGAATTCCTCCTGTAAATACTCCTAAAATTCCTCCGGAGATCCCTCCTGACATTTTTCTAGGAAAAATCCTGAATGTCTGCCTGTCAGAATTCCCCCAATATTTCCTCCACGGATGCCTCCATAACATGCTAAAGGAATTTCTCACGGAATTCTTCCAGGTATTCCGCAAGAAATTTCTCCAAGGATTCTTCCATGGATTCCTCCAGGAAATTCTCAAACAATTTCATCAGGAATTCCTCCAGGGATCCATCCATGATTTTTTTTTCAGAAATTCCACAAAAAAATCCTCCAGAAATTCCACCAGGAATTCTTTCAGAAATTTGTTGAGGAAGAACTCCTGAAATTCCTCCAGCAACTCCTCTAGGAATTTCTGCCTGAGTTCCCCAAGAATGTCTCCCGGAACCCTTCCAAGAATTTCTCGAGGAATTCCACAAGAAATTTGTCTAGGAAATCCTCCATGGATTCCTTCGGGAGTTTCTTCAGGATTTTTTCCAGCAATTTATCCAAGAATTCATATTTTTTTCACAAATTCCTCAAAAAAATCCTCCAGGTATTCCTTCAGAATTTGCTCGAGTAGTTCCTTCAGACATTCATCCAGAAATTTCTTCGAGATGCCTCCAGGGATTTCTCCCCGAAATTCATCCATGAACTCCACCAGAAAATCCTAAAGTAGTTTCACCCGAAACTCTTCCAGGAATTACTCCAGGAGTTCCTCGAATGAAATAATTAATGTAATAATTAATGTAAATAATTAATGTAATTAATTAATGTAATAATTAAAAAAATCTTCATGGATACCCCCAAGAATTCCTCTAGGTATTCCTCCAAGAGTTTATCCACGGATTTCTCCAGAAAAAACTTCTCCCGGAACTGTTCCAGGCATTCCTCTAGGAATTCCTCGAAGAATTTCTCCAGGGATTCCTCCATGAATTTTGCCAGGAATTCCATCAGTGAATTTCTTCATATATTCCTCAAAAATCCCACTAGGAAGTCTTTCAGAAATTGCTCGAGGAGTTCCTTAAATCATTCCTCCAGGAAGCAGCAAATATTTTTGCAGAAATTTTTCCAGGAATTCCTCCATTTTTCAGGAATTTCTCCAGAAAAATCTTTAAGGATTCTTCCAGAAATTTCTGTAGGAATTCTCCAGGGATTCATCCTTGAATTCCTTCACAGATTCCTTCAGCAATCCCTCCTAGTATTACAGCAGGGATTTTTCCCGGATCTTTTCTGGGTATTTCTCTAGGCATTCCTTTAGGGATTTCTCCAGGAATTTCTTCGGGAATTCATCCAGGAGTCCATCCATGAGTTTCTTCAGAAATTACTCAAAATATTTGTCCAGAAATTCCTTAAAGAATTCATCCAGGAATTTCTCTAGATATTCCACCAAAAAAATCTTCAGGAATTTATCCAGAAATGCAAACATGAATTCCTCCAGGAATTTCTCCAAAGATTCCTCAAGAAAATCTTCCAGGAATTTCTCCAGGAATGTTTTGCAAAAAATACCTCAAAGGATTCTTTCGGAAATTGCTCCAGGAATTCCTCCATTATTACTTCAAAAATTCCTTCGTTTATTCCATCTTGAATACCTCCGGGAATTTCTACAGAAATTCCTACAGGAATTTCTGCAAGGACTCCTAAAGGAATTCCTGCTCAGATTTCTCCAGAAAATCCTGAAGAAATTTCTCCCGGAACTCTTCCAGGAATTCCTCGAGAAATTTCTCCCGGGATTTCTACAGACATTTTCTTCAGGATTTTTTTCTGGAATTTTTCAAGGAATCTCAAGGAAACTTCTCCTGGGACAACTATAAAAAAAATCTCTATTAATTGCTCCAGAAAATCATCCAAAAAATTCTTCATGGATTCCTCCAAGAATTCCTCTGGGTATTCCTACAAGAATTTATCCATGAATTTCTCCAGAAATAAAACTTCTCCTGGAACTGTTCCAGGAATTCCTCAAAAAATTTCTTCAGGTCTTCCTCCATGGATTTCGCCAGAAATTTCTCCATGAATTTCATCAGGGATTCCTCCAGGGATTCTTCAATGAATTTCTTCAGATATTCCTCAAAAATCCCTCTAGGAATTCTTTTGCTCGAGGAGTTCGTTTAATCCTTCCAGGAAGCAGCAAATATTTTTCCAGAAATTTTTCAAAGAATTTCTTCAGGAAATCCTCCAGAAATTCTTCCAGGAATTCCTACATTTTTAGGAATTTCTTCAGAAAAACCTCTAGGGATCTTGCAGAAGTTTCTCTAGTAATTCTCCAGGGATTCATCCTTGAATTCCTTTACAGATTCCTTCAGGAATTCCTTCTAGGATTTCTCCAGGAATTTCTCATAGCTCCAGGAATTCTTATAAACTCCTCCGAATGTCTCTCCAGAAATTTCCTCAGGGATTGCTGCAGAAATTCCTCCGGACATTCTTCCAGAAGTTCCTCCAGGAATTCTTACAAGGAAAACTCCAGGCATTCTTCCAGAAATTTCTTCAGAGATTCCTCCAGAAATTCTTCCAGGAATTCCTCCAGGGTTTCTTCCAGGAATGCCTCCAGAGTTTACTCCAGGAAATCCTCCAGGGGTTCGTCAATGAGCCCCTGTTGGAACTCTTCAAGAAATTTGTCCAGGAGTTTTTCGAAATATTTCTCCACAAATTCCTCTATGAATTCTTCCACGAATTCCTCTACGGATTCCCCCAAGAAATTCTTCAAGGATTCCTTTAGGAATGCCTCCAGAGAATTCCTTCAATAATTTTTCCAGCAATTCCTTTAGTAGCTCCTTCTGCAAATTCTACAGGAATTTCTTGACTCCTCTTCCAGTTTTTGAGAGCTTCTTTCAAGAATTTTTTCAAGCACTTCTTTAGTAATGCCTTCAGGGATTCCTCCAGAAAGTCTTTCAAGGATTCCTCCTGAAATTTCTCTAGGGATTTCTCCTAGAATGCCTCCATGGATTACTCCAGATATTTCTCGAGCTGGTAAAGTGATTCTCAAAATGATCCACGGAATGCTATTTTGATGCGCGAATCACAAAATGGTATATAAAATTCAATTGTGGATGATACAATGAACACCAAGAAGGTGTATAGAATTTTAAAAAGGTGTATGATGTGAGTATTAGACCGATGCAAATTTTGAAGTTCTCGCTCCCCTAGGCTTAAACAATGCCATTTTGGGTTCTGATCATCCTACCAAAATTTGAAATTATTCGGATCAAATTTGACTGAGCACACGCCATTTAAAGTTTGTATGGAAATTACTATGGGAAATGTTATCTTTCATTTGCACAGGCTGTAGTATTTTTCTATGATGTCTTAAGAATTGAACCTATATTGATTCATATAGCTTACAAAATGCCAAATACACATGACACGTAAAACCTATAGAAAAATTGTTATTCAATAAAATTTAATTTTAAATCTTTAGTAATGATGTTTTACTTTCCTTTTTGGGAACACTGCGGGAGGAAAATTTTACCTAGTAGGCAAGGACAAATTGAGCAATGCAATGTGTCAAAACGAAAACAGAATGAGCTGCAATTGAAGGGGAACCGATGAAGGTGAACTGCTAATAAACATTTTTTTCCTGTCAATTTCTTGATTTTGCTTTGGCTGACCAAGCCATGTGGGAAATTACACTGTTGTTTTTTTCCTGTGATTTCCTGAAATTGTGATTCCGCGCACCAATGTAGGTGCCTGGCCACATCCTTATTTTCTGTATACCGATCCCCAAAGAGCCAACTATAAAAAACATCAGGTCACGATCTTACTACGTTTGATCACCATCACCATGAACTTCATCTTGTTATTGAGAGTTAAGGTTCAGTATGGCATTGGAAAAGCATTTTTGGGAATGATTGAGACATTTACTGGTTGAATGAAAATTAATAAACTTTAAGTATGAGTTCGTCTGTGGTTAAGGATCCCTGAACTCTATGGCTTAACTTTATTTAACAAATATATTAGGCTATAAACTTATTCTTCTGGTCAACCCGGAATCGATTTTAAATTATCTGGATTATAATGTATAATAACACCCTGGTGAGGGATGTTTTGAGTTGCCGAACATTAGCAATAAATTGGCTCGATTCGACCCTATCGTATTGTATTTCTGAGTATCTGAAAGCAGAAGAGTATCCTCTTAGGTAATCCACGACTTTTTGTTTCCAGCCGGTTATTTTCTGCCCAATTTATAACCACACAAAAACTTGGTGCTGCTGTAGTCGTTGTTGCTTCACGCCTTTGCATTTCCATGTTGACATTTGGCATTGCAAAATTTTCATGTGGCCTACTAGGCATAATTTTCCTCCCGCAGTGTTCCCAAGAAGTAAAATAAAATATCATTGCTAAAGATTAAAAACTAAATTTTATTGAATAACATTTTTTTCTATAGGTTTTACGTGCCATGTGTCTTCGGCACTTTGATAGATGGCAATGTAAGCTATTTAAATCAGTATCGGTTTGATTAATAAGACATCATAGAACAATATTATAGCCTGTGCAAAAGAAACACGAGATTTCCCATAGTAATTTCCATACAAACTTTAAATGCCGTGTGCTCAGTCAAATTTCATCCGAATAATTTCAAATTTTGGTGGGATGATCAGCACCCAAATTGTCATCGTTTAAGCCTAGGGGAGCGAAAATTTCAAAATTTGCATCGGTCTAGTGAGTATGGTTCATTATATACCTTAATGATCAAGGGAACGTCGAGATATTGCATGCGTGGCAAGTAATTGCAATTTGATTTATAGAATGCTAAGATAAAACATGAGATTTGGAGATGGTGTAAACATAAAAATGTTGGTGCTGCGTGAAAATCAAATTGCGTGCGGCAATAAAGGTGCATGATTTCACCGTGGTGTATAGGATCTTCTGATAACACTGAGTTCATTGGTATGGTGTATTGAATGCTGATATGGAGCATGTCATTCAAAGATGGTGCTTGATGTCAGTATGATGCATTAGAGTTGACATCGTGCAAGAAATTCTATTTCGATGTACGAAACTACATACAATAATAATGGTGCAATAGATGCCTAGATGATATAGTGAACGCCACGATTACGCATTTAATACTTTAGTAATGCATGAAATTTAACGATGGTGCATTATTTCGCAATTAGACACATATTTGATTCAAAGATGGTGCGTGAGATGTTGCCTAGATGATTCTGTGAACATCATGGTGGTGCATGATGTCTGTATGGTGCATTAGCTTCACCATGATTCTGTTATACTCGTCATGTTTCATATTAAGGTGCACTTGCAATTCGTGCAAAGGTGCAGGAAACTCAATGTGGCACAGAAATCAACATGTTCCAGGTACGTGGAATACTATTTTGTATGCGAAATGATAAAATGGTGCATCAAATTGAAATGTAAACCACATCATAATGGTGCATAAGATGGTATAATGAATGCCAAAATGGTGCATGGAAGGCTTGGAAGAAGGCGTATGATGCTTGTGAGCTACATTAGTTGTCACCGTTATTCAAAGATTATCAACATTTTGCATGGTTAGGTGCACGAATTGCAAAAATGGTGCATAGAATACAAAATAAAAGTATTTTATGTGATGCTTACAACATAATGGTGCATCAGATGCCTAGATGATATAATAAACGCTGAAATGGTGATTGGAAAGCTTTGATGGTGCATGAAATTTAATGATGGTGCATATCAGTATGGTGCATTAGATTCCTAGTTGATTAAAAGATAGTGCATGAGATCAGCATAATGCGTGGATACCTAGATCATTCTGTGGATGCTTTGAAGAAGGTACATGATGTTAGTGTGCTGTATTAGTTGTCACCGTTATTCAGCGACACTCGACATTGTGCATGGCTAGGTGCACGAATTGCAAAAATGGTGCTTGGAATTCAATGTAGTGCCGAAGTCACCATGGTTCACGTACATGGATTACAGTTTTGGGAAACGAAATGTCAAAATGGTGCATGTTATTCGAATATGGTGCTGACATCACTGATTAGTTAAAAGATGGTGCGTGAGATTAGCCTAAAAATGATTCTGAGAACATCATGGTTGTGCATGAGATACTAAGAAATTGTATGTATCAGGGGTGCATTTGTTGCCACCATGATTCAGTGATTCTCAACATTGGGTGGTTAGATCTAAAATTAAGAATTGCAAAAATGATGCATAGAATTTAATGTGGTGCGGAAGTCAACATGGATCATGTACATGGAATACAATTGGGTGTACGATATGGCAAAATGGAGCTTATGAAATTCAAATGTGAATTAAATGCTTAGATGACGCGTGAGATGGTGCTTAGATATTTATGTGATCATCATGGGGGTACATGGAATGCAAAGGAGCTACATGATGTCTGTATGGTGCATTAGTTTTACCATGATTCAGTTATACTCAACAAATTCCATATGTAGGTGCACGAATTGCAAACATGGTGCGGGAAACTCAATGCGGCACAGAAATCAACATAGTCCAGGTACAAGGAATGCTATTTTGTATGCGAAATGCCAAAATGGTGCATCAAATTCACTTGTGAACCACATCATAATGGTGCATAAGATGCCTAGATGATATAGTGAATGCCAAAATGGTAGTTGGAAAGCTTTGAAGAAGGTGCATGATACTAGATGATGCATTAGTTGTCACCGTTTTTCAAAGCTTATGGTTAGGTGCACGAATTGGAAAAATGGTGCATAGCATACAAAAAAATGTATTTTGTGTGATGCTCACGGCATTACGGTGATTTAGATGCCTAGATGATATGATAAACGCTCAAATGGTGCTTGAAGAGCTGTGATGGTGCATGAAATTTCATGATGCTGCATATCAGTATGAGGTATTAGATACTTAATTGATAAAAAGACATTTCATGCGATCATCATAATGCGTGGATACCTAGATCATTCTGTGGACATCATGATGGTGCATTGAAAGCTTTGAAGAAGGTGCATGATGTTAGTGTGCTGTATTAATCGTCACTGTTATTCAAAGATACTCGTTATTTTGTATGGCTAGGTGCACCAATTGTAAAAATGGTGCTTAGAATTCAAAGTGGTGCCGAAGTCACCATGGTTCACGTACATGGAATACAGTTTTGGAATACGAAATGCCAAAATGGTGCATGTTTTTCAAATGTGGTGCTGACATCACTGATTAGTTAGAAGATGGTGCGTGAGTTTAGCCTAAATGATTTTGAGAACATCATGGTTGTGCATGAGATACTAAGAAATTATATGTGTCAATGGTGCACCATAGCTCAGTGATTCTCAACATTGCGTGGTAAGGTGCAAGAATTGCAGAAATGGTGCATAGATTTTTTTTATAGAAGGGGGGGCAAGTGCCCCCCCTTGCCCCCCCCCTGTGCACGCTAGTGGTCCAACTCCCACCGAGAGACGTGTTTATTTTTCATTTATGCAATTTATTATTTCAGTTTCCCCATCAAGAAACTGTTCTGTTGTGAACATGTACGCCAGAGCTTCGAATCATATCCAATCTTAGCTTACCAGGAAAAAAATCATTCCGGAGTAAATTATTTCCGAAATTTTACAATTTGATGTTACTTCAGCTATTTTAATGATACTTCCATTTGGGCACCCAGCTGATTCCACTAATGTCGGAAAAAGCGAAGATTCTTCTTTAGCATTTACTAAATGGGATCATCTTTACTTAGTGTAAACTCAAAGCAATCCATAGTTCATAAACTATGGGTGCAAATTAGCTCGAACGAGTGCCCCATGACTTGACCCTTTTCCTCATGCTGCTGGTTGACGTCGATCGGCCGGCGGCAGTATTGTTGGAGGCATTGAAGTGGCTTAGTAGATAGGTACTTCTGTGGATTCGGATGGTATGAATCACGCAAACAAACGGAAGAGGAGGGCCTGTCTACTTGTGGGGATGATATGAAGAATTGTCGATTGTTGTTAATATTTTGCGTCTGGTTTAAGAGCGGAGCAGTTGTGTTGTGCTAATGTTTTGCTGTTGATATTTACTTCCTGTTTTGCGCATTGGAGTTGTTCTGGGTGGTTTCGAGTTTGTGATATTTACATTGTATGATAATGTGATATAATGCAAATCACCGTTCGGGGAAGAGATAAACATTTGGGCTTTGTTTTGTCTACAGGGTTATAGTCAAGTCGACAAGAAAGACGATGGTGATGAGGAACTCAAACAAATGTGGTACTATAAAAATACGAGATTTCATTTCGAAAATCTTCCGCAGAATTCTATAGCAAGAAGGCTAGGATTGCTCTTGCAAGTTCACAAAATATATGGCGATCCAATTTTATAAATCAACGCACCAAAACTCGAGCTTTCAATTCTAACGTTAAATTTGCGGTGTTGTACGTCAGCAAAACGTGTGTCAGCAGAGACCACACAGTAGTCATATAGACATTCCTTACGGTCATCGGGAAAGGGAAGGAATGTTAGTTCAACAACCGTTGTTACTAGAAACCGTGGAATCCACAGCATCCCATAGTTGTTTCGGAAAGGAGTATTTGTTAGCTTGAGCTTGAGCTTGAGCTTGATTGACCGCCCGCAGTTGCTACTCCAGTATCGCCAGATCAGCTACAATCACACAAGGAACCAATGAGATAGCTGCTTGGGAATAACAGGCATATTCAGTGTGTGAGCGTTGGTGGTCATGTATTTTTAGGCGACAATGGCGCCTGCTGCGTCAAGTTGCAGGACAATGGGGAAGGGGAGGGAAGTGATGATTGCAATCGCTTGCCCACATCAGGCCGTTGAATCCTCTGCGCCTGCACAAGGTCATGCGAATGTTGGTGGGAAATGTTTATTTTTGGCACATGGATCATGCATTGGTGCAAGGGTGCCAGGCGATAGCTTGTGTAAAGATTACTGTGAAGCGGCACAGTCCGCTTGGTTGCATAACTTGTAGGCGTTATATGATAGATTGACACTGTGCTGTGATGAAAGTTGGAAGGAAGGGAAACGGCTTTTTTTTTCAATCCGTTTCTGGTTCTAGCGATCGCTACGAACATACAGGGGATAGACAAAATGATCGGGACAGGCAAAATTTTTACTTTTCAAAAAATGTTCAACTAGCTGAAACTTTTCGAAAAGTGCATCGAATATTCTCAAATTTTTACTGTAAGTTCATCAACTAGTTGTGTATCAGTGGTTCAAATTTGAAAAAGATCGGGCTATTCTCCACGAAGTTATAAAGATTCTTGAAAAAGGTAAAATTATCCGATAGTCAACTTTGAGCTGTTATATCTCCGAATTCAATGAACTGATTTCAATGAATTTTTTAACAAGAGAAAAAGTTATAGCGATTTCATCTATTTCACGATTTTTTAGTAAATTGATCTATTTTTAATATGCATCCCATTACTTCCTCAATTTATTGTCGGCTATGTTGTTACTTTCCTTCAAAACACATTTATATATAAGTCATTTAGAGGGAAATTAAAAGAACTATAATTTGCATTTTGAATTTTGAAACGATGTTGAAGTTTTGGATAATTTGGTGTTTTATCAGAAAAATAATCTAACCGTTATAATTTTCTTTCGTGTTAAGAATTTTAAGTTAAATCAAAAGTTTCTTCTACCTCATTATGTAAGTCATGATTGGTCAAAATTTCATTTCATTCGGTTCATTGAATCCGGAGATATAACAGCTCAAAGTTGGCTATCGGATAAATATACCTTGTTCTTTGAATCTTTATAACTTCGTGCAGAATAGCCCGATCTTTTCCAAAATTGGACCACTGATACACAACTAAATGATCAACTTACAGTAAAAATTTTAGAATATTTGATGCACTTTTGGAAAAGTTACAGCTACTTGAAAATTTTTTGAGAGGTGAAAATTTTGCCTGTCCCGATCATTTTGTCTATCCCCTGTACTAATATACATGAGATGTATATGTAGGAGAGAGAGAGTGAGAGAGAAAGTAGATAGAAAGATACAAAGTAGGAGTAAAGGGACGAGCCTGGGATTGAACCCAGGACCTTCTGCATATGAATCAGAAGCGGTAGCCACTAGACCACCAAGCTCGTCTGTTTCGGGAAGGAGTAGGTATTTGTTACCCAAGCAGAAGGGCATACCTTACAAATACCATGCGAAGAGCAACATGTGCTCTAATACCTAAAATTGTTATTGCTGCGTTATTCTACGAAATGTTATGAGAACATCACAATAACAGTTGGAGGTATTTGAGCAGAGTTTGGTATTGATGTAGTATTTGTTGGTTTAGCAGTGAAAATAGCCGAAGAACAAGATTTGCTATTATATCATGAAGTCATCGAACAAATAAAACATTTAATAACAAGAAATGTTATTAGTTTGCTATTCAATAACTTTGGGATAACAGGTACAGCACTTGAAATTTTAGGTATGCATTCATTATTTAAATAACAAGACTTGTTATTTTCTAGGTGTTATTTATATAAAATTTTGGTATTGGTTTTTGTTATTTTGCCTCTTATTACCACCTAATGAAGGACATATCAAGGTATGGTAGTATTTAAGATAAATACCATGATATGTTATTCTCTTGTTATTTTCTTCTGCTCGGGTAGTAGGGTAAAGTAAGGTGTGGATCTTAGAGCCACCTTTGGTAGGTGATATGATCCACTAGTTATATGAAAATACGCGACACGGTCTTCATCCAGATTATGATTTATTTGGTCGCGATAGTAAGCGTATTGCACATACGTCAACGATCGTTCTATATTAAACGCGTCACCGTATTGATCATTTACACAGCCGTGAACCGTGGGCCCATATAGCCGAGGCGGTAAACGCACGGGTATTCTGCATGACCATGCTGAGGGTGACGGGTTCGATTCCCGGTCGGTCCAGGATCTTTTCGTAAAGGAAGTTTCCTTGACTTCCTTGGGCATAGAGTATCTTCGTGCCTGCCACACGATATACGCATGCAAAATGGTCATTGGCAGAGGAAGCTCTCAGTTAATAACTGTGGAAGTGCTCATTGAACACTAAGCTGAGAAGCAGGCTTTGTCCCAGTGAGGACGTTACGCCAAGAAGAGAGAGAGAGAGACAACCGTAAAAAACCGACGTTCCCACGAAAATTATCGCGCGCTTCTGATTTCGTATTCAATATTCGCGTGCCCATTTCCCTAACGAGAAAATCGACCGACTCACGGAAATAGTTGCGCGTTTCCCACAGTATTGAACTTAGAGTATACGGAGAATAAACTTTCAAGCTTATTAAGATAGCTATTTTCGAATTATGTATTTAATAAAGAGTAGACCCATGTGTTACCTGTGATCGATAGCCGTTGAGGTAATTAAGCCAATTATTTCAAATTTGCTCAATGATTGTTGTGAACGGCAAACACTTTCTTCCAACATTTTTTTCGCTTAAATATTAGGCCTACCAGAGCTACAAGATTAATTTGCAGATATTGCAGACTCCAGGAGTCCTTATGAAAACGCATTGGCGAAAGTACCCCAACTTCTTCAAGTATGTCAAAAACCTGGAATAATCTCATCCAGTTCCATGTCGTCGGATGACCCCAATCACTCCTTGACTCCTTCAATTTTCTGCAATACTGTTTGTTATCAAGTGTGCATCCACTTTTATCACTTCACGAGGAAGGACAATGTGCACTAGGCCGTCCCTTATTTTGCAAAAAATGGAAATGTTATAAGTTCGTTAGTGGAAAATGATCGTTTATGCTAAGAAATGATCGTGTCAAAATTTGAAGTCCGTATCTCAAGGCTAAGTGGTCCCTCAAGGGGCTTAAAGTTGTCAAAAATGGTATGGGACAAAAAAACATGATTTTTTTTTTCGACGAAAAAATACGCTATTCCACTAAAACCGATGATTTTAGGACCCTATAGGGCCGAAAATGTGCTTAGAATTGTGATATCTCTACTCGTTTTTGAGTTATTGAACAAAATAGGGTAGGTTTCCTTCGGGATCTAAATAAATGGTCAAAAATGCTGATTTTTCGGTTGTTTTTTGTCAATAACTTGGAAACGGGAAGAGATATCGCAAATCTTAGCACATTTTTGGCCCTTTGGGTTCCTAAAATCACCGATTTTAGTAGAACAGCGTATTTTTTCATCGAAAAAAATTTCATGTTTTTTTGGTCCCATACCATTTTTGACAACTTTAGGCCCCTTGAGGGACCACTTAGCCTTGAGATACGGACTTCAAATTTTGACACGATCATTTCTTAGCAGAAACGATCATTTTCCACTAACGAACTTTCAACATTTCTAATTTTTGTAAAATAAGGGACGGCCTAATGTGCACCTGCCCCAAACACGTGTCATTTTTTCATTTTTTCCTTCGAACAATGCAACGCGACCGAGATCCCCATCGCAACTGCGTCCTTGCTGACATTCATGATGAAATCCTTGAACTACTGAAATAGTCTCAGGAGATGTTTGTGAAACTCCTTATTAAAGTTCATGAAGGATATTGTAAAACTATTCCCGGAGGAATGAAAGCCGTTCTGTAGTAAGTAGTAGCCCAACTAACAATCACTCATTTAACAGGCACCATTATGACGAATTAATTCAGCATAATGTTGAATAACATTTGAATTATTTTCACGTACAACCTATGTTCGGGTTTTGTTCACACAAATTTGGAGAAGTTATAAAGCATCATGTTGTGCACCAACATATTTTTTTGTTGTTCAAAGCGTTTAACAAATGTACAAGAAAGTTGTTATTCAGCTTTGGCAAAAATGACTGAAAATAAATAAAATGCAAAAATGTTGAACCACTCACGAGTGTAATTATTTGCACTCATGTTGAGAACACCTATTATGAAATAAGAATTACATATAAAATTACCTAAATCCGGATTAGAACTCGAGACCTGTCGATTGCCAGCCGCATGCCTTCCTATCTGCGCCATCCCAGAGATGGTGAGATGCAGCACCCAAAGCAAAACATAATCTTCCCATGACTCAATAATGATCACTCCTGAACTTGTGTTCAGCAGTGGTGAATTAGCACAGCACGTGCTAATCAACTGAACAACGCCTTAAACTTCAACAGCTGTTCAGCCCAAAACACGTGTTTTCCATTCTGATTTCGCTGTCAGTATTTTTATCGCACGGTGAGAAAACTTGTATCGAATGTGGCCAAAAAGTGTTGGTCCTTATTGAAGATATTGTTTCCAGACGAAGTAATTACAATATGAATATGTTTTTATTTTTATTATTAAATATCGATCTTTAAAAATGTGTGACAATATGTGGTGCGTTATGGTCTTGGACGTGGTGCATTCACAGCATCTGTTCAGGTAATCTACTCATGCTCAGTCGAAGATCCGTCAAGCATTTTTATATTTATGCTTTTGTCATGGAATCTTGATATTATGTTCAATAAATAGTGCGTAAGGATGTTTAGGGATACTTGAAATTTGTCGATTTCTGAATGATGTTTGATTATCTAGGTGACTATGGGAACAATATTCAGCACTGAAATGTCAAATGCATCGATCCAAGCGTCTCGTACAATCGAACTGCTGCGGAAGAAAACAAAATATAATAATCAAGGTACAAGATACTAATAATAATAAATAAATGCCTCATTTTACGTTGATTACGTCTCTTGGCACTCAATGTTAAACTACATAATTCTATTCTGTTTTATTTTATGTGATTCGTTTAAAATTTTGGTTCTTTAACCCTTCGCGCGCTATTGTAAAAAGTACAACACCACCAAAAATCCTCGCTCGTCGTATATAGCGTGAGCGCGGTCAAGTTTCGGTTGCTTGATGGCGCGCGTCCTGAAAGGTTAATAATTTGGTTATCTAAACAGTTTTAGCCATGATTTATCCCATAATCCGAGCAAAGTTCCGAGTCAAACTATGACGGGCTGAAGGCGTTTATTTGACAAGTGAAAAGCACATTGTTCAGGAGCATATGCTTATCGATACATCAGCTTAATAAGATGCAGACAAATGTTTTGTTAAACTCTTTTGTTAAAGAATCAATGCTTGTCGAATAAATTTCTTGTTAAACTTTTGAAAAGTGTTTTAATCTATCATTGTTGATACCGATGAGGAAAGTCGAACATTGACTATTTTCTCAATTGAAAAATCATTTAAACAGTTACGTGTTGAGCATTATTTTAGTTCAGCTATCATTACCATTATTAAGCAACAATTCAGCAAGCTTGCTTGTTTGTGACTTGCAATTGTTAGTTGGGAGTAAAATTCTCGCTTTATTTCAGTAACTCTGTGTGTTACAACTGGTTTTTACATTGATTGATCAGCCTGTTGGCTCTACAGCTCAGTTTTAAATTTATAAATGTTCAAATACATTAAGTGTAAGAGTGGTTGCTTTGGCTTGTATTTTAAATATTTCAAAAAATAATATTTCCTTTTTTTTCGAATTTGTTAATTAGTTATCCTTTCATTCGGTCGTCGTCGTCTATTTGACTGCTCATCTTCGTACGGGGCGGTTTATGATACGATAAATGCAACAAACAACATTTTTTGCGATTTTAGTCAACAGACATTGAAATGTTCGTCACGTCAAGTGTCGGCCCAAGTTCCAAAGCCACGTTGGTTCAAATCACTTTATTTTCTCTTTCGTTAATTTTCGCACTTCGAAAACTATCTGAATGGTTCGTCATCTTCGATGTCGGCATGTGTTTTGTTTTAGTCCAAATGAAAATAAGTGGTTTGATATTAATAGGGTTGCATGAATCACTCCACTTACCAAAGTGAACTCATATCATGCGCCCTTTCCCCTCCCCACTAACAAAAAGTCCTTCCCATGACAGACGTGGAGACGCAGAGGTGATCTCGGTCTTTAGTAAGCAACGCACGTCATAATAACATTCCTTTCCTTCCTCGATGACCGTAAGGACGTGGCCGGCGCCGTTATTGACCTAATAAAGTTTGGAATTCTCGAAGATGCACATTGAGGACGGTAAGCTACTCCCAAGCTCCGTCTGTTGGTTCCTTGTGCAACTTCGATTGTTCTGGTCAATCACGGAGTAGCAACTACGAATAGTACGGTCATCTATGCTCATGCTCATGCTCATTTGTTAATTAGTTATCCTATCATCTAAGGTAACCAGCTATGGAGGCCGGAAATCACATCGACCAGATCTACTCTATAGGGCATTTTGAATTACGAAGAGGCCCAGAGCATAGATCTGGTCGATTTTTGTTTTGCAACCTCGAAGACTGGCCACTAGTTTCTGGAACATAGGGACCAGTTGCTCCGGCGTGAAGAGTGCAGTTTCATTTGTGACAGGTTGTGGTTCGCTCTCCTGTTGGTGTCGGTATCCAAATGGAGTGGACGGCCAGTTCGTGGACATTGTTGGTTGTGTCTCGGGTCCGGTTGTTGGAAGCGGGTAGGTCTCCAGTCGTGTGGGACGAAGAGCTGGAAAGCAGGGAATGAAATTATCGATCACGATCGCGATTGTAGAAAACTCTCTCACACGCATTATCGGCGAAAAAAGACGTGCGATAAATTCAGACCCGGGTTTCTCCCGAGAATGTGTTTTCGCTCGTTCCGCAGCGCCGAAAATCGATTATCATCCGCAATGAAAAGTTGACTGGTTTGCTTTCTGCTCTTTGTTCGCCTCTCCGTAGTGCCGTCGTCAACGACTGTAGCTTTTATGTATGAAATTTCTGTCTCCTCTCAAGCAGCTTGTGTGGTCGTGTGGTTATGGTGCGCGCTCATACACGTTTTTGTGGAGGGTCTAGGTTCGATTCCCGTTGGCGGCAAATTTTTGTTATTTACCTTCTGATAATTATCACGATAACTTTGCAGGCGATAAAGTTGGATAGCGAAAATGAAAAGAGCGATTTCCAGTTTTCGGTTATCTTTGATCGGGGACAAACAGCAACGACCGATAAACATTTCTCACAGGAAAAGTACAAACAGAAAAAATCGGTTACTCGAAAAACGCCGTTTTTCGTCTCAATTTGCTGATAATTTCATTCCCTGCTGGAAAGTTGAGATCGCTGAATGCCGGGAAAGACGCGGACACCGTCTTCAGCCAAAGGCTGCACAGACTGAATTAAACTTAACACTAGACAAGGGACATACGGAGCATGCACCAGTGGATACGGAGAAGAGCGGGAATCGAACCCTCACTCCACAGCATGGTGCGATTTGAAGCTTGGTGACCCTAACCACACGGCTACGAGGCTCCGGACGTTTTTCCTTCTCGGCTGGTTGGTTGTGGCTGATCTTTTTCGGACAGCAATCATCTCTGCCCGCTTGGGGCAGGTTTTTGAGTTTGCTTGGTGACCTCCTCCACAGTTGGCGCAGGTGGGTTCGCTCTTTTGGCAGTGGTTAGCATGGTGTTGATCGCCACAATCGACGCATCGTCGGGCCATGCGGCAGTTCCTAATGCCGTGCCCAAACCGTTGGCACCTCATGCATTGCGTGATGTCGCGATGCACTGGGTTGTATCGCTCCCACATTATGAGGCAATCGTCGTAGAATTTCACTTTTTGGTGTTCTTTCAGTGTCGTAGTCCCTTTCGCAAGATGGATCAGGTACGGCTGGTCCCGATATTTGCGAGTGGTATCTCGCCGAACGATCTTGTGGACAATCAAGGTTTGAAGCCCGTTTTCTTCCAGTTCCTCCTTCAGTTTCTGGGTGTCCATGTCTTCCAGACCACGAAGTACGACTTTCATCGGCCTAGTCGCTGGATCGTCATGGGTGTAGTGTTCCACCCATTGTGGCTCCACCAGATAAGTCAAGGCGCGGTAATAGCATTCCAGTACGAGCTTGACACCGCCAGCGCACAAACGTTGTCGTTGACAAGCTAGCGGCAGCGGCAGTTCCATCACAGTTCGGCAAAGAGCCGTGGTCCTTCGACGGAGAGAAACCGACGCGCTGGTGGCCGTGAGGCGAACGGCTATCGGCACGACGGAGAGTGTTCCAGGCTGGTGATCGTGGTGTGCATGATCGTCAGCATCGAGTGTGGCTGTGGTTTGACGGTCACTGAAGATCCATCCCTCCATTGGTAGCTGCGACGAACGCGGTTATCGGTGGCTTCCGAGTCCCCTAGCGATCCGCTGGTGGTTGCTGAGAGAGCAGCTGTCGGTGGCCATAACTCCGCAACGCCTTGACCGACCCGAATCATTTTAATAGCAAACAATGCGGTAAAATTCCGGTTCGAATCGAGCTGTAATCCAACAAATCGGCCAATAGGAAGTGCCTTAAAAGTGAGTGAACTTTTTGTACACAGACATACATACACACATACATACACACAGACATCATCTAAATTCGTCGAACTGAGTTGATTTGTATATGTGACTTGACCCTCCGAGCCTTCTATCGAATGTTCGTTTTTTGAGTGAATATATAGCCTTTCAGTTGACTTAGGTGAACGAGAAAGGCAAAAAGATGAATAAACTTCTGGAGGAATTCCTAGAAACATTCATGCGGGAATTTCAAATAGAATCCCTGAAGAAATTTCTCAAGGAATCTCTGAAGGAGATGCTAGGTTAAATTCCTGAAATATTCCTTGAAGGAATTTCTTATGCGTTGAAGTGTTTCTTGAAGAATTCTTGGTGAAATCTCCTTTAGAGAATTGCGAGATATTAGTATCAGTGTGTTGTCCATAGAAACATTTCAACTCACCATACCAATTACCTTCGTTGGCGGGTAAACCACCAAAAAAACTCTAGCAAAATGTTTGCAAAAGCTGCAATTATGCATTCAATCATATAACCATCAACAATTTACTATATCATTATGGAAACGCTCAAATCTGCGGATGATAAACAGTTTCATTCCCCGGGATGGGAGCGTAATTATAGCATTTTTTAAATATCGATCATTCTTACTCCGAATCTGATTTTTTTTTTGTTTTGTTTCCTCTCGTTCCACAGACGCTGATAAACATGGCCTATTGCTGTCTAATCCTACTCGGCAAATCGATCCAGAAGGTGGTTTTCGGAGAGCTTCGAATCTCCGAACAACAGGTAAGCAAGCACATGTTCATCGTTCATTCACCATATGGGAAAAAAAGTTAAAACTAAGCTTAGACGTCTCACGGCCTACGCATATTTACGGGTCCAAAATTAGTATAGAAAACTGGTATCGTGTGTTTACTTTTCGGACGCTGCTCCGGCGGTGTCCGGTGTTGATAGACTGTTAATCTTTCTAAAAATAACCGCAAAACAAACCTCCCTACACCGGCGGGGCTTCTATTGATCTGACATTGAACTCCTTCAAGGGCGCGTGTTCGGCGTTTGAGCCGAACCGGTCATAAATTTGAACCCAAGAAATTGCAACCCTGTCTGGCCTGGGGGTGGTTGTTTGTAAGTAGCCGAGCGATAAAAAAGACGCTTCGAAACGCAGTCGGTTGGGACTGCGGCTGTCGGTCCGTCGGCTTATCATCACACAGTCAGCACTGCCAATTTTACGATCCATCATCAAATGGACGGAATTTGATTGTGCGGGTGATTGCGATCACCTGACACACGGTGGTGCTGGTGGCTGACCCATCATGGACACCTCTAGAAGAGTTATCAGGAAGTGGAGAAGTTTGTTTGTTTGATCAATGATAAATGAATGTTGGGCGTTGCTGTAACGAAAGCACTTCGTTAGTTTTTTCCAGGTCAATTTGATTGCAATGACCTCAATCTGGAGCGATGGTTTTTATTGCAGTGATGACATTTAATGTCATTTTAAGCTCATTCTCATCACACTTTCACCTTTGGTTAAACAGAACGTAGCTGAAACTCTTAGAGATTAACTTCAAGATTTAACCAAAAATAATAAAAGTAGCACCACTGCAGAAACTTGACAAATTGAAAAAAAAAAAATATCCACGGTTCAAATTATTATCAGCTCAGGTAAGGTACCGTGCGAACGATTCCGTGCGTCACACGCTCAGTTCCTTATTGTCGTTCGAAAGGTTTACAGTCATTCCACTATATTGGCCCGTAATAAAGCGTACTTACTTTAAGTTTCAATTGTCAGTAATTGGAACTCGTTTTTTTAATCGTACAAAGTTGTTGTGATGTTTTGCTCTAACAAGCTCTTTTTTTTTGCTTCTCTTCCTCCACAGCACATGAAGGACAAATTTTGGAACTTTATCTTCTACAAGTTCATTTTCGTGTTTGGCGTTGTAAACGTGCAGTATCTACACGAGGTGAGTAAGCGTGATTGGCTAGATGACTGGCAGCGGGATGTGATAAGATGAACTCATCATAGGGGTGGGCGTTGCAATCAGCAATAATACAGGTTGTATCACCGTGAGTAAGTCAGAGAGATAATGGAGGAAGCTAGTGAATGCAATCGATTTAAGTGTGCCTAATATCAGTCATTGTCCGTTGTTTTGCCGGATGAGATGGCGGCGAAAAAAGTGCGCGATGATTTAGGATGATGAAAATGCATCTGTATTTATATGCTGTTCTGGCACCACTGCTACACCCGACGAGGACCTCGATGACAGGCGTTCCCTGACAATCGAGAAACGTCAGACAATGCGTCAGCTAAATTTGACAACGAACGAATATGCGAAAACTTGCTAGTATTTCTATCGTGGCAAATGCTGTTGAATTTAATTGAAATTTGTAAATCTATTTGAATTGTTGAAATTTCTTACTCCTTGAATATTGTGACCAACTGAGTTTGTAATCAAACCTATTTGTGCGTCGAAGAAAGTGCCAATTTGAGTTCAAACAAAAAGTAGTTGGTAAGAAATACTGAATTCCAAATGTTACTGGCTGAACATAACCATTTATGTGAGAACTTTTCCATAATTAGGATAGACCGGCACTCTCGAGGGGAACAGTAAGCTATAGATTACACCTTAAGTGCGTCTTGATGAATTAGGAGGTAAATTGAGTCGATTCCTTTTTGAATGACACCAGATCGCTACTAAAACAGGGTCGTTTATTCATCTACAGAACCACCTTAGGGTATTTGCTTAAACTGCAATTGAGATCGACAGAATTTTGCTTCGGATAAGTTCCGATAACGGGAAACTAGATGTAAGTTGAGCAATTTGTATTTTCTTCATATATTAACTGAATATATCATTTTAGCTTTAAGCTGCTCACTGAGAAAAGCTGCTCTAAGGAACCCTACCACCTATCCGAACATATGCATGCATATTAATTGCAATTAGGTTTAAATGGAATGCAAATTTGTTCAAATCGATTGAAGAAAAAGTTATTGGTAGGGAATTGTCAGTAAAAACATTGTAAAACCTCATTGACAAGCAGGTCACATAGCAGGTCAAAGCAAGGAATAAGCAACATCGTCCAAATCAACAAAATATGCAGAATCAATGAATCCAATAGAATCTACAAAATCACCCGATTTAACAGAATTCAACTAATCAACAGACTCACAAGATTGAAGAGCATCAAAAATGACGTGCTTAATAGTGTAATCAGTTTCGTACCTTTTAATTCTGCCCTATTTTGCTTATCTTTGGCAGATACGCGTATTTCGACTACCACTTGTAATCTTCCTCAGTGTCAGTTATCCACTGTGGATAACTGACACTGAGGAAGATTACAAGTGGTAGTCGAAATACGCGTATCTGTCAAAGGATAAGCAACATAGGGCGGAATTGAAAGGTACGAAACTGATTACACTCATTCGAAGAGGGTATTCTGCATAGAGGGTTCGAAAAGTCGGTACAAGATCAGGTGCTTAACAGGTTGAACAGAAAATTATAGAATTAACACGATCAACAGACTCAATTGATTCAATAGACTAAATAGATTCAACAGAACCAACAATATTGACAAAATCAACAGATTCAAAAGGAACAACAAATTTAACAGATTTTACAGAATTAACCAAGAATTAACCGCGCTGTTGTGTTTTGTACAACGCTTTGAAAAAATGTCGATTTTTTGTACTCATAATTTGCGTGGTGCTGACGGTGGTGGCCAACCGCGCGAGTTGCGGAAGGTTGAAAGAATTGTTATAATCAACAGCATCAACAAATGCAAAAGCACGAACAGATTTAATAGATTTCACAGATTTAACAGAACAACAGATTTCATGAGGTCAATCAAATCAAATGATCTGTTGATTGTAATTTTTATTTGACAGATTTAACAGAAACATCATATTCAACTGAATCAATGGGAACGATTATCTCAATTATTTACTATAAGTTGAACTTTTTGCATTCGAATTGAAAAATTTAAGAAGCAATTCATTGAAAAAAGTCACTATACCGTCTTCAACCAGAGATTGCACAGACTGAACTAGTGTAAGCATTTAGGCAACGGACGACACGGAACATCCGGTTCTAGCATTGGCCGTGCCAGGTTTTTCTTTTTTCTCACTCTCTCTCATAAACATGCAAGCGAAAGAGCGAGATGAAAGAGGGGGCAAGCTGCCTCCTCTTCAATCTTTCTCTCTCTCGTGTATGTTTAGGAGAGTGAGTAAGAAAAAAGAAAATGCTGGCTCCGCCAATGGGTACTAGTGAAGAATTTCTCGTTTGACGAAAAGTTTCCTTTGCCTGGAGTCGAATTCGAACTTTCACTCCGTGGCGCTTACAACACTTCTAAACGACTGCCCAATCAACATACATGTTATATAAAAGTTACGGCAACGCAGATTTTGGTTGTATATAAATTATTTTGACTTATGTTTGAAAAACGTCAAATAAACTTCTTTACTTCCAAAACTTGCACTGCCAAAACTTTTATATGACATGCGTGTTGCTTGCTGACACCACTAACCGCACGGCCTGGGGCATTTGTCACAATAGATCTAAAAACAGGTGACTTATATACCCAAAAAGGAATAACCGCACGGTCACGAAGTTTTTCAAGCATTCTAGATGAATGTGGAATGCTTACAATATGGATTTGACCACCACTGTATTTTTGAGAACACAAACATTAAAAACTTAGTTTTTCGAGGTTAATCCCGATTTACGTTTTCCAGATAAACCGCATGACTTTATCACATTTGTTTTTTTTTTTGCTTTTTTCGGTCACTACAATACTACTCAAAGTAAGAAAAAGGAGAGATATAATTTAATGACACGGTGGATGGAATTGTTAGCTAGAGACGAGAGAATTTGAATCGAAATTCATTGTCCATTGTCCATTGTTGATGGTCTATGTGTTTGAACTAGTATTAGCAATTATCATCATCTTTAGCATCAACTCTTCCATCTAAAGTTGCTAAAGACATGTACATCGTACACCGCCTTCAGCCAGAGGCTGTACAGACTGATCGAAACTTAACACTAGATAACGGACACGACACACATTACGAGCACCAGTGGATACAGGAAGAGAAATTTCTTGCGAAAAGTTTCATCACTCGGAGCGGGAATTGAACCCTCACCCCATGGCATAGTACGGTTATACGATTGGTGACGCTAACCGCACGGCCACGAGGCTTCACCAGATGCTAGATTAAGCATCTCAAATCAGACTAACACAGTAACCTCTTGAAGTAATCGTAGACAAGCTTGATATTACGATGGAATACTAGACAAAACAATGTAAATAGCAACACATAGGGTTAGGAATCATGCAAAGGTCAATCAATTTCATCGTTTTTTAAAAGTCGATGGTAGATCTAGTAGTACAGTGAGAAGATGATGAAAAAAGTTACCATAAAATCACCCCAAAGGAAGGTGTTATTATGTTGACCACTATTTAATTCAACCCTTTTAGAACCCCAGAACATTGTGACCAACTGAAGCTCTCGCATCTAAATGTTGTTTTTTCCTTGAAAAAGGGTACATTCCATAGCAGAAACGTTGGCCAGAATAAAAAAATGGAGGGCCAAATTCCTCCGGTTTTTTAATAAATAAATCTAGGGAGCTTATGTTTAAAGAAGGATATCCGCTGAACATTTGAGTGTCTCGCACCTCTGAATTCTTTTGATAATTAAATTAAACGGCATTTGGCCAAATTATGTACTCGTTCGAAGGCATACGACTTAACCTTTCAGGACGCGCTCCATCAAGCAGCTGAAACTGCACCACGCTCGTGCTGTATACGACAAGCGAGGTTTTTTTGGTAGTGTTGTACTTTTTACAACGGCGCGCGCGCTGAAGGGTTAATGGCGTTCTGCAAAATTATCTTGTTTGGCTAAAAAACATTCGGGAAAATGACCGGACACCAATTTGGGTATTCCTGTCAAAATTCCATCAATGATTTCTTTGGGAATTCCTTCCGCAATTTCTTTCTAAATTTTTCTACCCAGTTTTAAAGAAATCTTCAGTGATCCCATTTGAAGTTGTTTAATGTTTATCAATTTGTTTAAAAATTTTAATGGCAATCTCTATGAAGTTCTTTTGACTATTCCTTGAGTGATTTATTAGTAATCTCAATATAAATTCCCTCGGAAATTCCTCCTTTTGAGGATTTGTTCGACAATTTTGTTGAGATTCCTTTTGCACTTTCTTAGTATTGAATAGTAATTAAGTTTATTTCTCCGGAAACTGCTTTGGCGAGTTTTTTGTAAACCTCTTCAGCAATTTTTGCTTTACAGAAGTTCTTATATCAAAACTTTCACAGGTTTTTTCTTATCGATACTTTACTCAATCCTTTAAATATTTGCTCGGCAGTTTCTTGGTAAATTTCATCTGGGATTTTTCATTAAATTCCTCTTCGGGAATTTTATAAGAAGCATACACACGGGATAGACAAAATTTTCACTTCTTAAAAACTGTTTAGCTATCTATAACTGTTCGAAAAGTGCATCATAAAATCTCATCTTTTCGCTGTACTGTAAGTTGATCATGTATTCTAATTGAAGTTAGAAAGATTCTAGTAACGGTATTGTAATCGGATAGCCAACTTTGAATCTACGGATTCACTGAACCAATTGAAATGAAATTTTTAAACGTTATGACTTATAGGGTGACCTAGGGTATTAAAAGATTTGATGCCAATTTTGAGTATTTAAGTTCCCCTATAATATGCTTCAAAAAACATCTGACCCGAACTATTGTTTTTTTTTTTAAGAAAAAATATATAGCAATTTTATTTATTTTTAAATTTTTAGAAATTTGGTCTGTTTTGACATGTATTTCATTAAATTGAAACATTGCCAGCTATTATGTTACTTCCTGTCTGTGTCCAAAGCTCAATATTTCATTACGGTTGGTATATTGGGGCTGGAAATATAACAGGACCTTTCTGAATTCAAGTACTCATCTTTGCCAAATTGGCAAACATTCAGTGATGATGAATAACCTGGGCTTGTTAGGGGAATATCTGTAAATAAAAGAAAATCGGGTTAAGTACGGTTCCTTTGAATTCCACTAAGAATTTGCATCCTTTGACAGATACGTATTTCGACCTCAACTGTAAGGTCGTCTTCAGTGTCTTGTACTTGACTCGACTCAAGTCGACTCAAGTCGAGTCAAGTACAAGACACTGAAGACGACCTTACAGTTGAGGTCGAAATACGTATCTGTCAAAGGATGCAAATTCTTAGTGGAATTCAAAGGAACCGTACTTAAACATTCAGTGAAAATTTGAGAATTTTGATACAAACAGCTAATCATTTTTTCGAAAGTGAAAATGTTGCCAGTTGTTTATCCTCTGTATTTGACAATTCGTGGGCTACGTGGCCGTGCGATTAGGAGCGTCCAACGGGCCACTGGTGTTTCGTGTCTTGTCCGTTGTCTTATGTTAGTGATCGTTCAATCTGTGCAAACTTTGGTTGAAGACAGTGTAATGTCTTTTTTATTTGACAATTCCTCTGGAAATTCCTTTGGAAATTTCTCAGACAATTAGTTTTAAATTTCAGTAATTTTCATAGAAAGTTTCGGAATTAATAACAAACTTTCAAGGAATCTTTGTGCGGCTCCGTGGTCGTGTGGCTAGGGTCACCAAGCTCTTAGTCGCATCGTGCTGAGGAGCGCGGGTTCGATTCCCGCCGCAGCTGTCAGGAAAAGTTTTCGGCTGTGCCACTGGGCGTTGCATGCTAGTCCGTTGTCTAGTGTCGTGTTTCCTTCAAAGAGCGAAAAGCTCACTGGAAGCATTGAACGTGTCCGTGTCTTTAAAAAAAAAAAGGAATTCCTAAATAATATTCCAAAATAATTTTGTAAAAAATAAAAAAAAAATAGCATGAGATTTTTTTTTAAATTACCGAATGATTTTAGAAGGCAATTCTTGAAGAATCCTCAAACTAATAGAAAAGAATTTCAAAAAAAATAATCTTTTTTTTTGAAAAAAAAATGGTTCAAAGGCATTTGCTGAAGAAATTTCCAAAGTCTAGAAGAACTGTAGGATACATTACAAATAAACTGCCGCAGGAAATTCTTGAATATTTATTAAACAATTCGTGAAAAAAAATATCTGCAAAAATCTCATATGAATTATTGAAGGTATTCAAAAAAGAGTAGGAGTAGGAGAGTAGCAATTTTCACAAGAAAGGCGAGGAAATTCCCAGAGTCGTTGATTACATTAGTTTACAAAATAAACGAAAAGTCGTTTTCCCATAAATTAGAAGCTGAATTTAATAGCTTTTGATCTTCTGAATGCAGGTGTTGCATCAGAATGATGAAATTCAAGATATTGGCTAGCTTAAGGGACGATCTCCTTAAATTTAAGCAAAATTTCCAAAAATATATACACTCTCAACCTTGAATTGCCTGTTCAGCACTTTTTTGACGAAAATAGAACAGCAGAACTATTTCGGTAGCTTCGGTAATCGATTTTACTGAGGTTCAGTACACCAACTGTTAAAACCGGGTGCAAAAGGTAAACAATGCAGTATAGCTGTATTCAGCTGTTCTATTTTCGTCAAAAATTTACCGTACACGGCATTCCAATTTAAGTGTGTACGAAGAAATGTATTTTTTCAATAATAATAAAAAAACAATTTCAAAATTCTTTCTCAACGTTTATTTGATATAGGGTGACGATGGGTATTATTGGCAGGTTTGTTCTCTTCATCCTGGGGGGTTTTGTCGTCCAAATTTCATGAAACTTGGTTGAATAACTCAGCTTGGTTGGGAAGGATTTCAGGCTAACTCTGAGCTCAACAGCTTTAAAAAAAAACCCGTTACGAAGAGAACAATACACAATTTCCCCTATCATATGTAGCCGAGTTACAGTAAAAAAAAATCAGCTGAATCGAAGCACTGATTACGGAGAATGAGATGAATGAAGTGAGCGATTTGCTTAAAATAGAACAAAAACCTTGTATGGAAAGTCGAAAAAAAATTCGCTCTACTGTAACTTTTTTCCTTCGTGTTTTCGAACTCAGAGCATGATTCTACACCAAAAATTATCATCAGCTTACCGAGTACAAAAATGCTGTAAACTAGTGTTACCGAACATTACAGAAACAAAAAATCTAGAAGAATTCGCAAAAAAAAATACCAAAAACATTTCAGAAACAATACCAAAAGAAAAATGCTTGAGAAATGTTTGTAATGACTGTTAAAGAAAGTCTCGAAACAAATTTCGAAAGATTTTGCGCTGGTTTAAAGGAAAATGTAAAATGAACTCGTAAAGGGAACTGTTTGTAAGGAAAGACTGATGAAAAATTCAAAGGATGTGTCGATATATTTTTGAGGAAATTTTTGGAATTGTTCCTAAAATTTTAGAAAAACTGAAGAAATTCCAAAAATAATTTCCAATGAAATTTCCAAAGTATTTCTAATTTGACTAACCACACACTTCCTTGGGCACAGTTTTTCGCTGTGAAGCGTGGAACGGATGTTACGAATTAGGAGAAATCAATTTTTTTGCGAAAAAATTGGAAAAATGTGTTGGTTTGGCAAGCAATTTGTCAATGTGGAATGAAATCGTCACCTTTCTTCACCGTACCAAGTATGAACGTCGAAATATACCGGAAGGAATGCCCCCAGAAACTTATTCTGCCACTCATCTGAAAGCACAAAAGTCCTACATTATTTTGGCCGGATTTGGCATCCTGCCACTATGCGCATGACACCTTTGACTGGTTTGAAGAAAACAATGTTCAATTTGTGGAAAAGGCAATGGATCCTCTAAATTGCCCGCAAATAAGGCCCGTTGAGAAATAGTTAACTTTAATAAAAGGGAAACTACGGAAAAAGGATAGAGGAGCAGAGGACGTCACCAAATTCAAGAAAAACTGGGTCAATCCAAGCAAAACCATCGTCGGAACGGTTGTCCAAAAGCTTATGAAGAGCACCAAGAAGAAAATGCGAGAGGTGGCAAGATCCACGAAAAATTAAATATACAATGATGCCATTGGCTTTTCTGATGATCAATAAACAATGTAATTGAAGTTAATTTACAAAATCAATAAAACACTTTCAAATACAGCAATTTTCAGATGTACTCATACTTAACGATACAGTCCTTAGTAATCAAGAAAACTAGAGGAATAACAAAACGATAAACAAGAATTATGTAAGTTTTGAAAATCAGAAGAAGAAGTTAAGAAAAAGATTCAACATATATAATAGAAAAATGGAAACAATTGTTTAATTTAGAGGCATAAGAGAATCAAGAGAATTATTTGATTAAGGGGAATTATAATGGTTAAGTGAATTGGCTTCTTTGGTGGTGTTGAGATAATTCCATATTCTGAATTTGCATGCCAAACTGAGCCGAAATCCAAATTTTCATCAATTTTGATACCCGGGAAACTATTTAAAAATCAATTTGAAATTTGTATGGGAGCGATTTGTCGAATCACCCCTCGTCGCATTTTGTACTGAACGGAGCTGTCAAGCAGTTGCTCAGCTGTCAAAAGGTGATTTCAAAAAATTCTTTTTGAAATTGATTTTAGGTACCAAAATAAAGTTATAAAAATCTGAAAAAAATCATAGCGGTTCAGAAAAAGGTGCTCTTTTGTTTAAAAACAAAAAATCATTGAATTTTTCTTAATTTAAAAACCCAATTCAGGAAAATAAGCAAAACCAGGTGAATTAGCCAATAAAGAAACAGCAGGAAATCACGCCAGTCGCTCATTTGTTTTGATTCCCACATTGAAGGTCATCAATAACGCTAAATCATCATCTTTCCAGGTCATCCTGTGGGTATCATGGTTTTCCGTCCTTGGCTTCCTCCACTTGCTGTCACAGCTGAGCAAAGACCGCTTCGAATACGTAAGTATCTGACTGAACAACTGAAAGCTCATCCAAATAATAATAAGTCATCAAAATGACACCAGCCTCCACAGGAAAGTGATCAATCAATCAATCAATTTCAATCGCGCCCGCAAACGTTTTTTGCATTTGTTCGTATAGTGTGTTGAAGTGATGATGGATAGCGAACCTCTGCATGTGCTTGTAGATGCTGCAATCTACAATCCGAATTATGAATCATCCGATCTGCTACAAGTATAGTGCTATTATGGCGCGATGCCGCACCGCACACGCATCGGTAAGACGTGAGAAAGTTCAAGAGGCTGTATGGAATTTCACTACTGATGCATGCCTCATGGGAGTACCGTCAAATGGGGTAATGTTGATATTTATATTCATGGCTACCCAAAATTAAAACAGTTCTCATTGCATTTTTTTTAAATCTCCTGTAGAGTTTTGCATGAAATTTAACCTCGATTTTCTCGCCGAGGGAGAAGAGAATGGCAACGAACGGGAATCAAATTAAACCACCGGAAACTGTCAAAACTCGTATGGAAGAGATGAGGGCAGGAGGAACGTGAGTGAACCTAACGAACGTTCATTCGTGGCGTCATCGTGCAAAATTTAATTTGCGGTTTTTATAAAAAATGAGTGAATTAACTGTTGCCATTCTCTTTTTTGATGATCATCTTTGGGACGAGAATGACAACTGCCACGTCAGATTGCTGATCATACATATCATTGCATCTGCGCAAGTTCATGCGAATGTTTTGAGAAGTGGCTGTTCAGCAGACGTTCACGTTGGTGCGTAGGTTGCCGTTTGGTAGGAGTAAAGTTTAAAAGAAATATCGCACTTTTTGAACGCATCTGGAATTAGCGATAACTATGAAATGTGAATATATTCACCCAGGTAAAAAATAATTTAGTACACCCCCAATCAATTACTTAAAAAATAAAAATTGGGTGTGCAGATCAAAGAGCCATCTTAAGGTCGCCAAGTGATCTTTTAAGGTGATTCAATCTGCACTTTGAAATCAAACACAAATACATTAACACAGTTGTGCCTTTTCCATCTTCCTCTCTGGAGACCTCGTTGTAGTTTGAGTAGTCAGTGGTCGATCCCACAACTCTCGTGCCACATTTATCACTTCATGTGATCAGTGCTTCTTTATTCAAATCACAAAAGCCTGCAATCTGGGTTAAACCCAACCGCAAACTCAATCAGCACCATTGTTCCTCCTCTTTCGCGTTGCATTAGCACCTCCACCAATCGGGCTAAAGTGTATGCCCTTGTCTCGCACAGCCGAATTAATGTCATGAAGCCACAATCAACAATCATCATGCACAATCTATTTGCATGTCAAAGGTGCCCAGCTTACTCAGCAGCACATCTAAATATGGCCGACCGCATTTGTTTAAAGTTCATCTCCGTTCGCCCCCGCAGCCGACCGTATGATTACGCGCTTATGAAATTTTCGTGCCAATAAAACTGCCTTACACTGTGACCCCGCCGCCCGGCCGCCGCATTGCATAATGAACCATAACCATATGGAAGCGTGCGAGATGATGGGTGCCATGACGTCTTCAAGCACCTCACAATCCCTCTCGTACGATCCATTACCCGTCGCGTCGTGTGAAGTGTGCCTCTTTGAATTCCTAAAATTTTCACCTTATCTCCCATCCCCGTGAGTTGGAGGTGATTAGCATACAATGAGGCATCGATTACCTACATGTGGCAGAAAGTGCGGTCCAATAAACCCAACTACATGAGAAAAGTGTTGTCTAATTACGTACGAGATGCAACCGACTAAAGTACGGACGGTAGCAATGGAAATCACAGACACGGTTCAATGTAGCCGAAATACGGTCGGATTTGCCGCTCACATGAGAGTGAATAGAACATTGACAGCACTCGATTGGTACCGTGAAATGGGATGAAACTGGCCAGAAAAATGTATGATTTTGCCAAAATCATTTTGGTTTTATCTAACAACCCGACTAGAAAATTATATAAAGTTTATATCATATTGTGTTATGATGTTATAATATTTTTCTCTAACTTATTATGTTATAAACTAGATGCAGGCCCGAGCAAAGGCGGATAACAAACTGATATCACTTTGATAATAAACTGTGTTATCGGTGTTATTATTTTGTTATTTTTGTTATCATCTTTTTCAATTGATGACAACCAGATTATAACAAATTAAGTTATCGATAATTTTGGTCTACAGCGATAACTTAAAAATACTAAATGATAACAAAATATGTTAACTGTTTCCAAACGCTCATTTCAAAGTTTTCCCAAAACTAAAAGTCTGATGAAGCTTGATCCTAAAAATAGATTCCGATTTCCCCCTTCAATGCGACTGTAGTGCGAAAGCGTAGCCTCTTATTACTTTCACTCTCAATGAGTCCCGTTGGTATAGGGGCTATCGGCTGCGACCGACAATCACTCGATCAGGGTTCGAGACCCACCTGGGCGCAATAGTTGAAAACATTGGTTGTAAATTATAAGAAACTTTTTTCAATAGGTGGTGATGTCGGTAAAGTAGATTTTCACTATTTTGGTCGGTAAAATAGCACTGAATGATAACTAATTGATAACAAAATAAGTTATCAATCAGCTGTATTTTTTCGTGTTAATAACTAAATATATTGTTGAGCATAATATTGTATAACACAATTAGTTATCAACTTGAACTTATTGATAACATAACTTCTTATCATTTTGGTATTCGAGAAGTAAATCTGAGTTATCATTTTTGTTATGTTGACTCTTAATTCAACCTAAATGATAACAAACTCAATTATCAAACGAATGATAACCAGGTAACAGAACTTGTTATAATTTTGTTATCCGCCTTTGCTCGGGGATGATGTTAAAATAACTAAAATTGTAACAAAAAGTATACTAGTCTTATCACGATTATAACCTATTTGATTAATCATATCAAAATTATAACAAAAAGTGATATAAATTTAAGTTTCAGCGTTTGTACTTTCTATCAAAATTTGATACAATTTTGTTACATTATTTTTCAAACGTCGAAGACTCAAAACTAAATTATAATACAATGAGATATCAAACAACATTTACAACATAATGTGATATAATTAAGTAATAGTATTTTGATCACACCAAGGATGTTGAACATGATTATATCACAATCAGTTATAAATATCATGGTTTGTTAAGATTCTGTTATTTTTGTTACAATTTTCTAGTCAGGAACTGTTTCGGCAAGCTTAGTATTGTTGTTCTTGTGGTGGTTTGACAACTTTTGAGTTCATTGCAATAAAGCGCAATGATTGGTTTTATTGTAATCGTGATGTGTTTATTATCAGCTTAAGCGAATATTAATATTTTTGCAATTTTCCTACTTTTTTAGCTGATTTCCGAAACTTTTTCTACTCATAGACACAGCCACCATGAATATGAATCGACCCGTGGAAGAGCCAAGCTGATCGGTTTGTCCGTTCGTGAGTTTTGTTGCCTCAACGGGACTTTGAATAAATCAACATAATAAATAAACATAATTTGGTATTGGAACAAAATATACTCGAAAATAAAAGTGCTCCGATGTTGCAAAAAAACGGTAGGAATGATATTTACCTAAAAATAATTAGACCCGTAATTTCTTGTTTCACAATAAGAATAACCATTTTTAAAATAGGGTGAACCAAAAAAAAAAACATTTTTCATTTTATTTTCAAACCAGCATAACTTTTTTTTTACTTATTCGTTTATTTGGAAGGCCCGGGCGCCACATGGGCATAACTGAGCCAAAATCTTTTGTTTTTACATTGATTTTACATTTTGCAATGTATTACTGCCTTAATACTATGTTAGTTTGGGAAGCCGAAGTACTCGTGGCTGTTTCGAGGTTAAGGATTGGAAAAAAATAAAATAAAGTTGGGAAGCATAGCTTTTGAACCATTGATTTTCAATATTTTTCACGAATTCTAGTTTCTAAAAAAATATCGCGAAGAAATAGGTATGCAAAAAATATCATATCAGTGTTTTGCCTTTCTCGTACACTAAGTGTACTGGAAAGGCTATATGTTCACTCCAAAAATGACTTTTTGATAGAAGGCCCGGAGAGTCGAGTCACATATACCAATCGACTTAGCTCGACGGATTGAGGTGATGTCTGTGTGTGTGTATGTGTGTGTGTGTGTATGTGTGTGTACAAAAAAACTCACATCACTTATTGGCAGTAAACCTCAACCGATTTTAATGACCGACGGTTCATTCGACCCGGCATATAGTCCCATTGTTTCCTATTGAAAATGGTCCGGATCGGTCCAGCCGTTCCGGAGTTATGGCCATTTAGATGTTCCGTATCGGTACCTCTGGGAGGGACCAGACATGAAAATGCAACAAAACCATGCATGCGACATATCAAACCACGGCATTTTCGATCATCTGATAAATGGAAAGCAGGAAAATAGTCTCAGACCATATCTGAACCGGTAGTGTTCCGGAACCGGTTCCGGATGTCCCACCGGAAGTGGCCAAATATAAAAGAGAACCAAACCCATGCATGCGACACATCAAACAACGGCATTTTCGATAATCTGATGAACGGTAAGTAGGAAAATAGTCTCAGACCATATCAGAACCGGTAGTGTTCCAGAACCGGTTCCGGATGCCTCGCCGGAAGTTGCCAAATATAAAAGAGAACTAAACCCATGCACGTGACACATCAAACAGCGGCATTTTCGGTAACCTGATGAACAGCTAGCAGGAAAATAGTATCAGATTATATCTGAACCGGTAGTGTTCTGGAACCGGTTCCGGATGTCGCACCGGAAGTGGCCAAATATAATAGAGAACCAAACACATGCATGCGACACATCAAACCGTGGCATTTTCGATAGCCTGATGATCGATAAGCAGGAAAATAGTCTCAGACCATATCTGAACCGGTAGTGTTCCGGAACCGGTTCCAGATGTCCCGCCGGAAGTGGCCATACACAAAAGAGAACCATACCCATGCATGCGACACATCAAACCACAGCATTTTCGATAATCTGATGAACGGTAAGCAGGGAAATAGTCTCAGACCATATCAGAACCGGTAGTTTTCCGGAACCGGTTCCGGATGTCCCGCCGGAAGTGGTCAAATATAAAAGAGAACCAAACCCATGCATGCGACAGCGGCATTTTTGATAACGTGATGAACGGTTAGCAGGAAAACAATATCAGATCATATATGAACTGGTAGTGTTCCGGAACCGGTTCTGGGTGTTCCGCCGGAAGTGACCACATATAAAATTGAACATAACTCATTCATGCGACACAACAAACAGCGGTATTTTCGATAACCTGATGAACGGTTAGCAGGAAAACACTATCAGTCCATATCTGAACCGGTAGTGTTCCTGAACCGGTTCCGGGGGGTCCCGATGGGTGAATGCAAACTTTTTAAGGAGTGATGTGTACGCATATGGTCAAATCTCAACCGTTACATAGTAATTAACTTTAGATGTTTTTGACTTTGCTTGTCTCAAACTGGCTATAACTTTAAAAAGGTCAAACTTATCGCAACTTTTTAACCCACATTCGAAACTTTATTTAATTTTCTATCAAAAACAGATCTTTTAATCTAATGGTTTAGTTAAATATCTTAGCATGTACTGATTTATCGACCGTATTCTATCTCTACTCCCTTATACTTATGAGTAGAAAGAGACCGATATAGCCACAAAATCATCAAGTTAAATATCTTAGTTTTCTACAGAATTTAAGCTCTAAAATATTGTTTTGCCTTTCTCGTGCACCGAAGTGTACTGAAAGGCTATGTGTTCACTATATGGCTATATGGCGTCTCAAAATTCAAGATGGCGGCAAAAACTTCAAGACGGCAGCTGTTTAATTGAGGTTTACGCTCTAAAACCATTCAATATGGGTGTATCTGATATGGGGAAGAAGTCTGGAGTCCAAAAATAGCGACCAGAATTTCCAAGCTGCTGGACATAAATCCTAAATGGCGGCTCAAAATTCAAGATTGCGGCTGTTGTTTAAGAGTTCAAGGCTCAAAAATCAAAAACCAGATAAATGATATGATCTCTGATGCCATGAAATGGATTTCTGTTAAACGTATGAAAGTACGATATTCATCAACATGTCACTTGAGTTGTGTTGAAATGTGTTTTCGAAGGCACGAGAAAGGCACCATCACCGCTAGGTGGATTAATTAGGGTTTTTTTTTCACAATATTGGATCACAACGACTTTATTTTTCTATCGACAGTTTTACTACTTTTAAATAAAAAAAATAGAAATGATCTTGAAGCCACTCTTAAGCTGCATTTTATTTTACTTTTTAAATTTTACGTTTTGTGCTCATATACATATGGAATGACCATGCGTCACCATAACTTTAAAATAGCCGTTTATTTATTTTTTAATTTACAGCCTTGGCCACTGGGTAAATATCATTTAGTAAAAAAACAGCGAATTCGTCAGCCGCAGAGTGATAATACTCCATGCATTACTTCAGAAGTTCCTTCCAAATTCTTCCATAAATTCCTACGGAAGTTTTTTCTCAGATTCGTCCTAGAGTTTTTTCTGAGATTCATTTGGAAGCCCCATCTGGAATTCTTCCAGGAGTGCCTTCAGAGATTGATGTACGAGTTCTCTATACAATTTATCCAGTGGTTCCTTCGAGGGATCCCCCCAGGAGTTCTTACTAACATTAGTCCAGCAGTTTCTTCTGGTGTTCCTCCAGGATTAATTGTGGGAGTCCTCAAGAAGTTTCTTCTTGGATTTGTCAAGAAATTCCTCTGAGGATTTCCTTTTTTGAGGCTTCCTCCAGTAGTTCCTGAATTATTGAAAAAAAATATCCTATCTGATTGTTTTGTCTTTTTCATACATTTCCGATCAAAAGTTTTGGGTCACTCTCTCAAAAACATGTCATTTTTTAGGGCCATATTGCATCTTATTTCATAATCCTTGGTCTCATTCAAAAGATAATCAATAAAATAGATAAGTCAAAGAAAACTTTAAACACGATTTAGGTAAATTGTTTACTAGAATATTTTTATGTAAACTTAACTTAAAATTGCAACATTTGAAAAAAAATGAATTTAAACTTACGGCAGTATCGCTGGAAATTGGGTCGATCAAGTTTTAAGATGAGGGCGATAATATAACCTAATTTCTATGAGCATTAGAGTGGGTCAGCGTTGTATGGAGAAACTTTAAATTTGACCGCATCAACCCGGAACAAAGCTTTTTTGACTCCTTTTTGCGTCCAAAACAACTGTGCAAAATTCGGGAGCGATTGGTTGCGTCCCCGTATTCCGCATTGTGGTTGAAATTTGTATGGAAGTTGGTATGGGAAAACGTACTTTTTTGCATTTTACTCATAAGTTGAATTCTTTTGTCTAATACCGTTTAACTAATAACGTTAAAGTATAGCCTAGGATATACCGAAAAACTTTGCCGAAGACCGCAAAGTGATCCGACGCTTGTGAAAAAAGTTATTCGCTTGGTAACTTAGGCCAAAAACTGAGATTTTATTATTGATGTTATTCCTTTACATGTTAAATGATAAGCTCCACCAGGCAATCTGTGCGTTATAACTTTTTTCACTAGTGTCGGATCACTTTGCGGTCTTCGGCAAAGTTTTTCGGCATATCCTAGGCTATGCTTCAACGTCATTAGTTAGATAGTTTTAGACGAAAAATTTCAATTTATGAGAAAAATGCAAAAAAGCTCGTTTTCCCATACTAAATTCCATACAAACTTCAATCGCAAAGCGGAATACGGGGACGCTATCAATCGCTCCCAAATTCTGCACAGTTGTTTTGGACGCTAAAAGGAATTGAAAAAGCATTGTTCCAAAAAATCGACTTTGTTGACCCAGTCTAATGAGCATTCATCTGCTTCTCACCGAAATCTAAAACATCTAGAAAAAAAAACCTATCAAGTTAATTAATTCTTGATGTCTACGAGCAAAAGTTTGGGGTCATTTCAGTAAACCATGGAAAAGTTTTTTGTTAATAACTTTGCCATCTTTCATTAAAATTCAACTATTTTTGTTTTATTTTAAACATAAACTTACTGCATAAACATTGAACTAAACAAATTTCTTAAAACTTGTATACTAAAACTTAAGGTAAAGTAATTAACTTTACATAATATTTTTGTATATAAAAATAATTGAGTACAGTCTTGACTCCTACTACACGGTTGGTTCGGGGGTGCAGTAGGAATGCGTGTTGTGGGAATCCCACAGCTCATGGGATTTCGCCTAATTGGGGGTGTGAGCGAATATCTCAGACGTATTACAAGATAGCACCATACTTTCTTTGGCAAAGTTGTAGTACTAGAATAGATCTACCATACAATGACAACTATCATCCAATTAGTTGGCAATTTGGCCATGTAATAGGAATCCGTGTAATAGGTGACCGTGTAGACGGAAGCGGTGTAGTAGGAGTCTTGACTGTACGTTAAATTAAAGACATAATAAGTAAGTTTAGTTTATTATCTGAAAAATTGAGCCAAAATGAATTAAATTTGAATTAAAGATAACTTTAGATAGCTTTTGGTCGATGACTTTAAGAGATAATTTAATTTTATTTTATTTTTGTAAAATTGTGAAATTGTATTTTTTACATGTTTCCAAAAATAAGAATTGCCTACGTGATTTTGTGAATTTTAACGCCTTTGAATTTTGTACCTACCCACGAGTTAAAGAAAAAAATACTCTCCTTAATATTAAAAGTTACAAAAAAACTTTTACAAAATTAGATTTTTTTTTTCTTGCATTGTTTTTATTTTAAAATATTAAGTACCCTCATAAATATAAAAAATAACACTGCCATTTTACTTTTTTGGTATTGTAAGAAAAATAGTATTTTTGACATTCGGCCATTTTTATTTCGCTCTCCAGAATATAATATAATCACCAATGTAATGTTTAGAGAATTTTCTCTGAAATCCTGAATTTTCTTCACAAATTCCTCTAAGGATTCCTTCTTTTCAAAAATCTTCCAATGAGTAATTCGATAATTTTCTGCAATTCAACTAGAGATTCATTCCAAAATTTCACCATGTTTTTTTTAGAAATTCTGTCATGTAATTTTATCATGAATTTATTTCCTGCCGGGAGTCTTTCAGAAATTTGTCCAGGAATTCCTTCGTAAATTTATTTTAAAATATATTTAGAAATTACTTTAACCAATTCTTCAACGATACCTTCAGAAATTATTTCGGGTTGGTTCAGTCAATATTCTAAAAATCCGAAATTAAACCAAGAGGTCCTCCAGAAGCTCCACTAGCAGGAATATCACTTTAACGTCATTTGATAATTGTCTTTGCTTCAGATTTGTTCTCTTTAGATTCTTTCAGAAATTTCTCATAGGATTTCTTTAGAAAATCTTCCATGGATTTCTGTTTTTTTTTTCAAAATCCCATAACATGACCGAAGAATTTCTACAGAAGCGTGGAGCGGACCTGGTGTGATGGTTAGAATATTGACTATCACGCCGAGGACCTGGGATCGAATCCCACTCCCGACAAACTCACAAAAATGTGGATTCTTCCTTCGGAAGGGAAGTAAAGCGTGGGTCCCGAGATGAACTAGCCTAGGGCTTAAAATCTCGTTAATACAGAAAGAAAAAAAAAATCTACAGAAGCTCTCCAGGCAGGAATTTCTCTTTTTCTTTAGCAAGGCTTCTAGCGGTTAATTTGAAAAATTTCTCCAGGAATTCCAATCAGAATTTTCTCGAAGGATTTCTTTAGAAAATCTTTCATGAATTTCTCAAAAAAAATCCTCCGTGGAATCTCCAAGAAATTTTTACAGACATTTCATCAGCAATTCTTTCAGAAAGGCTTTCAGGAAGTTTTTCTGGTTTTTACAGAATTTTGTCAAAACATCCTTAGAGAAATTTCTACAATTACCCCATTAGGAAATCTGCTATGAATTCCTCAAGGATTTTTTTTGTGGTAGTCTTTCAAGAAATTCCTCCAAGGATTCCTTCAGAATTTTCTCGTGAGAATTTTTTATAAGATTTCTTATTGGTTTCCTCAAAAATTCTTCCAGAGTTTTCATCAGAAATTTCTCCAGAAATTAAGGATTGCTTCAGAAAATGATTCCCGCAGATGTTTTTCGATGAATTCCTTCAAATAGTCTGACACAATTGCCGCATGGATTCCTTTGCATCATTCATTCAGGGATTCCTTTCAGAAAATATTCCACGGTCCTCCCAGGGAATAATTAAGAAAATGTTGAATAGATTGGTTAAGACATATGTCCTTGAATTTCATCAGAATTTTCTTTTCGAAGATTCTTCCAGGCCTTAAAAGAACATTCAAAATTTCTGCTTTAATTTTTATCAGAAGTCTCTCATGAAATTTACCAAGGATTCTTTTGGAAAATCTTCAAAAAAAAATATTTAGGATACTCAATTACTGAAAAAAACTTAAGGAATCATAAAATCTGCCAAGGATTTGTGGAGAAATTCCCGCACTGGTTTCTTAGTGATTTCTCTTAAAAATCTTGTAGGGATTCCTTAAAAATTCATCCAGGGCAAAATTCATCGGAAGGAATATCTCCAGAAATTTATTCAGGGATTCTTCCAGGCTTTCAGTGGTTATGGCAGGCATTCCTCCAATGATTGCATCAGAAATTAACATAGAGGTTCCTTAAGGAATTCCTCCTGGTGTCAGAGCTCTTTCTAGAAATATTTCCTAGAATATTCTATAGGAATTCCTTTAGAAGTTCTTTGCGAATTTTTTCTAGGACTTTTCACAGAGCCTAATCCATTTATTTCTCCTGATATTCCTCCAGGAATTCCTCAGAAATACTGCCATGGATTCATCAAGCAATTGCTTCCGGAAATCCTCAAGGAATTATAAGGGATATCTCCAATTATTCCAACAATATACAGGGGATGTCCAAAATGTTTGGGATAGGCAACTTTTTTCTCTCACAAAAATGTTCAAAATGCTGTAACTTTTCATAGAGTGCACCTATTATATGTGCATGATTGGTACAAATTTGATATCGATTGGTTAATCTTTCGCGAAGTCAGAATCGTTCTGATAAAAAACTATTTTTTAGACAACTAATTTTTGAACTGTCTTATTTCGGAAACCAGTGAACAGAATTGAATATTTTTTTTTACGTTATGCTAATTCAAGGTGAGTTTTGTTTTATTGGGTAGTTTTTGAATGTTTTATTAATAAATGTTGAACAACACAGATTGAACTACATGAAATAACAATGGTATTGCATACTTTTAGGCGTTAATCGGTGTTTGCAGATTTATCCCAATTTTTACAAAATTACCTCCATTTCGTAACAACACACTTCGTTAAGACATTCAAGGCCAGATCTATCGAGAATAAGAGGCCATTCATTGAAAAAATAGTAGAAACGAAGTCGTAAAGCAGATTGTTTGAAGGGGATGACAAATGACGAAAATATCAACAATATTTATTTTTTGCACAAAAAGTTGTACATAAACTAGGTTTTAAAGAAAACACGTCTAAGATGAAGTCTCATATGTAACGAATTGATCTACGTTTGCCTTTTTATAAACTGATTGAAGGAATCATAGTTATAAGATAAACTATACAATGCCTGTCGTACTTTCAAAGTTACCCGCATTATCAAATCATTTTACGGTATATTTTTTTTTTTTTTCAGAAAAGCTGTCTAGAAACGCCCCCGATAATTTCTTCGGAAATTTCTCAATGAACTCAGAAATATTTACAGGGGCTGCACCAGTATTTCTAACAGGATTTCTCCAGGAATTTCTCCCGCTGTTCCTTTAGAAATATATGGATTCGATCAGAGATTACTCCTAGAATTCTAGTCCTACAGGTTTTTTTTTAGAACTTCTTCTAGTGCAAATAATGCTTTTAGTATCTATATATATAAAAATGCAGTGGCATACGTGGGACCGCGCATAACTCGCGAAAGGAAAGTCCAATTTAAGTCGTCTTGGTTTCGTTCTGTTAGTTTTCACCCAAGGAAGGTTTATGAGACAAAAAACATGTAAAAATTGCGAGTTTTTGAAAATCGATCTTTCATACATTTGGACCGGGGACTTGGTCTTGGCTAGCAACTTGAAACGTCAAAAAACGCAGTAGGCAAGACAAAGTTTGCCGGGTACAGCTAGTTTAGTTTAAAAACAAAAAAAAGATTCACATTTTTGAATTCCTGAGAGAGGGTTATTCTTTTCCTTTCAGGAGCAAAACAGTTCCCATATTGTTTTGATAATTGGTCTATGAAATTTCGTAACAGTTACAGCTTCTTGAGAGCTTCACAGCCAGCCACGCGCGAGAGAGAGAGTAACCAGCTCTGATTATTCCATGACAACACTGACTGCTTCAAAGCTGCAGCATTTGCCTGGGACACAATTGATCCTGTATACTTTTTGAGTTACTTTCTAACTGTGCAAAATTTTTGCTAGATCGAAGAAATTATATATTAGTGCCAACCTGTTTTAAATGGGTTAGTATGGGGAAAATTTACTTCTTCGAGGAAAAATCGCTAGGAGTTGTCTCTTGATCCCTAAAAATAAGTCGATGAATGATTTCTGTAGAAAATTTCACGAGGAATCAGCAAAGACCGTAAAGCAATACGACGCACAGTGGCTTATTTCGAACAAAAGAAAAACGGACGCATTTCAGAAACGCGTTTTCAGTTTATAGCGCAGTTTCGAGATCGAAAGGAATCGCTCAAGAAACTTCTTGAGTGATTCCTGGCAGAAACTTTCTTCGGTGACTGCCATTTAACCTGTCATTTCTTCACTACTGCGTACTGGGATCGAAGAAAAAACGGTTTCTTGAGCGATTCTGGCAAGGAATTTCCCATGCATCAAAATATACTGAGAAATTCCTTTTGAACTGCGAACAGTGCTTATAGAAAATAGGGTATTATATGTAAAAAAAATCCGGGGATATCGAATACTGGTATGCTATAATAGAGGACCTCTATATTGTCAAACATGCACAACTTTGATAAAGACATTCCAAAATTATGGTACCTTATGTAAAAAAGTCCAAGGAATCGAATACCGGTGTCCCCTTTATTGTCAAATATCGATAAGTGGCCTAATTCACCCCTATTCTAGCCCCTATTCCCCTATAAGTTGAATTACTTGCAAAAAAATGATCTTTTACAATGCACAACTTCGATAAAGACAATATATAATTATGGTAAATTTCGTAAATAAGTTCAAGGAAGGAATCGAATGCCAGTATTCCCTCTATTGTCAAACATCGATAAGTTGTCCAATTTACCCCTATTCCTCCATAAGTAGATCTTTTCCAAAATATCGATTCAAAACAATGCACAACTTTGATTAACACATTCCAAAATGATGGTACCTTATGTAAAAAAGTCCAAGGAATCGAATGCCGGTATCCCGAACAGAGTCTGACAACAAAATGATAGCAAATCGAAAACTCGATTTGTATTCAACAGCAAATTGATATCACATTTTGATATCAGTTGGTCTTGACTAAATTTGATTTCAAACTTAGATTTCGTTTTGCTGTCGCTTCAAACTATTTAAAAAAAAATTTTTTTTAGGTTATTTCATAACTTCTAGACAATCTTGTATAACAACTTAAGGAATATACCATTAGTGTAGTTATCTTATGGCATTTAGGATTTGATATCAATCGAAAAACCCCTATATTTAACGATTTTCCATTTTTTGTACTGATAGCAAAAACAGTTATCAATTTGCTATCACTAATAGCAGGAATTGTTTTTAACTTGCTGTTACGGGAACATTTTTCTGCTCTCAGTTTTGATGTTTTAACCGTTAAAACGACCAAAACGACAACAACCTGAGTTATCATAATTTGCAATATCACAACATCAAAATTTGTTTTCAATTTGCTGTCAGACTTTGCTCGGGTATCCCTTTTATTGACCATCATCAAGAAGTGGCCCAATTTACCCCTATTCCCCTATAACGTGCGACGTTCGTGGAAAAAGATTGATCAAATGACAAGATTTTATTATTTATTGTTATTCCTTACATGCTAAATCGCGTTGCCCTGCAATTGGGTTTTTAGTCAATAACTTTTTCTACTTGCCTTAAATCGCTTTCCGGAGGGTTGGTTTCTTTAAAATTTTCAACAGAAATCATTCATCGGTTCGTTTTTAGGAATTTTTTAGGAAAAGTGATTTTCCCCATAGTAAATTGTATGAAAACTTAAAACGACTGATGCTAAAAATATAGTTTCTCCGATTGACCTGAAAGTTGGCACAGTTGATATGGGAACAAAATGAAACTCGAAAAGTGTACAGAAGTGAAATGTCATTTTTTGTCCCATGCAGCATACAAAAATCAGATATCATACCAAAACAACCTATCAAAAGTTTTAATGGCCAATTATTATTGTACAGGTTTTGAGAACCGATATAAAACCGAATACCTTTTATTTTGGTTTTAGAATGGTTCTAAGAGCCTCCCCAAGTCTATTTGACTAAAAATTGTTACTTGGGAACCTAGGTATTATTCGCTAATATATAGGTATTGTAAATAGCTAATGTTGATATTCAAGGAAATTGTAGGGATTTCTGGAAGGTTTTCGGAAAGTTTAGGAGTAGTTTCAGGAAAGTATGAAGATTTTAATGGATTTCTTTTTCTTCTTTTTGGCTCTACGTTCACATTGGAACTTGGCCTGCCTCTCTTGGACATAGTTTTCTTTGAGCACTTCCACAGTTATTAATTGAAGGGCTTTCTTTGTCTGCCATTGCATGAATTTGTATATTTTGAGGCAAGTACAATGATACACTATGCCCAGGGAGTCGAAAAAATTTTCCCGACCGAAACGGGAATCGGACCCGCCGTATTCGGATTGGCGATTTGAAGCCGTAACCACTAGGCTAACTGGAGACTGGAGCTCAAGGGGGTTTTAAGGGGGTATCATTGGCGTTTCAAAGATGGATCCAGAACTATTACAGCCAGTTTCATGAAAATCTAAGCAGAGTTTTGAAGGAGATTTTTGCTAGGCTATATGGGCTTTTAGGATAATTGAGAGGTGATGGATGTCAGGCAGATTCAATTGGTTTAGAAGGCTTTGGAGAGTTCGGTTCGGATACCGACTCTTTCAGAAAAAAATATCACTGAATTCACAGAGATCGCTGATTTACAACCGTATGTTGATCAACCGCAACACACAATAACTGCGGCATTTCCACAGATACATCACCTTCTCCAGAGGAAACTCCACACAAACCAGCCACCCATCAGTGGCGTGAGAGTTTTCCACGTCACGTGTAGCCGGTGAAACTTGACACGCTTACACGTGTTTCCCAATAGATAAGAAACTTATGACTTCCACAAACCGAATTGCCTTCTGGTTATTCGTGTGATTGTGTATATAGTTAAGCACTTCAATGTCACTGATCAGGGTGATACGGTGGCGGGCGGTGGCTTCCAACTAAGTCGTTACTACTGTGTGGTGTGTGCATTCTAATGCCGCTCCGTGTAGATATACGTAAACGTTCTAGCCGCGCCGCCGGTCGAAGGTGTGAACTAACCGGTTGAGTACATACTAAATACGCGCCGGCTCCGATTCTGAACGCTTATGACTAGAAAGGAAGGCACCTTGGTGCTTGCTGGTGGGTGCTCTAGCCTCACACACCTGTATGTATCTCTCCAGTCCCACATATATGGTGCAGTTTCAGTCAGGGATGAACGGCAAACTCACGTTTCAGAATGGATTTCACCTTAGAAAATGTGCGGCATGCATTGCAAATACAGGAAGTTGGACTTCAATTGGCACCTGATTAGATGGTTTGTAATGAGCGTGTTGGGACGGTCAGTACACGGCGTGGGGATTGCTTGATATTCAGTCGAATGTTAGCCGATGTTAGACGGAAAGTGCGAATTTTTGCACCTTGGCGACAAAAGGGGATTCTTTTTTCGTTTCGTTTTTAAAATCAGGAAGTGATTTTTCGCCAACCAAAGCGAACTGGTGGCAAAATGTCAACAAGAATCATCACTGTCTGTCACTGTCACTAGGCTCAATAGGCAATGGTGGATGGATAGTTGTAGCCGCACGCTATGTCCTAAGGGAAGTACCTATTATGAAAGTCGAATGTACCTCAAATGTGATTCCATAGGATCGTAGGTTTGGTCCTCTAGTTTCAGAATCTGTGCGGTTTAAAATATTTCATCTTGGGTTTTTCGATTTTTTTCGATTTGTTTGATTTTTTCCCTATTTTCCCATATAAATGACGAAAAAAGTCATTTTAAGGTTAATTTCACCCCATATAAAAATGTATGAAAAAAAACCCATAATGGATTATTTTAAGGCGAAACTGGAAGCTTTTCCTCATTTTTTGGTTTTTGATTTTTAATAAAATAATGAAGCAATATTTTCAAAATCGGTTTTCGTGCACATGTAGAGTATGGATCAAGGTATCTCCTGAATTTCTCCCAGGTCGAACATGTTTTTCGTTTTTTCAGAAACCATTTTTTTGTGAAATTTTGTTTAAAAATGGTTTCTGCAAAAACGAAAAACATTTCCGACCTGGAAAAAATTCAGGAGATACCTTGATCCATACTCTACATGTGCACGAAACCGATTTTGAAAATATTGCTTCGTTATTTCATAAAAAATCAAAAACCAAAAAGTGAGGAAATGGATCCAGTTTCGCCTCAAGGACAAGGTATTTGGAGTACATAGCTCAAAATTTCTAGAGCACCGTTTTTTAGAACCGTTGAACGGATTGGAATGAAAATGCATCACGCTAACTGTTCAGTGGTTGTCAACAGCGTGATGCATTTTAATCCAAATCCGTTCAACGGTTTTAAAAAACGGTGCTCTAGAAATTTTGAGCAATGTACTCCAAATACCTTGTCCTTAAATCGCACATATTCTGAATCTACAGGGGATAGACAAAATGATCGGGACAGGCAAAATTTTCCCTTCTCATAAAATTTTCAAATAGCTGTAACTTTTCGATAAGTGCATCAAATATTCTCAAATTTTCACTGTAAGTTGATCAACTATTTGTGTATCAGTGAATTCGGAAAAATTCGGAAAAGGTCGAACGATTCTGGACGAAGTTATAAAGATTCTAAAAAAAGGTAAAGTTATCCGATAGCCAACTTTGAGCTGCTATATCTCCGGATTTAATGAACCGAATGTAATGAAATTTTGACCATTTATGACTTATATAATGAGCTTCGGAAAACTTTTGACATAACTTAAAATTCTTAACACGGAAGAAAATTATAACAATTTGATTATTTTTCTTATAAAACACCAAATTTTCTTAAATTTCAACATCGTTTAAAAATTCAAGATGCTAATTATAGTTCATTTAAATTCCCTCTGATTCTCTTGAATACAGATATGTTTTGAAAAAAAGTAACAACATAGGCGGCAATTCATTGAAAAAGTAATGGGATGCATATTAAAAATAGACCAATTTACTAAAAAATCATAAAATTAATGAAATCGCTATAACTTTTTCTCTCGTTAATAACTTCAAGTTGTTTCAAACGTTTTTCAGAGCTCATTATATGAGTCATAAATGGACAAAATTTCATTGCATTCGGTTCATTGAATCCGGAGATATAACAGCTCAAAGTTGGCTATCGGATAATTCTACCTTTTTCTAAAATGCTTATAACTTCGTGCAGAATAGCCCGATCTTTTCCAAATTTTGTCCACTAATACACAACTAGTTGATCAACTTACAGTGAAAATTTTAGAATATTTGATGCACTAATCGAAAAGTTACAGCTAATTGAACATTTTTTGAAAAGTAGAAATTTTGCCTGTCCCGATCATTTTGTCTATCCCCTGTAGAGGTCCAAAAATATGGTTCTAGCGAATAACCTTTGAGGTACATTCACTTTTCATAATACTTCCCATTGGACATAGCGTGAGCCAATTGTTGGTACTTGAATGTTTGAATCGTTCGTGTTATGATTTTCATCGATAGCAATCAGCAATTTTTGGTGAATGTTGATAAGCGGGATTTAAGCAAGAAACTCCAACAAGAGTGTAATAGTGAAGGTAATTGTTCGGGTAGACTCTGGACCGCCAATGCATTGGACAATGGAAAAAATAAACACTAAAAACGGATCTATCAACACTGTGAAGTTGGCCATTTTTGACACAAACAAATTCCAAAAGCTAGACTTTACATATATTGGTGTGAGTGTGAACTGGAGAAGTTTGAGTAGAATTTGCGAAAAAGTTACCCGTCTTTCGGTGAGACTCGAACTCACGACTCCTACTAATTAGACAGGCAGGTGGCCAACTACACCACGAGAAGACTCGAAGATGTAGTTCGAAGGTTAGTTACTGTGAGTTATGGAAAATATTTGGGATACATTACGCCCAAAATGTTTTCTTGTCAGTATTAATGCTTGCAAGCATATCAAAAATATGATACAAGCATTTAAGCAGCCTGCGTCGTGTTTACCGAAAAAAATCTCAAGAAATTCGGTCAGAAATTTCCCAAATTCTTGTAGGGATTTCTTTAGACTTTAGAATGTCTTCCAGAAATTTCTCCAAGAGTTCCGGAAATTTCTCCAAGAATGTTAAAGGCGCGGTTTGCAACGTGAAAACTTTTGAAAATGCATATAGAATTTGTAGATTATTGAAATGCATTTTTGCAAAGAGGCGTGATAAAATCGGAACAATATTGTATTTGTGGAACGTTAATAAACATTTCAAATCATGTGGCAAATATGACGATTAAATAAGCCATTGCAATGTACAAATTCGGGGTCTTCAGTTAGCCTAGTAGTTAAGGCTATGGATCGCCAATTTGGAAACGGCGGGTTCGATTCCTGTTCCGGTCGGGAAAATTTTCTCGACTCCCTGGGCATAGAGTATCGTTGTACTTGCCTCACAATTAGCCTTGGGCAATTTTGAATCGATGCTCGCAACATCGATGTTTTTGTTCCGATTATTCGATTTTTTGAATCGATGTTGAAACCCCACGAAATCGACCAAATAGATTTTTTACATTCGATTTTTATTTCGATTCAAAAACATTAAATTTCTTTTTTTTTTCAGTATGATTCCATATGGATTCCGAACTTTTTTTTTGTTGGGAATCCCTCTTAGGAATCTAGATGAATGGTTCTTAATAATGTGGAAGATCCCCAGAAACTTTTCAGTGTTACGGGGCTATCTCTGGGGATGCTAATGGGATGTCTTTCAATACTGCAGGGGACTTTCTCTCAGGATTCTTGGCGAATTCCTCTCAGAATTCTGGAAGAATACGTCAGGGAGTTCTGGGGATATACGTCTAAGCATTCTGAGAGAATCCTGAGGAAAAACTTCTCTCATGATTCTGAGGGAATCCATCACAGGAGTCTGGGAGAATCCTTCTCGGGATTCTGAGAAAATCTCTCAGGATTCTGGAGGAATTCCTATAATGATTCTGAGAGAATCCATGTCTGAAAACTGGAGTAATCTCTCCCAGAATTCTAGGGAAATCCTTAATAGAATTCAGGGAGAATTCCTTTTGGGAGAATTTTTCTCTCTTTTCTGGGATAACGTCTCTCAGGATGCTGGTGTGATAATTTTCAGCATTTTGGAGGAATCTTTCACAGCATTTTAGAGGAATCCTCAGAATTATGGTAGAGTCTCTTTAAAAATTGTGGAGATTTTTTTCTCAACAGTATTATATGGGTCAGAATTCTAGGGAATCTCTGGATTCTAAGGGAATTCATTTCAGGATTTTGGGGTATTCCCTACCAGGGATCCCTACCAAGGGTTAAATCCCTTTCAGGATTCTAAGAAATTTATGGATGATCTGGGCTGATTCTTCTATAGATTCTGGAAGACCTCTCTAGAGAAATTTGGATTTTTGAGAAATCTATTGGAGAATCCCTCGCATAGATTTTGTGATTCCTCTTAGGGTTCGGAAGGAATCGTTCTCAGCATTCTACGAGAATCCCAGTAGAATTCTGTTTTCTGTGGTCTGGAGGAGTTGCTCCCAGAAATCACTTTTTGGATTTTGGCAGATTCCCTCATAGTAATCAGGGAAAAATCAATGACAAATTTATGGGAAAATTCTTTTGAGATTCTGGTGTAATAGTTTGAAGAATTTTAGAGAAATCACTCTCAGAGTTCTGGGACAATCCCTTTCAGATGTTTATGGGAGTCCTTTCAAATATTCTAGAGGAATGTCTTTCAGGAATCTGCGGTAATTTTCTGTTTTATGTGAGAATACCTATAAGAATTCCAGAGAAACCTTTTTAGAATGCTGGGAAAGTCCATTCCCCTGAAGTTTTCGTAATCCTTTCCAGGGAGAATCATAACAGATTTTCAAAAAAAAAATCTCTCAGGATTTTAGATATATTTTTTTCGAGAATCTGGAATTACCCCTCTTATGATCCCTCTCAAGATGCTGGAAAATCACTCGTAGAATTCTGGCACAATTATTCTCATCGTTCTAATGGAATCCACCCAGCATATTTTGGGAATTCTGGGAGAATACTTAAAAGGATTCTGGAGGAATTCCTCTCAAGAGTCTACCTTCAAGAATTCTGTGAGAGTATATCTCAGGTTTCTTTGGCAATCCCGCCCAGTATTTTGAGGGAACCTTTCTCAGGATTCTGGAGTAATCATTCTTAGGGTTTTAAGCACCCTTTTCAGGTTTCAGGGTAATTTCTTTTAAGTTTCTTGGGGAATCCATCTTAGGAATCCGAAAATGTTTTGTTTTTGTGAGAATCTCTCACAATTTATCTCAAGAATGTGGAAGAATTCATCTTAGGATTCTGGAATATTTTGGGAGAATCCCATAGGAAAGCTTCTCTTAGATTTCTGAGGCAATCTATCACAGGATTACGAGAGAATTTCTCTCGGGAAGAGGAGACAATACGTCTCATAGATATGAAGTCATGTTTCTCAGTATTCTAGGAAAATCCTTAACAGACTTCAGAGGGAATTCTCAGGATTCTGGTGTATTTTAAGCATTCTGAAGAAATCTATCTCATAATTCTAGAGGAACTCCTTTCAGAATACTTAAGGAGTCTCTTTAAAGATTCTGGAGGAATTTCTCTCAGCAGTCTGCGGGAATTTATCCCAGTACTATATGGGAATACTTCTCAAAGTTCTGGGGAATCTCAGGATCTCAGGATTTTCTTTCTATTCAAAAATATTATATTTTTTTCAGAACGCTGTCTCAATGTTATATCCATTTTCGAATCAGATTCCCGAAGTGTTTGATGTGCACAAATAAAAAAAATCCATGAACTTGAACCATGGAAAAGCAGTAAGCAAAACATTTTAAAGTTTTGTAATATTTTTTTTAATATTGAATATGTGAAAATATCGATGCAAAGCTTTCGATTAAATCGGTGAATCGATTCTGCTGATCCGATTCGAATCGATTCACAAAAATCAAGGTCTTAGCCAGATTTGCCCAATGCTACTCACAATATACAAATTCATGCAATGGCAGGCATAGAAAGCCCTTCAATTAATAACTGTGGAAATGCTTAAAGAACACTAAGTTGAAGCGAGGCTGGCCAAGTCCCAGTTCAGACGTAGAGCCATAAAGAAGAAGACGAATGTACAAATTCCTGGCGAAATCCCAAAAGGAATTCCTGGAGAAATCACTAGAGGATTTCTTTGAGAAATTCCGTGGAATTATCCCTGGAGGAATTCCTGGAGAAATCCCTGTATACATTCCTAGAGGAATCTCTAGAGGATTCTAGGAGGAACCTCTGGAGAAATTTCCTAGAGGAATTCCCACAAGAATTTCTGGAGTAATTCCAGGAGGAATTCTTGAAGGAACTTCTGGAGGAATCTCGGGAGGAATCCTAAGAGTAATCTCTAAGCTATTTCCGAAGAAATTCCTAGAGAAATTCTTAGAGGAAATACCAGAGAAATATCTGGGGGAGTAATTCCTGGGGAAACCCCTAGAAGAATTCCCGGAGGAATCCTTGGAAAAATTCTTGTAGGAATTCCTGAAAGAATTTCTGAAGGAATTCATGGAGGATTTTCTGGAAGAATTGAGGTAGGAATTTCCGAACGAACTCCTGGATCAATTTCTGGAGGAATTCCTTGTGGAATTCTTAAAGGTATTCCTGGAGGAATTCCTGAATAAAATCCTGGAGAATTCTTGGGTGAACTCATGGGGCAATCCCAAGAGAAACCTTTAGATGAATCTAGATAAATCTCTAGTGCAAATCCTGGACGAATCCCCGTGTAAACTCCAGGAGGAATCCCTGAAGGAATCTCTAGAGAAGTCGCTGGAGAAATTCCGGGAAGATTTCCTTGAGGTATCTCTAGAGGAATACCATTAGGAATCTCAAGAGGAATTCCTAAAGAAATCTGTAGAGGATTTCACGGGCGAATACCTGAACGATTTTTTTAGAGGAATCCATGCTGGAATTTCCAGATGCAATCTGGAAGAATACCTGGAGGAATTTCTTGAGGAATCCCCTGAGGATTTCTTGGAGGAATCCCAGGAAGAATTCTTGAAGAAATCCAAGGATCATTTTCTAAGGGAATTCTAGGAGGAGTTTCTAAAGAAATCCGAGGAGGAAGTACTGAAGAAATGGCTGAAATCACTGAGGAAAACCTGAAGAAATACTAAAAAGAGCACGCGAATACGTAGAGGAACTCTTGAAGAAGGGATAGCAGTTCCTAAAGGAACACCAGGAGGAATCTCGAATGCAATCCCAAAAGAAATTCCTAGGGGAATCTCTGAACATGTCCTGGTGGAAATCTTGGATTAATTCCTTGAGGAATATCAGAAAGAATTCTGTTAGGAATTCCTGAAGAAATCCCAAGAAGAGTTCTCGGATGCATTTTTAAAATAATCCTGGAAGTTGTTGCTGAAAGAATCACAGAAAGGAATTGGTGAAGAAACCCCATCATGAATCCTGGAAGAAATCCAGCATGAGGAATTCCTTAGGGAATCTCAGGAGAGCTTTCTTAGCGAATTCCTGGAAAACTTTCAGTGTTTGCTGATTATTGCAGGAATACTTGAATGGACTTCTCAAGGTTTTTTTGTACGAAGTTTTTAAGAAATTCTTGGATTAATTTTTGAATAATGTTCAGTAACATTGTCTAAAAGAATTTCTGGAAGAGATTCCTGCAGAAGAATTTATTGGAGCAATCTCTAGTGGAATATATCGAGAAATCCCTGAAGAGGAATACCTGTAGAAATTCCTTTAAGGATCTCTGGAGAAATTCCTGTAGGAAACCTTGAAAACAGCACTTGAATAATCACTGAAGGAACCTTTTAATATATCCCAGGATGAATCACCGAAGAAATATCTGGTGGAATCCCTAGATCTATTCTTGAAGGAATCTTTGGAGGTTTTCATTGCGGTTTTCAAGTATTTTTTGTTAGAAGTGAGCACACATGAAAACAAAAAGAGCGGATTCAATCGGTGCCGTTATCGCTTGTTTTCAAATAGGATGAATATGGGAGCGTGAGATTACCGATGGCACACATACCCTGTACGATGTATTCAGAGCAACCATTACTTTGCATGAACACTTAAGGTTGATTTAATGTGGGAATGGCAATTATGCGACTGATTCAAGATTAAACCAGTATAATCGTAATTTGATTCTATAATTGCCCATTTGTACTTTAAACTCTAAATACACCGTATATCAGCATGCAATAGGGCTTCAGCACTGTGGTTACTTGGGAAGATTGCATCATCACTGCCTTCTCGCTGCCTACCCCAAATGGATTAGAAAACTTACGTAGCAGACGTTGTTCTCGCCTAAAAATAGATGATTACCAAAACTGAAATACTGAATATGCTTGTTATACATTCTGATACATGATACCTGGTGAGTTTAATGCCAGGAATGAGAAGGAAAAAGAAGAATAAATAAAACTGATTATCACAAAACTCGTTCATTATTCTCTAATTACAAAAAAATAAACCTGTCCTGGATCAACGACACAACGTACCTTTCGCCATTTATTAATAGCGCCAATAGCATTGAACTTCAGCTTTATGTCAGTCCGCTGTACCAGCACAATGGAATTCAGATTAAGGAAAACAGATAAGTTCACCGAAGTTCAACTGTCGTCCAGTCCTGTCCAGTCCAGACTACCACAAACTGAAAACTACTGTACCACTTGATCATGCCGCTGCTGTACTCGGCCTGACATACCACACTCTTTGCTTCAGCTTAAATTAATTGATTGATTGACTGATTAAGCGCCACCTAGTTTAGTTGGTTGGTGGTGGCATGTGACTAATCAACCCCCTCAGCAGTGCAGTGTTAATTCATGTTTTCTTTTCTCTTTCTGTTTTCGCGTGTCTCCCACAGCTCTCGTTTTCGCCAACGACACCGGGATGGTCCCATTTTCGGCTGATCGCGCTCCTGTCGGCGATCCTCACCCTGTCCGGCTTCATGCTGATCGTCTCGATCGGGGTAGGCGTCTTCATCAGCGGAGTCAACACGTTCGCCTTCATGGCGGCTGAGGTAAGACCTTCCATCTACTATATAGGTAGGACCTGGTTATGGTGATGACGTTCTATCACAATTGTGCATTCATCCACGTCGTCGCGTCGATCGACGTCATACTCTCTACCCCCTTGGCGTGGAGGCTAACTGGATTCGCAGAATCTGATCAACCTGGTGTAATTCTTGTACATGACTACATATCTAACTGGGCAGCATTTACTTCCTCATTGCGCGCGCGATCGGGCTCATTCGATTAGGATGACTAGTAGCGTCAGCGGGTGGCCTGACTAAAGCGAACCGGTTGGTTGGGTGACTGGGTCGCCTCTCAATCATTCACCGATGTACTAAATAAGGCTTTTTGCGCTAGCACTGACTGGGTTATGTTAGGGGATTTTGCGAATACCAGACATTGAAGGACGGACGAGATATTTTTAGATGCTAGTTAGAAGATAATCCTTGGATGTTGCTTTGGTATAGTTTTTTATGTGGAACTCTAGGTAGTCAGCTTAAATTAGATTCGAGACAATGTTTTTGTAATATGTAGCTTAGAGAGGTAGATGTGTGAGTTTGATGACTTCCGCTCATTGATGATGCAATACCGGTAAATGTTTAAAATGAGTTTGACAAGGATTATCGAAGGTTTATGGGCACCACTTTCGTTATGGAAAATTTAGTCGAAGGTCTACTATTGAAATTTTATCTGTTTTCCGAAAGTTATCAACTATGGCTCAAATGTGTCCAACTGCAAACAGGATCTTGGCCTTTTGGTTTAAGCTGCAGTAGGTTTAGGTCCAAACAGAATCCGCCAGATTTATTCCCAGCTATAGAACTGTGTCTGGAGGGCGGATATGCGGTGGTTTTTGTAGTCAGCTGGAACGCATGTTTCCGTATGTTTGGTGTTGTCAGACGGAGTTAGTTCTAAAGGATTTTCTTTTGGACATTCTCCCAACTATTCCATGAGGTGGTTCCTCTAGCAGAATGCATTCTTAACAGATTTTGAACAGGATCAACAGATTACTTTAGAAATTCATTCCGGATATTACTCCTTAAACTTTTATCTAGCATTTTTTCTTGAAATTCGTTATGACTATAACCCCAGGGGTTTTTTTTAGGAGTAATTCCAAGAATTTCTTCTACAGTTTCTTCCAGAAACTGCATCTGGGAATTCCTCCAGGTTCCTTTGCACACTCGATTCTTGACTCGCCAAACTCACCGCCGAAAAAGTCATGCATGGGTTGACTCATAATTTTACTCATTGCCATATTTTCTTATTATTTACAACGTTTTTAGGATTGTATAATAGAACAAAACCAAATTTTGCGTTCAACAGCAATGAATATCGTTTAAATTGAATTGCCAGATTCCCAGAAGAATGTCCTGCAGGAATCCCAGAAGCAATTTCTGGAGAAGAAATGTCTACAGATTGCCAGAAGGAACTCCTACAGGGTTCTTAGAAAGATCTCTTGGTGGATTTTCATCAAAAAAAAAAAAAACGTCTGGAAAATTTCCAGAAGAAACTCTTAGCAAACTTTCAGAAGCAACTCCATGAGGGCTTTCAAAACAAACTCCTGGAGGATATTCAGAGAGAACTGATGGATGATTACCAGAAAGAACTTTTCACGATTTCAGAAAAAGCTCGTACAGGACTCCCAGAAGGAACTCATGCAGAATTCCAGGAAGAAGCTCGTGCAGGTTTCTAGAAAAGAACCTAAGAAGATTTCTAGGAGGGTCTTCTGGACGATTCCCTGAAGGGACTATGGATTCTCAGAAGGAACTACTGAAGGATTCCAGGACTCCCAGAAGCAATGCTTGGATAGTTCCTGAAAAAAAAAAGATTGCCCAGAAGGAACTTCTGGAAGCTTTGTAGAAGGAACTTCTTGAAAATGCTCAGATAAAAACTTCACTCAAAGATGTTCAGAAGGAACTACAGGAGGGTTCAAAAGAAGCTTCTGAAGAATATCCAGAAAGAGCTGATGGGTTATTGCCAGAAGGAAACTATTGTAGGATTTCCAGACGATATATTTGGTAGTTTCCCAGGAGGAACTCCTGAAGGTTTTTCAGAAATATCCAATGGATGGCTCTCCAGAAGGAATTCTTGGATGATTCCTTGAAAAAAAAAACTCGTGCAGGACTTCCAGAAAAAACTTCTATCTTCTCAGAAAGATCCATAATTTCTAGAAGTAACTCCTGCAGGAATCCCGGAAGCAACTTCTGGAGGATTTGCAGAAGAAACTTCTGCAGGATTGCCGGAAGGAACTGCTGCAAAATTCTCGGAACGAACTCCTTGTGGAATTCCAAAAGAAAACTTTCCACAATATATTCCCAGCAGATTATCCAGATTATCAGAAGGAACTGCAGGGGGCTTCCAAAAGAAGCTTTTCGCAGATTTTTAGGAAGAACTGATGGGTGATTAGTAGTAGTAATGGGTAGTTTCCCAGAAGCAACTCCTGGATAATTTCAGAAGAAATTATTTCAGGACTCTCAGAAGGAACTCCTGGATGATTCCTTGAAGGAAATCCTACATTATTGCAGAAAAAAAAACTTCTACAAGAGTCCCAGATAGAACTCCTGTAGAATTTTCAAAAGAAACTCTTGAAGGATTTCAGGAAAAAGCTCATGTAGAATTCTAGGAAAGAACTTCTGCAGATTCCAAGAATGTGCTCTTTGAGGACTCTCAGGAACCTCCTACAAGATTCCCACAAGGTATTCCGGCAGGGTTCCCAGAAAGTACTTCTGGAGGATTTGTAGAAGGATCTTCTGGAAAGTACTCCAGAAAGAGCTTCAGATCAAATTCCAAGAAGAAATCTGGAAGGGAACTCATAGAGGATTCCTAGAAGAAACTTCTGGAGGATTCGCAGATGGAACTCTTGGAGGATTTTTCGAAGAAATATCTAGAAAATTCTCAGAAAGCACTGATGGATAATTACCTGGGAAACTCCTGCAGGATTCCCATAACGAACTCCTGGAGGATTCTTAGCAAAAGCTCCTGAATGATTTCCAGAAGAAACTCTTACAGAATTCTCAGAAGAAACTCATTAATAATCCCCATAAGGAACTCCAGCAGCAATTCAGATAAAAGTTCGCTCAAGATTCTTAGAAAAAGTTCTTTGAGATTTCGAGAAATGGCTCCTAGTGGATTCTCAAGAACTCTTGGAAGAATCTCAGCATGAATTCCAGGAGAAATTTCAAAGACGATTCTTGCAAGAACCCAACATAAGCTTTTGGAATCCAAAAACAAAGTTATAGATGAGTTCCAGAAGGAACACCTACAGATACCCTGGACAGAATTCCTTCAGGTTTCGCAAAAGACACTTCGGGAAAAATTCCAGAGAGGTTTTGTAGGAGAATGTTAGAACGAACTCCTAATGGAATCCCAGAAGGGACTTCTGGAGAAATCTCAAGAGTCAACCACTCTTTAAGCAAGGTATCCAAACAGGAGTACAGGCTTTTTCTCCTAACTTTTTCTTTGTTTCGGAATAATACTTGAGCAATGTGGAAAATGAAGTTATTATGTGGCAAACAAAAAAAGGTATTGCTGCAGGCCCCTAAAAAGTGGAAGCCCGGGGCCAAGGTCAAATTTCTTCGGCATTTCCTTTGCAAATTGATGAAACAACTTCGTCAGAAAATTATCTGCTAGTTTTGAGGTAATTTCTTAGAAAATTTCTTTGACATTTTTTTTGGCAGAGTTCTTCCGCAATTGATTTGGAAATTCTTTCAGAAATTTCTATTGCACTTTATTCAGCATCTCAAGATGACTTTTTGGAGCTTCTGTGGCAATTTCTTTGTGATTTCATTCGGCAACTCATTTGGAAACGTCTTTGCTAATCCTTTTGGAAATTTTTTCGGCAGGACTTTCAATAACTTCTTTGTCAATCATTTTGGGAATAAACCTGGGCGTTTATTGAGAGAATGTGTATTGCATTTGTTTTATATAAATTCTATCAGCAAATCCTTTGGCAATTAAGCAAGCAATCACTACGGTTTTTTTCGAATTTCTCCCTACAATTTCTTCTGTGGTTTTCCACATTTTCTTTGGTTGCGTTTTCGGCAACTCATTTCGGAATTCCGTCTATTATTACTTTAATTTTTAGGTTCCTCTTTGACATTTCCTTTGGCAGAATTCTTCGGCATTTTTTTTTTGAAAATCTTTCAGATTTTTTTTGTGGTACTTGCTTAAGCATTTCGAGAATGCTTTTGAAGTCTCTTTGGCAAGTTCTGTGTGATATCATTTTAAAATTCAAGAGAAAATTTCTTTTGTAATCCTTTCAGTAATTTATTCGGCAACCTTTATAAAAACTTCCTTTCAAATTATTCTGGGCACTGATTTATACTGTTTATTTTTTTGAAAGAATTCCTTTATTTTTTTTTAATTCTTTCAGTAAATGCTTTGGCAATTAATAAGGCAGTTACTGCAGGATTTTTTTTTTTGTTTTTCTTCAAACAATTTCCACTGGATTTTTTCGAAATTTATTTGTAGTGTTTACGGTAATCCATTTTGGTGTACATTAGACAGTTATTTCTTCGAAAATGCCTAAAATAATTTTCGAAAGTAACTAAGGATTTTTTTTTCTTCAAGGAATTTTATCTGCCATTACTTTGGATGTTAATTTCAAAATTCCAGAATTTTCAATTGAATTACTAAAAAATATACAATAAAATTGTCAAAGGGAATCTCAAAGGAGTAACTGAAGGAAATGTCAAAAGTAGAGGCGATTGCCAAAGAAATTTAAAAAAAATGCTTGACGAAAATATTTTTGGAGATTGCCGAAAGAAATTTTTTAAGGAATTGCCAAATCAACCGTCGAAGACATTCTCAAACGAATGCACGAAGAAAATTCCGAAGACATTATTAGACAAAATCTTAAAATATTTTTGGTAGTATTTCACAATGAAACCAAAAATTATTTGCCGGAGGAAATCCCAGAGAAATTACACTCAAACAAATTGTTGGAGGAAATCTGTAAGCAATTTTTGATTATTTTCCAGATGAATTTCCAAACGACAAATAATTTTACAAGAAATTAGTCCATATTTCCAAAAAAATGCTGAGGAATTTTTCACAGTTTTTGACTTCGTTTTAAAATTTCCTAATATTTTTAAAAATAATTTAAAAAAATCAAAGGAAATACGATTGAATCCTCAAAGGGATTGTTGAATGAATTTCCAGAGAAAATGCCGAAGGACATAAAAAAAACAGTCGAAGTGAAACTTTTTCAAATCTCAAAGGAACTGTCGAACGAGGACTTGCCGAAAAAAATTAGAAATTTATCACCGATGATCTTTCAAAAAAAAAAAAATGCCGAAAGCATTGCTCAAGGAAAAACAATTCATTGCAGAAATGAACTGCCGAAGCAATTTCAAAGGTGTCATTACACTGTTTGTCATAATGCCAAATATTTGCGTTGGCACTTGTTTGGTTTTTTAAGCCAAATATTTTTCATGTTTAATGGGACATTAAGAGAGCTAATATTTAAAGATTTCCTACAGCAGAGATGCCCAGATATACAGATTTTTCTGTATTATGTTTAGAAAAATAAATATCAGCAAAAATTAAAAACCGTCTAAGTGTAGTACATTTTGTTAGTTTGTTTTAAAATCTAGGACTCTCAGTGTCTGCTTTACCCTCAAATACGGCGATACAGAAAAATCTTTATTGATACAGATTTTTTGTTAAAATATTCTGGCATCTCTGTCCTACAGTAATAACAAAGGAATTCGCAAAGAAACGGCCTGACAATTCTTAAAAAATAATAGCTGAAGATATTTTTGAATGAGTTCTCAAAATAAATGAAATAAATAATAAATTCTTGAAAAAATTGTCGAAACATTTAGAACGTTAAAAAACATTCTGCGCAGCTTTATTGAAGCCAAAATATATTATGCTGAGATCAATCCAATGATTTATCTTCATTGTAGAGACGTTCAGCCCTTGGCTGATTCGTCTCTCAGCAGAAAACATACCGGTAGCTCATTTTAACACTAGCATCAGCAATTTACTTACTAAATTATTGAATAATCTCCAATTCTTTACAGTATTTGTCGAGGCCAGTATCATGATTTTTTTTATTCTTTTGAGAAATGATGTGAAATACAGTACGTAAAAGTATCCTTCTAAGTGATCCACATCCTTACCCGAGCAGAAGGGATTAACAAAAGCATAAGAAAATGTGTTATTTTGGAAAAATAACAATAACAAAATCAGATATTTTCTTGTTATTAACATAACATGTTATGTTGTAAACTTGCCTTTCATAAGCGGCAAAATAGCAAAGTGCATAACAAAAAATGTTCCAAGAAGGCTAATTCAATAACAAGTTTTGTTAGTTTAAATAACAGCTTAATAACTGTTAATTAGGAAAATATTTAAAAAACAAATTTTAAACTTTAAAAGTTATTGATAATAAGCCAAAGGCAAATTTATTTATAATATCAAACTCATAACAAAGTTAGTAACAAAGTAATAAGTCTATAACATATAACGTAAAAAGTGAGGTTTGAGCAAGTGCTTGAAGTACCCTGTATTTGTCACTAATTACGAGGGACAGAAAATCTGATCATTAAAACAAGGTATCAATCTGGTATCAAAACAAGCTTAGAAGTTGGATCTGTATCAGCTAAAATGTAATGCCAGAAAGAAGAGAAAGAGAATATGCACACGCCCCTCATCACGCAATGCTCTAAACAACGGAATTGGTATTGTTGTGCTAGTATTAATAAAATATTTGTACACTCTTAATAATACAATAAGCTTGGCCTGCAATAAAGCATATTATTGGAATGTTATTTAACGGATATATACCAATAGCTTGATCATAACAAAATAAGATTCAGAGACGAACGCCCCAGAGGTAAAGTCTCTCTAAACAAAAAAAAAACAAAATAAGATTGTCAAAAAATATGTTATGGAAAGTTGATGTCTTGATAGGAAAATAATAACAAAACAAGATATAAAACAAGTTGTGTGATTCCATAGTTATTAATTTGAGATTTTCCTCTGCCCGGGTAAATATACAAGGATAAGATAAAACTGGTAGCTCATTACACTAGAGCCAGCTCAGACTACAATGAAACTTTTGGGTGTATAGACAATGACTAGATATGCGACTTTTCATACTTAGTTTCTTCAAAAATTTTCTAGAATAGTTTTTGAAAAGAGCTAAACTTTTGTTTTAACGACTTTTTTTCAAACGGATTTAATAAAATAAATGACTTTTCCTATGTAAAAGTGTTGTATGGGTGATTATCACAAAATATGTCAAGTTTTATGAGGAAAACATTAAAAAAATCAGGAATCAACACCGAAAAACAAAAAATTTGAAAAAAAATCTTAATTCGATTTATAAAAACCTTTTTTGTTAAAACAAAACATGTTTTCCTTAAAAAGAGCCGGTCTTGTGATGTATGGGCGATTGGTTAGGAACATAATGTTCTACCTTGAGACAACATTTCAATGAAATCAAAAATGGTGTTTTTTTAACCCACTTTAAATATTTATAAATGTTTTTTTAGTGTAACGATTTATTTCATTTTTTTGATATTACCTATTTTGTAATTTTACCCATATTTTTTTTACGAGTAGTCATTTTTTATTGAACACATTTGAACAAATTGGTCAAACAGTCCAGATATATTTTGAAGAAACTTTGCATACTTATTTTCTGTGGTATCGTACTGGTATGTCTGATCAAGGTTAACACACCATAAAGTTTCTTTGCAATCTAAGAGACTGCTGCCAACTCCGAATACAATTTGGGGCGAAACTCATTTAAAAAAAATACTATGTTTTTGTAATATACTTTTTTTTTTAAGTATAAACAAAAAATAATAATATAAAAAATGGTGGTTTGAATGAATAAATCTAAATCTTCAAAAATCATAGGAGACAAAACGTGATTGGAATAAAAATAACGTTGTTTTTTTTATCTGTATTAACGAGATTTTTTGCCCTTGGCTAGTTCATCTTGGAACCCACGTTTTTACTTCCCTTGCGAAGGAAGAACTCAAAATCTGCGAGTTTGGCGGGAGTGGGATTCGATCCCTGGTCCTCGGCGTGATAGTCACGTGCTTCAACCATCACACCAGGTCCGCTCCACAATAACGTTGTTTTTTAACCCTCTAATATCCAAGCCCGCCTTTAGACGGGGTGGGGTATAGATTGAGCATTTTTGTGATTTTCTTTTCGAGGAGCATCAAACTTTTTATATTTTTGGCTGATATTAACCTTCATCCAGCCAACGTACATTTTCCACCTTCAGAAAAGCACAAAAATGGTCACAACTTTTTTGTTTTTCGATGAATTTTGATGGAATTTTCACAACTTCCCGAAAAACTCTCCTAGTTTATGATGCCGGGGACATATGTGCCTGGTCCACATGGTTCCGGAGTTATTCCGGATTGTCTTGGGGTACCAAAATTGGCCACATACATTGCGCAACGTATATCTCAAGATCCCGATGAGGTAGAAGTATAGTGTCTTCAGCATTTTTTTTCAGCAGGTTAAGAACGAACTGGCAACGGCGACTTTGGTTCGCGATACGGCCGCTAGGCGGCGCCAGTGTCAAAAATGTTCAAACCCTTATATCTCAGAAACCTGATAAGCTAGAATGATGCTGTCTTCGGCAATATTCTTCAGCAAGCTCAGAACTATCTGATAATAAAGTCTTTGGTTTGGGATTTATCCGCTAGGTGGCGCATTGTGTTTGAAAATTTCAAACACGTATATCTCGATACCCCAATGAGGTACAAGCATGCCGTTTTCAGCAAAGTTGTTCAGCAGGCTAAGAACTATCTGGCAATGGCGTCTTTGGTTCGCGAATCGTCCGCTAGGTGGCGCCAGGGTAAAAAATCTTCAAACTTCTATATCTCAGAATCCTGATAAGATAGAATGATGCCGTTTTCAACAATGTTCTTCAGCAAGCTAAAAACTGTCTGATAGTTGAGTCTTTGATTCATGATTTATTCGCTTGATGGCACCTTATGTATAATATTTAAACACGTGTATCTCGTTAGTTACTGTAATAAGCTAAAAGCTCTGAGAATCCCTCTAGGATTTCCCCCAGGAATTCCTCAGGAAATTTCTCTAGGAAACCGGAGTAATTCCTCTGGAAAATTCTTTGGAAAATCTTCGTTCCTGGGGGATTCCCCTCAGGAAATTCCTGGGAGAATCTCTGCAGGAATCCCCTAAGGGAATTCCTGGTAGGATCCGCGGGAGATTTCCTGGAGAAATACCCGAAGGAATTCCTGGAAATAACCCTGGAAAAAGTCCTGGAGAAATCACTGAAGGAATCACCGGAGGAATTGCTGATGGTAGTCTTAGAAGAATGCACGGAGAAATTCCTGGAGGGAGTCGTGAAGAAATTCCTAGTGGAACTCCAGGAAAAAATTCTGAAGGATTTCCTGAAGAAATTTTTAATGGGATTTCTGGAGAAATTCCAGGGAGAATTTCCAGAGACATTCCCGGAGGAATTCCCGGGGAAATTCCAGGCGGATTTTCTGGAAGAAACATAGCAGGAATTCCTAGAGAAATACCAGAGGAATTCCTGGAGAAAATCCCAGAGGAATTCCTGGAGAAATTCCCAGAGGGTTTTCTGAAAAAAAAACACGGAAGACTTTCTAGAGAAATTCCCAGTGGAGTTTTTTTGAAGAAAAAAACATAAGTTTTCCTGAAGAAATTCCCGAAGGAATTCTTGAAAAAATTCTGGAGGATTTCCCGGACAGTTTCTTGAAGAAATTTCCAAAGCAATTGATGATGATGATGATGATGATGATGGTCCCGCCGTGAATTCCTGGCGGATTTCCTGAAGAAATTCCCGAAGGAATTCCCGGAGACATTCCTGGAGAAACTCCTAGAAAAATTCTCGGAGAAATCCATCCTGGAAAAATTCTTGAAAGAATTCCTAAGGAAAATCCCGGAGCAATTCATGGAGTAATTCCCGGAGGAACTCATGGAGGTATTCCTGGGAAAATTCTCTGAGGAAATCCGGAGGAATTCCTGGAGAACTCCTGAAGAAATTCCCGGATGAATTCCTGGGGAATCTACCGCAGCAATTCCTGAAGGAATCTCCGCAGGAGTTCCGGATGTGGGTCCTAGAGGATCTCCTAAACTAATTTCCGGAAGAATTCCAAGAGACATTTGCAAAGGAATTCCTAGAGAAATGCCCGAAGAAATTCCTGGAAAAAATCCCGGAAGAGTTCCCGGAAGAAAAAAACGGAGCAATATTGTGGGGTGACAAAATTGGTCTGCAGGGGGTCAAAGACGGTGCACCGAATAACCTAGCGAATAAATCACGAATCAAAGACTCAAGTATCAGACAGTTTTTAGCTTGCTGAAGAACTTTGTTGAAAACGGCATCATTCTATCTTATCAGGATTCTGAGATATAGAAGTTTGAAGATTTTTTACCCTGGCGCCACCTAGCGGACGATTCGCGAATCAAAGACGCCATTGCTAGATAGTTCTTAGCCTGCTGAACAACTTTGCTGAAAACGGCATGCTTGTACCTCATTAGGGTATCGAGATATACGTGTTTGAAATTTTCAAACACAATGCGCCACCTAGCGGATAAATCCCAAACCAAAGACTTTATTATCAGATAGTTCTGAGCTTGCTGAAGAATATTGCCGAAGACAGCATCATTCTAGCTTATCAGGTTTCTGAGATATGAGGGTTTGAACATTTTTGACACTGGCGCCGCCTAGCGGCCGTATCGCGAACCAAAGTCGCCGTTGCCAGTTCGTTCTTAACCTGCTGAAAAAAATTGCTGAAGACACTATACTTCTACCTCATCGGGATCTTGAGATATACGTTGCGCAATGTATGTGGCCAATTTTGGTACCCCAAGACAATCCGGAATATCTCCGGAACCATGTGGACCAGGCACATATGTCCCCGGCATCATAAACTAGGAGAGTTTTTCGGGAAGTTGTGAAAATTTCATCAAAATTCATCGAAAAACATAAAAGTTATGACCATTTTTGTGCTTTTCTGAAGGTGGAAAATGTACGTTGGCTGGATGAAGGTTAAGGACTGTTCTGTATACATATCTCCAAATGGTTTTTAGGGTCTTTTAAAACGTATTCACATTTAATCATTGAAAAATTGATGTTTTAGTCACCTTTCAGAAGTCATTATTTATTTTGTATTCAATCGCTACAATTTACATATTTTAAAATTTTCCCAAATTATTCTACCATAGTAAAATAGTTTAAGGGAATCGAATGCACTCTAAAATTATTTTCCTTAAAATAGCACGGAAAATAAAATTTTCCATAAAAAAAATAAAAATATTCCAACAATAATCACAAAATCTCAAAATGTTTTCGTCTTAAAAAAATGCGTATCCCAAATAGGCTTCCAGGAAAAATATAAAAAAATGGGGATGTTCAAAAATAAAAATTAGAAAAATCCAAAAACGAAACACAACATCGAGAGACAAAAAGAATCATCTTCCAAAACATATTTAAATCGATTTTAGATGACGGAAAATGATGTTTAGATAAAAATAAAATATTTGGGCATTAGAGGGTCAATAAACCTTGATTTTTTTTCAGTGCGTGATTTAATTTGATTTTTTTTTCAGTATGTTTTCTCGACACTCGGACTTTTTAAATTTGAAAAAAAATGATGTGAAAAGTTTGTCCCTTTCCAAAAGGCAGACAAAACCTTAAGAAATGAAGGACGCAAAGTGGCTTATTAAGGCATGATCAACATACCAAGAAAGTTTCATTGTAATCTGAAACTTGCTGGGCACAAAGTACCACTTTGCATGCTATACAATATATGTACAAATTTATGCATTGGCAAGCAGAGAACACCCTTCAAAACTGGTGTAATTCTCATAGAACAATAAGCTGAATAGATACATCTCAAGTCCCAGTGGAAATGTAGATTCGTCAAAAACGAGTATAAATGGAAATCTGACATGTGAAAATCATCAGCAATGTATGTAGCCCATACAGCTGACTACTGAGCAAAGCAAAAAAAAAAAGAACTCTGGGATATAGTCAAAGCAGACTCAAAACATGAACTTAACAAACAGAAGCAAATTAATTTCTACGAACCATCGAGAAACAACAGAAACATCTTATCAATATGTCGGTCCCAACAGACCTTTCTGGCAACAAACTGTGTTTGCCTATTTCTGGTTTGAAAGCCTCAATTAATTTCAATCACGCAAATTTCGTCAACCAATGTCTAACGTACGGTGGGTGCGATGGCACCCACAACAACAATAACGACACACGCAAGTTAAGCTTCTCTTCACTCCACAACAATTCCCCAATGCCTCTACACCGCGGTGGTAAATATCCAACAATGACTAATCGTGGAAAACAAAACGATACCGACCGACGACCACAACAACATTGACTCTGACGGTCAAAGTCAAATCGCGTACTGCTGCTGATCGTTGACTGCGTTGTTGGTGGCGGGTGCATGATTTGAATAAAAATTAGTCTAGGCATATCGGGACGACCGACAGGGGGTTATCGGTTTGAAGCTACCTGTTGTGGAGAAACATTTGCTTCGATAAGTATGCTGTTCAAAACAATACGGTTAGTGGGGTAAACTGTACTGAAACAAATACATTTTCTATGATCTATTTTATTATATATTGTTTCTCTTTTTTTCTACATTCTTTCAATTCTATTTTCCATACCCTATCGTCTAAACTTCTAAACTCCTTCTGATATCTGTTATCTTCAACATTCAACTTTTCATATTCATTTTCCCTTAATTTATCTTTATACATACTTTTTTATTCTTTCTTCTATTTTCAATAATTTATTTTATACTATTTCATTTTTCTAACGTTTTCGTTTGCTCTTCATTCTTTTGATTGGTAGCTCCTATCACCTGTAATCTATTTCTTGATTTTACGCTTTTCATGTTCTTTTCCACATTTCACTGAGTGTATTATTTTACCAACCTGTGACCGCAGCCTGGCACTGCAGTCGCAATCCACTTTTCAATAAAAGTAAGCTCAAAAACACAGACCAGGTAGGCAATTATCATTTCCGCAAACAGGCACGGGAAGGACACCGCCACTACAGAGAAAAGACGGAATTTCTTCCATTCCCTGTGCGGTTAATGGGTCGATGTACACAGTCAGAACTTGTGGTGGACTTGAGATGGCGTGTGGGTCACGGGGAAAAGAGGTCACATCGCCTCACAAGCACCTCACCTATGGCTGACTAGTTAGTTATAAGGAAGCGCCTTCTCCAGCAAACGTTCAAGGCAAGTAGGTACCTATAGGTCCAGCAAGCCTTGAACTTTGCCAACCGGAGAAAAGGAAGAAAAGAATTTCTCATGTCTCTCTGCCTACTACATCTCTTGGTGGATGTCGTGAGGACAGCCAACGCCGTGGCGCGCGCCGGTGGAGCAAAAAACGAGGAAGAAATCTTTAACGATGGGAAAAGGTCACCGTGCCGTGCCGTGCAGCAGCAGCAGCCTTATAATGGTGAAATGAGGGTCACCAGCGCGCACAGTAGATGCAGCGGTGCAGAATCGGTGCAATGGAATCAATTTATCGGCCGTGCTTCTGTGTCGATATGTAACTACGAAGAGAACTGTTCGGTTGATAGAACGTGGATTGCTGGAGGCAGCTTCCAATGAGGGGAATTATCTATCTAGGCCATGTGACGATAACGATGTGGTCATCAGTGTAATTACGGCTTTTTGAGTTTCATGGGGCGATTCTGATTTATAAATAATCACGGATGTGGTTTGAGAGGTATTGAGTATCGTAGGGTTGAAGCTTCAGGTTTGGCCAGTCGGCTATTTTGAGCGTAGTACGTTAAACAGCCTATAGGGCGTCCTTAATCGGTGTTCGAAGTATACTGGAAATATCGCCTCCAAAAATGATTTTTTGGTAGGAGGCCCGGAGGGTGGACTCACATATGCAAATCAACTTAGCTCGACGAGTTGAGGTGATGTATGTGTGTGTGTGCGTATGTTGTATGTATCACTATTTGGTAGTAAACCTCAAACGATTTTAATGACCGATGGTTTAATCGAAGGGGAATCTGTTCCCATTGTTTCCCATTGAAAATGGTTCGAATCGGTCCAAATCGGTCCAGCATTTTCGATAACCTGATGAACGGTAAGCAGGAAAACAGTTTCAGACCATATCTGAAGCGATAGTGTTCTGGAACCGGCTCCGGGTGTCCCGCCGGAGGTGGCCAAATATTAAACTAAACCGAACCCATGCATGCGCCACATCAAATCGCGGCTTTTCATGTAACCTGATGAACGGTTAGCAATAAAATAGTTTCAGACCATATTTGGGACAAACGGTAGTATCCCGGATCCGGTTTCGGGTGTCCCACAGGAAGTGATCAAATGTAATAGAGAACCAAACCCATACACGCGACGCTTCAAATCGCGCCTTTTTATTAAACCTGATAACAGGTAGCAAGATGTCTCAGATCATATATAGGACAATGGTTACTATCCCAGAACCGGTTCCTGTGTCCGACCGGAAGTGGTAAAATGTAAAATAAATCAACCCACGCATATAATTAATAGCAGCGTTTTTGATCACCTAATGAACGGCTAGTGAGTGAATAGTCTAAGATCATTTATGGAACAACCGATTCTGGGTGTCCCACCGGAAGTGGTCAAATGTAAAAGTGAAACAAACCCATACATGCGATACATATCGTGGATTTTTTTTGTTTGGAACAACCGGTAGTATTCCGGAACCGGTTCCAGGAGTCTCATCAGATAAAAAAGTGTACCAAACCCCATGCATGTAATACATTAAACTACGGCCTTTCTAATAGTAAATTACATAAGTAAAATTAGTAATATAAAAACGGTTACCAAGAAAATGGACTCAGACCACATTTAAAACCACCCATAGCGCAGTTGAAACGTCTCAGACAACCAATTTTCATGTATAATGAAGTTTATATTCATGTTATACGTAATTTTATGCGGTAAAGTTACATCGCATAGGATGCAGTAAAAGTGCCTTATGCGTACAAAAGTGGAGGCGCTAATTCTTGTCACCTCAGTATCGAACTAAGAACCTTTGGATTTTCGAGTCACACTTCACACTTAACACCAAACACCACTTATGAAACACACTGAGTAATTATCATGACGTTCTAACTCACCTCAGTGTTTGTTGGAATGCCCTTGGTTTCTCTGCACTGTACGTGTTCGACAATCTATCTGAAGCTCAAAATGACGAAGTGTGATTTCCCGCACAGTTATCACTACCCTTATCTTGCTAGCACCACCCATTGTTAATTATCAGGTCAACAAAACAAAAATTTAGACTGTGTAACTTGTTTTGTAACCATAATGATGACTGTTAACTTTCTTGTAGCATTTGGCACTCCAACAGCACCTCTTTCATTGTTATCACATATCACATCGCAATATACCAACGCTAACGATTCTAGCTTATGCCAGTTTGTATGCACACTTAAACGAGTTTATTTTTACTTTTATGCGATTAAGTTTGTACAGCAATGCGAGTTTAACTGACAAAATAGGAAAAGTTCCAAGCGAAGTCGTATAATCATCGCAGTGCACAATTATGCGAATTCAATTGACACTTTGCGAGTCCTCCCGAACTCGTTTGCGAATAAGTGAAGTTCGTCGCGAAACAACATCAGAATATCGTCTACTTCGATGTATTCATACATTATATAAGTTAATTTGCACTCTCATATGACTTTACCAGATGCACATCGAAATAAGTTCAAAAAATCACATCATATGCGATGAAAATTGTCCCTCAGTCGGATATGTAAGCGATAGTGAGTAAAAATAGTACTTTATACGATGTACAGCGTACATCCTAATGCGATTTCTGGTTGTCTGGGGTTTTCGAGTGCCCCGCCGAAAGCTGTCAGTTACCAAACCCATGCATACGCCACACCACATCGCAGCTTTTTCAATAGTCTGATGAACAGTTACCAAAAATACTTTCGCAAACCAACTTTGGGACTAACGGTAGTGCTCCGAATATTAATGTGAACCAAACCTATGCATGTAACACAAGAACACCGGCTCTTGAGGCAAAATATATTACTTTTAAAGAACATAAGAAAAAAAACCTATGTTTTAATTATGTAAAAAAAAGCTTCTCAGTTAAATTAAAAATTGTTTCCGCCCTACTGGATGTAAAAAAAATGCATGGACGACTTTTTCGGTATTTTTTTGCGCTCTCTAGGTCTGGAAATTCCTCCACCTAAATATAAGGAACCGAATGCAATTTTTTTTAGTCTCATATATGCTGAAAAAGTTGGCTAGTGAGTTTAAAAAAAGACAATTACACCAGGGTTTTCTTCCAAGAATTCCTTCAGAATTCTCGAAAAGTCTTCCATAGATTTCTTTTGAAGTTCCTTTAAAAAAGTTCCATGGATTGCTTCAGAATTTCCTCTATAACTACAGAATTTTCGTTACGAAAAATTTCATCAGAAATTCTTCCAGATAAGCTTTCATTGGTTACCTGTAAAATTCTGTCATACACTTTTCTTGTGTTGGTGGTTCATCGATTGTTTTCGGCCATCCTTACCATCATAACCTTTTTAGGAATCCGCAAAAATAATATTTCAGGAAATCATCCACGCATTCTATCAAAAATTAATTCAGCTGTTATTGAAGAAAATTCAAGTTTCCTCAGGAAATTTCTCCTAAAATTCCTTCAGAAAGTCTTCCTCAGACTCTTGCAGAGATTTTTTTTAGAAATTGCACAAGAAATTCCACTGGAGTCCAAGGAAATCTTCCAAAATTATTTCATGAATTTGGTCTTCAATCTACCATAGTTTCTCACAGAAACTCCTTCAGTTTTTTTTTCAAAATTTTTTTGAGGCATACATCAGGACTTTCCAGGATGTTCCCCCATGAATTTCTCTAGAAATTTCTCCAAGAGTTCTTTTAAGAAGATTTCTTTGGGTTTCTTCTGAATCTCAACCAAGAATTACTTGAGAAATTCTTCTACAGATTCGTATAAAATAATCATCGGATATTTCTCCGGGGTTCCTTTGGAATTTCCTACCGGGATTTCTTTAGGAATTCTTTCAAAGATTCTTACATAAATTTTATCCATGTTTTCTTCAGAAATTGTTCAGGTATTTCTTCTGGAAGTCCACCCGAGATTTGTTAACACATTACACTAAGAATTTCATTGAAAATTCCATAAACAAATTGTCCATATTTTTTCAAGAATTTAGCAAGAAAAGCCTGCATGAATTCTACCAGAGATTATACAAAGATTCCTTCAGGATTTCCTCCAGATATTCAACATGTACTTTCCCTGAAGTTGATTCGGCATGTCCGCTGAAGATAACTTCTACACGGATTATTTGAGAAATATACTTAAAAAAAATCTTGGAATTTCTACGCAAATTTCTTAAGAAATAACTTCAGATTTTTTTTCTAAAGATTCTTGCAGACGCTTGTTTTTGCGTCCCAAGTAGCACCTGCAACTAAAATGGAAATGATCATCGTTGCAAACATGTTGCAACTGAGTTTTCATGAAGCAAACAAAATTAAAACCTATTAAAATCCTGTTGTTAATGCCAAACTGAGATGTAACAGTTTTATAACAACTAGCAAAATGAAAACAAACGTCATCATTAGTCGAAACTTGCAAAACCGATTTGTAACTGAAGAATAATCTGAATGTTTCAACGAATCAACCGTTCACAAACCAAATCAACCAAAACATTGATTCTGATTGTTATAAACATGTTGCACCTGGAACTTATTTAGAACATAACGAACAATTTTGACAGGAGAGATAGAAGTTCCAAAATGTGCGGCAAAATGTTTTTGTGATCACGAAAAATATAAAATGCACTATAAAAAACCAAAATGTTCCAAAAATAACGAAAGCATGTACAAATAAAATGTAACCTTTTCTTCATAAATTAATCTTTTATTCCAAATTTTATAAAATTAAAGTGGTAAAAGAGAAAAAAAAATCTGATTGGAAGTATAATATTGACCCAATAAAAAAAATTCTGCCTCATTTTCGCAGTACTGAACGACTGGTACCTACCACTGGGAAGATTTGAATATATGGGGTTTTGAGAAATCTAACGTAACGTACAAAAATATTAGGAGTTTCCCACGAAAAATTTTACAATGGGTTTACATTTTTCACAAAAAACGTGAAATATTCGGTACGTAATAAATGGACAGCCTCTTGTCGACATAAATGGGAAGTACACGTCCAAGTGTCTGCTTTTTTGGTTATTTATGTCCTACACGGAAAATTCAAACTACCTTACTTTGGGTCGATTTTACCCTAAAATGAGTATATCAAATTGATTAGTTACCCAAAATTAGGTTGTTTTTCCTCTCTTCCCCACAGATGTTGTCGTAAACAAACAGATGTGCGTCTATTCAATGAGGGTCCTTGAGGCCAATAAGCCAATTTTGGGTAAATGTAGATTTACCCAAATTTGGGTTGAATGAAGCGGGTCTTGGGTTGAATTTACCTACTCTTGAGTATATTTTTAGTTGGAGGTAAAGGCAATTTACCATGCGTGAGTTTAATCGATTCACTCATATGTTGACTTATTGGGCCGAACTAGGTATAGTATTGCGTCAAAAGAATCCAATTTTTGGTAGTTTGGCGGTTTCGTGTACCACGTGCAGCATTGTTGTACTTTGTAAATACGGATTCCCATAGACATGATTCAGCAAATAGTATCTTTCAAAATTCTAAAATTAATTTTCAGCATTTTATGGGTGCATTAAATAAGCTGCTGAAATGCACTCCGCCAAAGCAATATGGCGAGTTAATTTTTAGCACAAATGCCTAAATTTTCACTCGCAAAATGATAGGTAGGCTGAGGCGCGTTGAGAATACGGAGCTAAAATGCGTAACTTACCGATAAATCTGGAACGGCACACAAATTGACGTTCTCGGTCAGTCTTATTTGCGGTATATTTATGCACACAATGTATTATTCACATGAACGAAACTGTTGATGCATAATAACTGGCAGTGACGAATGTGGTGACTAGCTGACTAGTTGTCGAATCGGTCACCATTTTTTAAGTCGACTATAAGTTGTATCTTGGTTATAATTCGATTGCGTATTAAAAGCGTTTATATCACGAATAGATGTTTTATATTGGCTCCACCTCTTGCGCTTTTTTGGTTGCAATTTAGTCGTTAATAAGACAATTGGTTCAAATGGCATAACTTTCAATATAGTTGCATACAAATTACAGGAACTTATTAATGTCCAAGTGTGTTGCTAGGGGTTCCTCCAGGTAGTCAAACATAATTTCAGAAAAACCACTAAGAGTTTTAATCAACCTCCTTGCACATTGGGGTCTTTTTTACCCCAACCGTACACTTCATTAGCTGTTCCTAACGTGATGCATTAGGAAGGTTAATGGAATACTCCAGTAGTTTCCCTACCAATTCCTATTTTTTTTCTTGGAATTCCACCAAGGGTTTCCAGGAAGTTCTTAAGAAATCTTTCTGAGATTTCTTTAAGGATTTCTTAAGATATTCATTCAAAAGTGCTTCCTAAAATTGCTATAGATTTATTCAGAAATTTCTCTAGATTCTTACAGTAAACTTCTTTCTCTGATTCTTACAGTAAACTTCTGCTGAGATTCCTTCTAAAATTTCTTTGAAGAGATAGTTTTTATCTCCACAGACTTCTTCAGTGTTTTAGAAATTTCTTTTGGAATTTCCGCACGGGATTTCTTAGAAAGTTTTTCCATGGATATTTTAAAAAAATCCTTCTTATGTTTTTCTACTGAGATTTTTTTTGAAAACTTTTCCCAGGTTTTGTCCAAGAACTCTTTGAGAAATTCCGTCTCCCAGAACCCATTTAGAAATTTCGCAAGGATTTTTTTTTTAATTTCTTCTGCGTTTCCATCAGACATACCTCTGAGATGTCTTTAGATAACCATGCCGATTTTTCAGATATTCCCACAGAGGTTTTTCATTGCTTATCCCAGAAATTGTACGAACTTCAGTAAAAAATTCTATGACAAATCACTGGAAAACCTCCTTGTCTCTCGAAATATCTTAAACAAGTCTTGGATATACCTTTAGAAACTCCTTAAAGAATTTTTTGAAAATGTTCTGGTGAAATTACTGGATAAACATTCCCAAAGCAATTTCTGAAGTTATATCTCTACAAAAAATCCTGGATGCCTAGGATAACCCGAAAAAATAACTAAAGACATCCGCTTAATTCTCAAAAAAATAAATGAGATCTATGGAGCAACTCTGCAAGTAATTCTAAGGAAAAAGTGCTTGAGAAATTTTTGAAGAAATGTGTGGAAAATTCCTTATATGTAAAGGAATCTCATTAATATGTCTGCACAAATCGCAGTCAAAGGTACTGTTGGAATTATCGAAGAAGTCCTTCAATATATTTCTGAGGGATCTCTGGAGGGTTTTCTGAAGGAATCCTTAGAAAAACTCCAGGAGATACATCTGAAGAAGATTTCAGAAATATTTCATATACGATTTCTGAAGCGGTTTGTACAAGAAATCTCTGAACCATTACCTGGATAAATTTGTGAAAGAAATCTAGAAGAAGCAAACAAAAAATCAATGAAAAATTGAAGAGAAACATTGAAGAAATAAAAAAAAATATGGTTTTTGGAAATACTACCTGGAATAACTGGAGAATCTTCTGCAGACATTCATTAAAAAAAATCTGAAAAAAATCCTTGAATGGAATAGATTCTGGAATGATGCAGGAATTCTTGAGAGAATCTTTGGAAAACAAATTCTGAAAATATCCCTGAAGGAAGTTTTAAGTAAATCCAAAGCAATGCCTGTAGGGATATTAGAAGGAACTATTGGAGAAACCCCTGGAGAAACTTTTAAAAGAATCTATTGAGTTTTCTAGAGGAATTTACAAATAAATGAACGAGGAAAAGATAAAAGGAAAACAGGAGGATATGAAGGGAGAGAATTAGTATGCAAAAAGGAGCTTATATATTTTAAATTAGTCCCACGAGAGTTTCAGCGGTTTCAGAGGCGCTTTAGGGGGTTATTTCAAAGTAGTTCAAGGGCTATTCAAAGAATATCAAAAGATGGAATGCATTTTCTTGATTCAATGGTGTTTCAGGGGGTTTTAAAGAAATTTCAGGGGTATTTTAGAGGGTTTCAGAAAATTTCGAAAAGTTTCAGAGAGATTTTAGGGTTTTAGGGGCATTTTTAGTGATTCCAGGGGGCTTCAGAAGCATTTTAAAATGTTTCAGAGAGTTTCAGGTGCGTTCCAGGGGTCTTTCAGCGCCATTAAGAGAGAATTTATCCAAATTGGAGGGGATTCAGAGGCTATTCATGAGATGCTGTCCATCGTAGACTCATTTTTGAATCTACCTCCTCCCCTCTCGTAATTGTATCATGCTCTTTCGTAATTATACCTCTCAAAATTTGTATGGACCGTAGACCGAGGACCTCCAAAGCATCTAAGTAATCAATGCACGTGCCCTGAGGGTTTCAACGTGGTTCTGGAGAGCTTCCGTGAAACTCCCATTAATCTCCCTGAAAATTCCCTAAGACTCCTCTTGAAGACATTTGAAAACCCTCTGAACCCTTCTGAAAACACACCTCAAACTTTTCTGAAAGCGCTTGAAACACTTTGGCATTCCCTTGACCCTTCTGTAATTCCCGCAGATTTTTTGGAACGACCCAAAACCTCTAATAGATCCCTGCAACGATCTTAGAATCTGAAAAAACGCCTCTGAAACCCTCTGTAGCACCCCTCAAGTGCCCCCTCAACATCCCTGGAGTCTCTTGAAAACTTCTGGAACACCCGTGAAACCCAATAGAACACTCGTGAAGTCTATAGAATGCCGCTGAAATTCCCTGAAATTCAAGGAACCTTCCGAAACGCCCTTGAAGTTATCCTGGAACTCCCTTGGCACGCATATGAATACGCTTGAAGTCCTTTGGAAAACCCTCAACCCTTCTGGAACTCGTGGAATGTTCCTGAAATCCAGATAATCGCCCCTGAAATCTCCTGGAACTCTTATGAAATCCCCTGTAACACCCCTGAGACGCCATGGAGCACTTCTCAAGCCCCTTGAAAACCCCCGGAATGCCCCTGAAATCCCCTGGAACACCCGTGAAACCCATTGGAAACCTCTGGAACACACCAGTAACGCCACTGAAGCGCCCTGAAATACCACAGGATCGCCCCTGAAATTTCCCGGAAGGGCCCTGAACCGCCCATGAAGCTCCTTGGGACATGAAACTCTTTGAAGGCCCTGTTAGTGTAGTATTAGCTAGTGAGTTAAAATACACGTTAAACTTCCGGCAGTCGTGCGGTTGGCCACCCCTACCTGCTAATGCTGAGTACAAAAAGCGAGGGTTAATAAAAATTTAAAAAAAAAACTTTGAAGACCCCTGGAACGTCCCTGAAGAACTTAGATGAAAGGTCACTTCCAACTTTTTGAAACTCATCTACTAACACAATAAAGGTTTCTTAATAATCTTCAAACATGGCTAATATGTAGCTCTATGCGAGCAAAAGATTTCTAATATCTGTCAGGAACAATTTCTTCTTAAATTCCTTGCGCTCTATCCTAACAACACAAACATCTCACACTTATTCGTTGCATAACGTCTCATAATCCATTCCGCATCTCACCCTACAGCGAATAATGGGTGATACTTAACCTATCGCGTCTAGCTGTTGACCTCCTATCGTTGAAAGCAGAACGAGCCTGGCGTCTACCTGAACATCAGGTTCACTTTTTAGAGGTATACATACCTCCGATAATCACCCCAGTCAGTAGTGTGATCCCCAGCCGGCGATGATGCAATGTATGAGAAGAAATGAGGGAGGTGTGAAGTAGGTTCATTTCCGTAACTTGCGTTGATCGTTCGAAAAGTAAACCTACCTCACGTAATTTGTATGTATTCTTGCTGCTCCGATAGATTTCGCACACAAAGTAGAAACCGTCAACGCGACTTATGTAGAAGCGAGCGAATGCATGCAAAAAAAAAAACACCCCGAAAAGGTCTGTGTCAATGCCAAACACTATCAGGAGGGATCCGGTCGGTCGGTGCTTTCCTAATGAATTATTTATCGTGATTCTATTAAATAGCGAGCGATCAATCGCGCTTGTTGTGGCGGATACCATTTGAGTCATCATCGATTGGTCGTGCCTACGGAACGTACGGACCCAATGTGACCTTTCTTCCGGTGCGTCATCGAACGTGTCTTCTAATTGTCCGAGTTGTACCGTTCGATATTGCATACAAATTGATTGGTTGAGGTTATAACATATCACCAGAGATTACGAGTGATTATCACTAGAATTTTAGATACCGAACTAGAAATCTTATATTTTCATTGGAGTTCAACGGTGATGGTAGACAAACACTGCATTCCAGGCTACTGTTGGCCTCTTGGAATATCGATAGGTGCAAATTGGTCTATCGTTAGCGTTAGCGGAGAATGCAAATTATCCATAACGACGACGATTGGCCTTTCGCTTTCCATATGGTTTTGTTGTTAATTTACATCGAACTCATATCGATAGAACCTGTTCGCAAAGTTGAAATCAGCTCGGACTGGACTAATGCATTATTCAGTATTCTAATCCTTAGCGGCTACCTATTACCAGACATACCTCAACATAGTGAACCGTGTTGAGCATTTATGACGTGGACCCTCGAATGACTGGCTAGAGCTACACATATGTATGTAGGAAAGTTCCAGTCGATCACATGTTGAACCTATCAGGTCCATCGTATCGTTTGACTGATTCATATATACCTTGGACTCCTGAATCCAGCCGTTAAGAACAGTAAACCTTTAAAATCTTAGTTAATGATGTACTTTTTCCTCTCGTTTCAGTGTGTTCTGCTCTCGATACGCACCCTGCACGTGCTGATACGGTATGCCATGTTCCTGTACGATATGCGCCAAGGTGGAATCACCCATGAATGTAAGTATATCGGCGAACAGAGAAGGCACAGACAAACAGACGTCACTTAACATAAGTGGAACTCCATGGTCAGAGCGATGGAAAAAGTTGTATCCTTTTCCAGCACGCGAAACTGTTATATCTCTCATAAAAGGCGTCGAACTGTCATTTATTTTGGTAAACAAAAAACATCTGATCCAACCAGTATTCCAGTTTTGGCAAAGAATACAGGAACGAAGAATGGCATCTGAGATATGCGCAAAACTAGCTGCTGGAAATCCACTTATTCATTTTGTTATAAATTCATTGAAATCTTCGAAATAACACATCCACGTTTCACATATCGATCTCCCTTTATATTTAAAAGCATAAAACGTATTTTTGACTTGAGTTTACAGAGTTTTATTACAATTTATGTCCGATTTTAGTTCTCCACGTGCTGCCAGTCTAGATCTATGAGGTCTTTGTTTTACTTCACAGCAATGAAAAATGCACTGTTGAAAATGCTTTGACATCCATGTGCACAACAGAACATGTGCTCGATGAACAAATTGAGATTTGAAATTATGAAAAGAAATCCACGTACTCCGGTGAGACTCGAACTCACGACTCCCAATTCGCTAGACGGGCGCTTCTATTCCTTCAAGCTACGGAGTCACTCGACTATCTCCGTCGCCAGCAGGCCTAGAACTGAACTCGATTCCACAATCGCACATGGTTATCTTCTTTTCACAATCCAAACCCCCTTCGGATGGGATTAGATGAACATCTAACACATTGTCTGTTGTGCACATGTATGTCAAAGCGGGAGAGGAAGTTATTTTTAAATGTCGAGAGCTTCGGGCACTGCCTCCCAATCACTTATTGGTATGGCAATTAGTGTGCAGTCGGACTCTCGACGGGTCGGTCCTCGGCCGACCGAATACGGTAAGGGTGACCGTAGCACCTTACAAATGTCAATTTCTTGATTTTGCTTTGGCTGACCAAGCCATGTGGGAAATTACACTGTTGAAAATGCTTTGACATCCATGTGCACAACAGAACATGTGCTCGATGAACAAATTGAGATTTGAAATTATGAAAAGAAATCCACGTACTCCGGTGAGACTCGAACTCACGACTCCCAATTCGCTAGACGGGCGCTTCTATTCCTTCAAGCTACGGAGTCACTCGACTATCTCCGTCGCCAGCAGGCCTAGAACTGAACTCGATTCCACAATCGCACATGGTTATCTTCTTTTCACAATCCAAACCCCCTTCGGATGGGATTAGATGAACATCTAACACATTGTCTGTTGTGCACATGTATGTCAAAGCGGGAGAGGAAGTTATTTTTAAATGTCGAGAGCTTCGGGTACTGCCTCCCAATCACTTATTGGTATGGCAATTAGTGTGCAGTCGGACTCTCGACGGGTCGGTCCTCGGCCGACCGAATACGGTAAGGGTGACCGTAGCACCTTACAAATGTCATCCGAAGGGGGTTTGGATTGTGAAAAGAAGATAACCATGTGCGATTGTGGAATCGAGTTCAGTTCTAGGCCTGCTGGCGACGGAGATAGTCGAGTGACTCCGTAGCTTGAAGGAATAGAAGCGCCCGTCTAGCGAATTGGGAGTCGTGAGTTCGAGTCTCACCGGAGTACGTGGATTTCTTTTCATAATTTCAAATCTCAATTTGTTCATCGAGCACATGTTCTGTTGTGCACATGGATGTCAAAGCATTTTCAACAGTGTAATTTCCCACATGGCTTGGTCAGCCAAAGCAAAATCAAGAAATTTTTATTTGTCAAAAATAAAGCTTTGAACCTAAAACAATTTTTAGAAAATGGCCATAATCTGGCTCACGGGTTATTAAATGATGAGTTTACATGTTTTACAGCTAATTACTCACATATTTCTGTATTAAATTTAATATTTTCCGAAACTGCGTGTTTGGTGAATTTCAAAGACACTTTCAAACTTTTGTTACCGTAGCTGTATTGCACATGGAATAAATATTCGAATGAATGTTTATAGCAGAGCAGCCAAACCCGATTTCGTCATCAAAAGTTCTATAAATATTGATATTTATGCATAAAATTCTCGCGTTTAGTATCATACAGGCGTATCTACAATGATCGATTTCTCTTCATCGATTTTCTCTTCGGATTATCCCGGAAAATACGGCCAATATTCTGATGATCTCTTGGTGTGTTTCGGTGAAGGACGACTAGGACTAGCATCCAAAACAACAAAAACAACCGAACATGATTTGCCGGCCAAGTTATTAACCAAAGAGAAAATCGATGAAGAGAAATCGATCATTGTAGATACGCCCGTATGATACTAAGCGCGAGAATTGTACTTTTTCTAAAGTAATGACTTGTTTAGTATGAAAATTGCATACTTTTAGGCGTTTTCATTAGATTTTTTAAACTTAAATTTAAATTATTAAGAATTTACTAAACTTGCATAAGTTTTACAAAGCTTTTTGCATTCTGAGTTGGGTAATTCAGATGGAAAATTTATTTTCAGCACTTACAAAGACATTTCACTGACTGATCAATTTCACCCCTAAACTAAAATTTCTGATTTTTTAAATGATACCTATTTATTGCAATAAAATAATTTGCAGTAAAAGTTTCAACCTCGTTGACCGATGAAACCCGTGGTCGTACTTGTTTTAAAGCATTGAGTTTGACCATATCGATAACTATTCAAAAATTAGAAGACAAAAACTGTGAAAAGGGATCATTTTCACCCGAAATCACGGTACTCTACGAAAGGAAATTTCATTTAATATTGAATTTTCTGCTCAAACAGCTCTAAAGCCACAAAAAATAGGAAACCGCGCCAATTTGTTTTTCAATTACTTCTCTTTTACCACATGACAGCACATGAATTTAAAGCCCTACTAAGCAGCACATTGCTTCGCACATGACATATGATCACCAACGCCTCGGCTTAAGCTAAACCCTCTCTGATCTTCCAGGCATGAAAACTTGACGTGATCACATTCAATTCTTTCTGACTCAACTACTTAGACACACTCCGACGCATCGGGAAAAAAAAACTGCAAACGTGCTAATCGATCGCTTTCTCGTTCTCGTTCCATTTCAGCAGCAATTTCCTGGGACAAGCGCGGCCCGGTGGCGTACTACATCGAGCTCATCTTCGAGGTGGCCGCCCTGGTGGTAGACTTCGGTCACCATCTGCACATGCTCCTGTGGAGCAACATCTTCCTCTCGATGGCGAGCCTGGTGATCATCATGCAGCTGCGCTATCTGATCAATGAAATCCAGCGGAAAATCAAAAAGCACCGCAACTACCTGTGGGTGCTGAACCACATGGAGAAGAGCTACCCGCTGGCAACGGCGGAGGATCTCAAGCAGAACTGCGACAACTGTGCCATTTGCTGGGAGAAGATGGAAACGGCGCGGAAGCTGCCGTGTTCGCACCTGTTTCACAAGTGAGTTAACACGACGCTGAGCTGCACTGCCATTTGATCTGATCTACTAATTTGTGTTTTATTCTTATTTCCAGTTCGTGTCTACAGTCCTGGCTGGAGCAGGACACAAGCTGTCCAACCTGCCGTCTGGGGCTTAGCGTGCACAACAACAACGTTAACATTCTGCCGAACGAGATCCGCATCGACGATACGGAACCGGCAGGCCGTACGGCTAACAATCACTTCTTCCACTTCAACGGATCTCGGTACGTGTCCTGGTTGCCGAACTTCTCCGTGGAGGTGACCCACATCAACTCGGTACTCCGGAACGAACCAAGTCCTCGCGAAACAGCGGTCAACCACACCTCGCAAATCCGGAACATGGCACGACACGTGCAGGAGATGTTTCCGCGCTTTCCGCTGTCAACTCTGATAGCCGATCTGCAGATTTCCCGATCGATCGAAGTCACGATCGACAACATTCTGGAGGGACGCCTGCAGGTACCGGCGCGGTTCCAAGAATTCGACGACCTCGACGATGACAGCGCCACAACGGCCAATACGACAACCAACGGTAACGACGGAAACAGCACCAGCGCTACCATGAGCAATATCAACAGCTTCAACAGCAGCCAGCCGGAGACACCGGACTCCGCAAGTGGCCTGAGTGGTTTCCCTGCCATAACCGCAAACGATTACTACGTCAATGCGGACGAATTCAGCCCTAGCAACCATTACGGTGGTGGTGGTGGCGGTGGTGGTGGTGCGGGTGGATCTGAATCGAACATGTCGACACTTTCCTCGATCGGAAGCAGCAGCGGTTACGAAGTGGAGCGGAGTACAAACATTTTCGGTAACTTCGATAACCTGCTGCGGGATGAGAGCTTCGACGATGTGCCACTGGGCGATCGGTTTTCGAAGAGTTCCGAGGAGCGGGAACGGATTCTGCAGCGAAGGAAGGAACAGTTGCTCGTCATCGCGAGAAGAAAGTAAGTGTGCGGGGGAAAAGGGATAACTTGCATTGACAGTAAAATACTGTCAGAATACAGTTTCTTATACCGATTTTTGCAACAACGAAGTTACTCCAAGTTACTTACTGAGCAGTAATGTCATAGTAACATCAGAGCTGGTTACTCAAGATTTATAAATGTCAGCGCACCCTTTACTGGTACACTCCCATAGGAATGACTTCAATATGGCGTTTTATCTATATATATAAAAATGAGTTTGCAGCTTCTTTGAGGCAACAAAACTCACGAACGGCCGAACCGATCAGCATGACCCTTGCACGTTTCGATTCGTATTCATGGTGGCTGTGTTTATATGTATAAAAAGTTACGAAAATCAACTAGAAAAGTAACAAAACTGATAGAGAACTGATTTTCCATGAGCTGGGAAGGAAATCAACACGACCGAATTAAAATCAATCTAGAGTGCGGTGCTATTTTGAGCTCAACAGTTGTCAAACCACCACAAGACGGCAAGACAAGCGGCAAGACAAAGTTTGCCGGGACAGCTAGTCTTGAATAATTCCGGATAATTCATCCACAAATTATCTCATGATTTTTCTCTGTTATAAACGTGGAAGAGGCATTCTTGCAGCAATTTCTTGTATAAGTTCAAAAATTCATCGAAAAATCTTTTAAGGATTTGTCCAAGATTGTTTTTAAAATGTGTTCCATCTAATGTCATTTTAGAATTTTCTTCACGACAAGTTCCAGGGAAACCACCAGAAATGCCTGAAGGGATTCTTTCAGGTTTTGTTCATATTTTTTAAATTTGTTTATAGAAAGAAGATTCGGAAGTGAGGATTTTCGAAAATAATTGCAGCAAAAGTTCCTTCAAAGATAACACTTCAAATGTCTTTTATTATTTCAGCCCTGCCCATGTATCTCTTTGGAAATTTCTCCGGGATTCCTCCAGAGCATTATGAAAGTTTTTCTCCATAAATTGTCCTAGGGTCTGTTTCTGGTTTTTTTTAAATAAATTTCTCAAAAGGTTCATGTTGAAAGTTTCCACAAGGAGTTTCCTCACAAATTCCGTCAAAAATTCCCCCTGGAATTCCTTAGACATTGTTAAGGAAATTCCTTCAAGGATTGCTGCACAGGCTCGTGCGTGTATTCCTTCATGTATTTCTTCAAATATTTCCAAAGGAATTGCTCCAGGAGTTTGTTTGGAATTTCTTCAGAAATTCTTCTAAAAATTTCTCAAGAAATTCATCAGTAGAAATTTCTTAAAAATTGCTTAGGATTTATGAAGACCTTCAGGGTGTCTTTAAGATTTTTTTTTCCGGAGATGCTGTTCTTCTAAGGGTTCCTTCAGAAATTACTTGAATTTGTTGAGATATTTCATCAAGAACTTCATCTGTACCATTGTCTGAAATATTTCAAGTCATTTTTTTTTCAGAGTTTCCTTCAGAATCCTACTACAGATTTCTTCTGGGCTCTTTCCAGAAATTTCTAAAATGTTTCCGTTTTTCCTAGAGTTCATGGAGGTGTCTTACATTTTTAACGTATTCTTCCAGGCAGTCATCCAGGAAATGCCCCAGAAATAACTTCAGAAAATGTTTGAATTTGCAGAACTCATGTCCAGGAATTCTACCTCACTTCGAAAATGTTGAAGATATTTTTCTAGGATTTTCCAAAGGTATCAACAGAAGCTTTTTAAGGGATTCCTTCAGACAATCCTCCAGGGATTTCTTTAGAAATTTCAACAGAAGAATTCCTGAAAAAATCCTGAAGTAATAACTGAAATAATTACAGCAGGAATCTCTGAAGTAAGCCCACGATATATTTCTGCCGGGGCCACGGAAGCAATCCCCAAAAATCCTTGGAAGAGTTTCTGCAAGAATTTCTCAAGGAATTCTTGGAGTTACCACTTGAAGTATTTCCGAAGAAATCTCTTCTCGAATATTAGAGAAGTTCTTCAAGGAGTTTCTGAAAATCTCAATGGATATTTGTTTGAAGAAATCTCTACCTAAAATTCTTGAATAAATCCTTTAAAAGTGAAGAAGTATCAGGAGATATTTTTGAAGGAATTCCTGAAGAAATTTCAGAAAAAAATCGAGCAGGAACTTCTGAAAGAATCTGTGAAAGAATTTCTGAAAAAATATTCAATAGAATCTCCAAAGAATCTCAGGAAGTACACTTGCCTGAATTTCTAGATGAAGATCTGAATGAATCCCACGGAAATTTATGAACGACTCCCAGGAGAAATTATTAAAGATTTTTTTGAATAAACAGTGGGATCAACTCCTCGGAAAACTGTTTGTGGAATTCTCAGATTTTTTTTATGACAACTTCTGGAGATAAATTTTAACAATTTTTTTGGAGTACATATTTCCTGAAAGCATTTAAGGAGCCATATTAAATTCTTGCTAAATACCTAGACCAACATTTGGTGGAATTCTTGTAGCAAACGCTACAGTAGTAATTATTCAAGAATCTTTGGAGGGATTCATGGAGTAATGGAGTAATTGAAAAAATTCTTAAGTAGTCCTCGATGGAATGACAGGAAAAAAAAACAAGGAAAGCTATTTAAAAAGGTTCTTGGAGAAATTTTGGTAAAAATTCTTGAGAAAATATTTTAAAGAAGCACTGAAAATTGTGTTAACCCTTTCGGGACGGATGGGTCATATTAGCCCACCTTCTATGATGAGCTGTATTAAATCCGGGACAATAGATAGCTGTATGGTTTCTTTGGCAAAGTTGTAGCACCAGATGATAGACCTAGTGATCCAGAACATTTTGAGATTTTCAGCTTTAATGGAATGCTCTCGCGCCTGATGAACATCGAGCATTTTAACCAATGTCTACACCTACACTCATCTCACCATGCTCTGTAAGCCTATGTCCATAGTATACATTGTAGTCACGTGGATATGAGATGTTCTATGCTTTTCAAATCATCCGGAACTTCAGCCCAAAATGTTCTATTACATCAACCAAGGTATCGGTAATATCTTTAGCTATTCCATTTATCATGTTAGGTTCTGTGAGACTATACGTAGTATAACCGATTAAATTTCCAGCAAATTAAATATTAAAAGTTCTCCAAATCATCCTGAAGATCAGGTCACATGATCTACCACAACAACAAAGACTTTTTACATGTCTCTCGTTAACGAAATATACCCAATCAGGCTCTACAAATTTAGATGGAACGTTTACGATCAATGCTTGATGTGTGTATGACATTCTAGGTTCATTTATAGCATCCGTAACTTTAGGCCATGTGATCTATACGATCAATGGAAGCATTAAGATTTCTTTCACCACTATCACGTACTCATTTATGCTCAATGAGCCCAAACGCATCATTGCAGGTATTTCTTTGCAATCTAGATGTTCTAGGTTTTCCAAATCATCTTGGACATAAGTTCATACGATCTACCACAATAACCAGAGCTCTGTTCGTGACTCCGGCTAACGAAACATACCCATAAGGTTCTTCACAGCAATATGGATTAATAATGCTAAATCGTAATGTGTGTAAGATCTTTTGGGTACAAAGGATGGGATCATTCATTTGCAACCATTTACATTCACTTGCGAATAACTCGCTTCAGCAACATCGTAACAAAGATTGATGTATGGAGCACTTTTTCATTTTTGTTTTACCTGAAACTTTGTAGAACAATGTACTGGCGTAGCGTCAATTATAAAGTCAACAGAAGGCAGCAAACGCAACTCTCCACGGCGTGAATGTAATTTACATTCACCGCGTGGAGAGTTGCCTTCAAAGCTCGTTCACGAACTAGTTATGCGTGTGTAACCCTAATGCTATTCGGCGAACTTTCAGATAAAACTACAAGGTTCAATTCATCCATACATAGTTTTTTGATAGACTGCTTCTGAGCTGAGATAGTATCAAGTGAATGTAACTCTTTGCAAGTGAATGATCCCATCCCTGGGTACAATAGTAACTTACTACTTATTGTAAACTCAGGCAAAAATATCTAGAAGATCAACCAAAGCACTTAAATTTCCTTCATCCAGGGTCTTAACCCTCTGAACTCCTCTGAAACATCTCTGAAACGCTCTTGAAAACCCCTGGCACGTTCCTAAAGCCCTTTGGAACATCCCTGGAACCCCTTAAAATGAACATAACATCTAACAGTTTAGACTATGCCAGTGTTCAGAAATTGAATCTTGGATCATAATGATAGTATGATAAAGAAAATAGTTTTTTTTGTAAACGATGAAAATGTGATTTCAAGCAATATTAAAGTGTGAAGCTTCTTGTATTAGGGTGTGCCTTTGATATTTGTGATTAGTTGCTTATAAGAAAAATCTTTGATAAGGATCATTGCCCTTTAGTGCTGTTATAGAAATTATTTGCATTTTAGCCGCTTAACCCTTCAGGTCGCGCGCCGTTGTAAAAAGTACATGAGCAGGAGTATTGGTGACCGTACACTTCGTAGTTGCTACTCCGTGATTGACCAGAGCTAGCGGAATTGCAAGAGAGCCAATAGATGGGGCTTGGGATTAGCGCACTTTCCTTAATGTACACGTTCCGAGAGATCAAACTTTATTGGGTCAATAACGGTGCCGGCCACGTCCTTACGTTTAACCGAAGAAGGAAAGGAATGCCAGTTCGACAACCGTTGCTACTAGAACTAGAGGTTGTATGTACTACTGGACCCTCCACAGCTGTCACGGGAAGGAGTTTTTGTTAGTTGGCGGGATCAATAGTTACATAAATCAGCATTCGCTTTGGTAAGCATGAGAACCCTGAGCATACACAAAACACATATACACAGAGGTGTGTCACCTCACAGTTAGGAAAAATGTTGAGTCCTTGAAAATTCTGAGTAGGAGTCTAAAGAATGTCCTATGAAACGAAAGAGATCTTGCGTCACCTCGCAATTTAGATAACTACGCAGTGTTACTTGCCTCTGATACCATGGACTCGATACATTACGGCAAAACTCTGTGCCGACACCATCAGTGCCGGACCGCACAATTCAAGGGAAGAAATACTGAAACATATATTTTTTTATAGAGACTTTACCCTGAAGGGGCATTCGTCTCTAACGCATATTCTCACTACTCAAATACTGTGGCCAGCACCTTGAAGTGGTGGACTGTACAATAATATAGGGAAATTTCATTGAACAAAATGTGAATAGCGAGAATTTTGACCGACACTTGAAGTGACGAACTTTACAGTACTTGCCGCGTCAATTCTCGAAAGATTGGTATAAGTAATATATACAAACAGAAATATGTAGTGGAAGAGATAATTTACAAGATGTAATCTTGGATAGTTGCAAAAACAAAGCACAAGCCGACACTCATGGTGACAAACTATACAAATTCGATGAAAGAATATTGAACAGCTACATACACACATACACTAAAATTAGACACAAGTTATCATCTATAATGAATCAAGAAGATGATGAAAATAGATGCAATGTAGAGGAGAGAAACAACAAGGAACAAACTTACCGGATTATCCCCTGCAGCACACCAGAAAGTCCCTCAGGCTATTACGCATGCGCATGTTCACTCGTTCAAGTCACTCGCTCGATCTTCCGTTTTCTAGCTACCATGTTACCGTGCAATTGATAACGCACGACACGAACGATACTATTATTTATGTCGAAAACACATAAAGTTATTCTTGTAGATTTGTAGGACTTCATTTTAGAACAGTTTGGACGACTTTGAATGTCCCAAAGGTTCATAATAAGCTAGTTGACTTCAGATTGCTCCAGTAATTGCGGTTGATTATGCAACGTTACTTAGTATAACAGATATGGCTACTGTTCTAGACCTGAGGTTCTGAACTCCAAGGTAGTTTGGCTGACCTGGAATATGCCTATAGTGTCTATAAATGACAGCTTCACGGATTCCAGTAGGTTATGCAATGCTATTATTTGTGGCGAAAATACAAAAAAAATCTTCTTGTAGATTTGAAGGATAGGGCTATAGGACAGTTTGGAACATCTGAAACATCCCAGAATATAAAACACATTTTGATATTCTTTACGAAGGCTTAATGAATACATACAAGGGATACTCAAAATAACTGGGACAGGTAAAAATTTCACTTTTCAAAAGATGTTCAACTCGCTGTAACTTTTCGAAAAGCGCATCAAATATTCTCAAATTTTTACTGTAAGTTTACCAACTAGTTGTGTATCAGTGGTTCAAATTTGGAAAAGATCGGGCCATTCTACACGAAGTTATGAAGATTTTAGAAAAAGGTGTAATTATCCGATAGCCAACTTTGAGGTGTTTTATCTCCGGATTCAATGAACCGAATGCAATGAAATTTTGATCATTTATGACAAATATAATGAACTTTGGCAAACAGTTGACTTAATTTGAAATTATTAATAAGAAAAAAAGTTATAGCGGTTTCATGTATTCTATGTTTTTTTAGTAAATTTATCTATTTTTCATATGCATCCCATTACTTTTCCAATTTATTGCCGGCTATTTGGTTCCTTTTCTTTGAAACATAAATATTCTTCTTCTTCTTCTTCTTTATGGCTCTACATCCGCACTGGGACTTGACCTGCCTCGCTTCAACTTAGTGTTCTTTGAGCACTTCCACAGTTATTAATTGAAGGGCTTTCTTTGCCTGCCATTGCATGAATTTGTATATTGTGAGGCAAGTACAATGATACACTATGCCCAGGGAGTCGAGAAAATTTTCCCGACCGGAACGGGAATTGAACCCGCCGTCTCCGGATTGGCGATCCATAGCCTTAACCACTAGGCTAACTGGAGAACCTAAATATATTCAAGTCAATTAGAGGGAATTTAAATGAACTATAATTACAACCTCGAATTTTTAAACGATGATGAAGTTTTGGATAAATTGGTGTTATATTAGAAAAATAATCTAATTTTTATAACCTTCCGTAACTCGCGCGGTTGACTACCTGCGTCAGCACCACACTAATGCTGAGTACAAGAAGCGAGATTTTTTTTTTTTCAACGTGTTGTACAAAATACAACAGCGCGATCGCTCGAGGGATAATTTTCTTTCGTGTAAAGAATTTTAAGTTTAATCAAAAGCTTTTAATAGCTCATTATATAAGTTATAAATGATCAAAATTTCATTGCATTCGGTTCATTGAATCCGGAGATATAACAGCTCAAAGTTGGCTACCGAATAATTATAACTTTTTCTAGAACCTTTATAACTTCATGAAGAATAGTCCGATCTTTTCCAAATTTTGACCACTGATACACAACTAGGGCAAATCGCCAATTTTTGCACGGCTAAAAATTCGCCAATTATTGTACACCCCATAAGAAAAGCATGGAGTGTGCAACAGTAGGCGAGTTTTTAGCCGTGCAACAATTGGCGATTTACCCTAGTTGATGAACTTACAGTAAAAATTTGAGAATATTAGATGCCCTTTTCAAAAAGTTTTTTTGAAAAGTGAAAATTTTACCTGTCGCAGTTATTTTGAGTATCCCCTGTATAAACGTAACCCACATCCTAGCCCACATCCAAGTTCGGCTTTTAGAAGAACTGGTATGTCAAATATTTCTTTTTTTCCAAATTTGATGGTGTTCAGGATGTTCTAGGTTATCAATGAAGTCCCAAAAACAAATATTCCCATTTTTCCCATTTTTTTTTTGCATCAACTTTGCCGAAGACAGTATTCTGTTTTATCGAATGGGTGAATTTATACATCCGTTTCTATGTTGGGGTCATATATGACCCCTCCGGCTCAAAAGGGTTAAGGGGACTCTGAGGACAACATCAGGGGGTTTCGAAACATTTCTGAATGCTTCAGGGGCTTCCAGGATACCTCTAAAAGCTTTGAAAGAGATTTCAATGTCACTCCCCGAGCAGAAGGGAATAGCAACAGCATAATAAAATGTGATATTTTGGAAAAATAACTGAGTAGCGGAAAGAGTTATTTTCATGTTATTTACATAACATATTCTGTTATAAACTTGTCTGTCATAAGCGGCAAAATAACAAATATTATAACAAAAAAATGTTCCTGGAAGACCTGTTTAATAACATGTTTTGTTAGTTTCAATAACAACCTAATAACAGCGAATTTTGAAAATATTTCAATAACCAATTTTGATATGAATACGTTATTGATAACAATCTGAAAACAAAATTTGCTTTTTTTCTGTTGCGGATAGGAACTCCTTCAAAGTCCCATATGCATTCAATGGGATACGCAACAATAGGATCTATTTTTAAATATTTCATTTATAATGGGACGCTATTGTTGTAGCAAGCGATTTCTTATCGAAAACAGAGACAAACAATAGTTCTCGTTTATTTTCCAAACAACTAACGATGAAAAACTACCGTCGTTTTGAAACCCTTTATTAGGTGGTTCATTGTTTATAAGATTAATTTACACTATTACCTCATTGATTGACACATTTATCCTAGTTAATCTAAGTGGGCTCGATGCAGTGAAATCAATGAAAATAAAATGTCTAAAAATAATCAATGGATTTCTTGATGACTTATTTTTTTACATTTTTGTCGAAAATGTGTTGTTCGTCGTTGAATTCCTTCAGTTGATCCAAAATGTTTCATAAAATGGCTAACACTCTATTACAGTCTCTATTTTCGTATTCATACCTAACAGGTATACTTTTCAAAGTACTTATAAAACAAAAGGCTGATAAGTTGGCACTGTAACGTAATGTCAGTAAGAAGAGGAACTGATGACAAAATAATATTTTCTCTTACAGTTCCTCACGGAATGCTGTGAACAACGAAAATCTCGAATGGTGTAGTTTTGATTGCAAAGCTAGTTATGTTGTAATATTAATGATAAAATATTTGTACTAGTCTCAATGACACAATAATAACTGAACTTGTGCTACAACAAAACATGTTATTGAAATGTAATTTAAAGAAAATATACCAAGAGCACGATCATAACAAAATAAGATTGCCCAACAGAACATGTTATGGAACGGTGATGACTTAATAAGTTAATAATAACAAACCGAGATATAAAAACAGGTTTTGTGATTCCGTTGTTATTATTCTGATATTTTCCTCTGCTCGGGTCAGGGGGTTTAGTGAGATTTCAGCGGCTTTCAATGAGATTTCAGTGGGCTTCGGGAACTTCAGAAGAGCTTTAGTGGGGTTTTAGAATGGTTACAAGGCGTATAAAGACGTTTAGGAATTTCGGGGATTTCAAGGGAGTTTGAAAGAGTTTAAGGGAAGATTACGCAGATCATAGGTGTGTTTTCTGAGAGGTTTAAAAGCGTTTCAATTCGTTCCAGTTAAATTCTACTTTCAGGGCGGAGTTTTAGAAAGATTTAGTAGAGTTGAATGAAAGTTCATGGAAATCTCAGAGGTTTTTTTTTCAATTTTTATTACTGTGTTAATTCTACACTTATCTTAGAGGTGATTTTCTAAGGGGTTTCAATGTGTTCAGTGAGTTATCTGAAACGTTTCAAGACGTTTCTAGAGGATTCGGGAGATTCCAGAAATTTCAGTAGAGTTTGAGGTAAGTTTACGAGAGTTCAGAGGACTTTTCTGAGGAATTTCAAGACGTTTCTGAAGGTTTCAGAATGTTTCAATGGACTTCGGTGAAGTTTAAACCTCTAATACCCAACCCCGCCGTTTTTTATTCCTGTTCGGGTCTGTCACTGCGACCAGTTTTTAAATCTATTGTGACAAACCCCGCCTTTCGACGAGGTATTGTTTAAGCATTTTTGTATTTTTTTCTGCCTGGGCTATCAAAACTTTTATATTTTGAACTGATATATAGGACCGTCTATATATCTCAAAATGGTTTTTGGTGTCTTTCAAAGCGTATTGACAATTTTTTAAAAGTCATTGAAAAATTAATGTTTTGGTTATCTTTTAGATGTCATAGTTTCTTGTGTTTCGCAACAATTTAGGTCCCATTACACATGACAAATATTTGGCCAAATAAGCAATATGTTCTTCATACAAGCCATCTCTTATTCAAGTAGATTTTACATATTCAGCCATAACCAACGATTGTGTTTTCTATTCTTTCCAGGTATTTAGAAAAGAACAAATCCGAACTGAACCAGTCACCTGCCGCCGCTGGCTACAGCCAAGGTGACGCCATACGGCATCGCAACAAGAGCTGTATGGAAGAGCAGCAGCCATCAACTCCACTGAATTCGTCCAGCACTTTGCCATCCTCCAGTTCGCTTTCTTCCAGCGCTACGGCAACCACCAGCACCAGCACGGTTGGCAGTAGACACAGCACTAGTTTTACCAGTGACGGAGAGTAGCGCGGCCAAATCAAGTCTCAACTACCTAATTGCGAGTCAGAAAAAGTGTAAACCATTTTTTTTTCGAAACAAACAAACAAACAAGAAGGAAAAACAATTGTGATCATTATCAAGTAGTGAAGCTAAGCAAAAAAATAAACAAATAACACGAGCAAGTGAGAAATAATAACAAAGCAGTATCAGCAAATGCGAAACAACAGAACAAACAAGTGAACAATGGCTAAAATTAAAGTAGAAAATAGCGAAGGTAACAATTCTTAACAGTAACAGTGAAGTAATTCAAGTAAAAATAAATCAAAAAGGGTAATGACTTGATGTGGGTGTTCGCCACGTGTCGAAGTCGAAGTCGAAAACATGATAGTAATGTAGGAAGATTAGTGACACAAAAATGTACTGCAAGCGTTGTGATGTTATTTATTTATACTATACTGTAAACACTGAGATGTAAACTAGAGTAGGTCCGAACTCAATCCGATGCGGAAGGAAGAAGTGTATTTTAAATGTACTGATGACGTCGGCCGCCTAAGGGGCACCGACAGTGCCACGCTGGTGTAGTTTCGTAGGTGAATAATGAACGAGAAAGATAGGTGTATTTCTGCTTAAAAGTGTATGAAACTGCGCGCGGAGTCTTAGGAAATAAAATTGAAATCTCAATGATTCAGTTGTTACACATTTCGTTTCCTGGAAACGTGATGGTTGTTGCATTTCTTTTGTGATATCACATCCATTCATTATGGTTTGCCTATTGCTAAATAGCTGGAGAGCTAGTTTCATGGGTAGCTTGATAGCAGGACAGCGCCGGACAGCTAGATAGTTGAGTGCCTAGATTGGCGGAGAACCAGATACTCGGAAGGGTAGATAGAATGACAGCTAGATAGCCGGACAGTTAGATAGCACAACAGTCATACATCTAGCTGTAGTAGGACAGATGGATAGCCAGACAGCTAGATAGCCAGAGAGCTAGATAACCAGACAGCTAGATAGCCAGACAGCTAGATAGCCAGACAGCTAGATAGCCAGACAGCTAGATAGCCAGACAGCTAGATAGCCAGACAGCTAGATAGCCAGACAGCTAGATAGCCAGACAGCTAGATAGCCAGACAGCTAGATAGCCAGACAGCTAGATAGCCAGACAGCTAGATAGCCAGACAGCTAGATAGCCAGACAGCTAGATAGCCAGACAGCTAGATAGCCAGACAGCTAGATAGCCAGACAGCTAGATAGCCAGACAGCTAGATAGCCAGACAGCTAGATAGCCAGACAGCTAGATAGCCAGACAGCTAGATAGCCAGACAGCTAGATAGCCAGACAGCTAGATAGCCAGACAGCTAGATAGCCAGACAGCTAGATAGCCAGACAGCTAGATAGCCAGACAGCTAGATAGCCAGACAGCTAGATAGCCAGACCAAAGTCCTAATTAAGTCGTAGCACTCGGGCTCAGACTGGGTACCACCTCTAGTACTGCATTTGGTCCCCGGTACCCAAGTTTGACATTTGGCTGGCTACCTGTTTTTTTACTAACTTTGTGACGCAGTAGCCACAACGAAGTAGTAGCTCATGCCAACAAACAAATGTCAGTTTGTCAATGAAAATGGATTCTGTTACAGAAAACTGGCCATACTGGTCGAGCTAGCATTAGTTTGCAAAGTCAGTGAACTTTTAAGGTAACTTTTCATTCATCTGCACATTATCTGCCAACTCATATATTCTACCGTAGACTATTTTCTACTTACAGTAGCCCACTGAGCCTGAACCCGATGCAACCGCCTAAAGCTAATCTTTTAGAATTGCTTATACATCCCGTCAAGTTGAAGATTCGATACAAAACCCCTACTAAATTTGAAAAAATAGATTAAAATGCAGATTCAACTTTTATCCGACCTTTTTTATTAACTATCAAATAATGTTAAAGCAATCATCACCAAGATCATCGCCTATTTATCGTAAAGGATATGATAACAGGGAAAGCTTAGGATATGGTAATGAGTGATAAATATTTTTTTATTTCCCGCGCTCCACATTATAGCTCCAACTATGATTTCAACTACATATATTATCAATCCAGTCGAAACCCGGGACTTGGTGTCAATTTTTCTCCAAATTCATGCGTTCGACCTAACTTAGAAAGTGGTGCGCTGTTTAGCGTACCTGATGATCTACACAGCGCACTACTTCTGAAGTTAGGATCGACACTTAGATTGGGAGATAAATCGAAGTTCGCTCGCACCAAATTCCGGGTTTCAACTGGATTTTTAATACTGATGATGCCCATTTATCATGCTCGATTTTGTATCGTCCGGAATTCCGTATTGCTTAAAACAACATTCAACACAATAGGAGATAGAGGCCATTTTTTTTAGCAACGGAGTTATGAAGTGCTCCTCATCATGTTTTACCCTGGGCCCGGGCAGGCTCCAGTTTGGCTAATAAAAAGTACATCTAAATATCATTGGAAAGTTCTCAATGCTCTTCCCCCGTGGTCACCAAAGTGCAGCCCGCCGTGATGTCCAGTTCTCTATGTTCCCGAAGAATTATTTGCCCTATTTCTTATGGAAGTTGTTCTACTCCCGAAATAATCAAGCATAACGTGTTGAATGATAAAAACAAATCCATCCAGATGTTGCAATACGAGCAGTTGAAAAAATGGGCTGCTCTTCCCGATTCCAGTCCGTTAAAATGGGGATATCTCTTAATTCTAACTGCACCAGGTCAGCAACTGCGCAAGGCCAGTTCCGATTGGGAATTGTCTGTGAAATTTTGCATGCCGTTGAGTTCTGCTGACAACAAAGGCGAGAACGAAATGTTGAAACTGGCCCGAGCCTGAACTTGAAGCATCATTAGTAGCTGTGAAGAATATCATGATATTTCTACATAATACATTTTCAGATTTTAGACAGCACCGGTGAAATTGTATGATACCCTAAAAAAGAAGGAGATATTAATGATAAAGCCAATAAAACGTATCATACGAGTTTTAGTGCTCAACCGCCCAACGCCATATTTTTTCTTGTTTATACTTGTGTAAATAATGTTGGTTACTCTTAGCAACAAAAACGGAGTACTAGAAGTTCAATTTGCAGCGAGACGCAAGGTTTTATTGGTTGAAGGTATTATATATTTTCTCGCTAGTACTTCGTGAGCCATAAAATTTTCAAGTAATGTATGGGAGTTAGAGGTCTTAGTTTTGTCTTTGGCCAGACAGCTAGATAGCCAGACAGGTAGATACCCGGACAGGTAGATAACCGGACATCTAACCGGGCACATAAATAACCGAACAGATAGCCGGACAGCTGGATACCCAGACATAACGATAGTACGATAGCCAAATAGTCGAATAGTTAGATAGAAGGATTGATAGATGCTTCTGCGTCCCGAAGAAGTCAAGTGTCTAGCCAAAACTTTATTTCAGTTTCCGCTCTTACGATTGGTCAATCTCCAGGCGCCTGGCACCTTACGAAATATTGGAAGAATTGCGATTCCGTGATCTAAAATTTTCCTCTTTAACCGCCAAATGACGTTGACCCAGCTAGACCTGAAAGAGATAACAGTGTAGATTCGTGGAATATTGGAATAACTTACCAAGTATTTTCGCAATTTCACTTGATGATTTCTCCAAATCAACTTCCAAAACAAACCGATCTGTCATTAAGTTTCGAGTGCTCGCCGCCAGATGTGCAAAGCTCACCAAAGAGATCACTTGTCTCCTTACCTGTTTATATATCCGTCTCCTTTACTCCTCCATGCGAAGCCCACCAGCAAGAGTGCTCATTGCACTTGACAGGCACTCGAATGCCAGCCGACGGCGACGTCGACGCCGGCGCACTGCAGCCTGTCCAGCTACCTTCCGAAATCGGGTCCCTCCGTCTGGCATCAGCCAAACCCGAAGCAGTTGCCGTTTCGCTTTCGCATCACATCGGCTGGACTTGTTTGGGCTCGTCTCGTCGCGCGAACTTGGACGAGAATACGTCGTAAACACACACACGAACACAGATTTTCGGAGCTCCTTGCATCTGGAACGAAAAATACACGCACAGTAGGCGGCGTACGCGTGTTTTTGACCGTCGGGATTTGGGTTTTATTTTTTCCTCCTTCGCTGTCGCCGCGCGCTCTCGTATATTATTGTTGTGCATCGGAATTGAACCGAAACAGGCGGGCGTGCTTGCTGGCGACGATGGTCACGGATTTTTAGAAGTGATTTATGCGTTGTTTGTGTTCCGGTCCGGAAGAAAAAAAAACTAGAAAATACGGACACCGGTGAATCACGGCCGCCAGACTTCCGAGTGTTGTTGATTGTTGTGAAGGTGAAATTGGAGAAAACATCGGCGGCTGCGAAACGAACGAGCGAGCACGATTGTATTGTTCGGAAGAGACATCGGACGAAAAGGTAAACAAACAGTTAACCGGATCCCGGTATGGTACCCGAAACGATCAGTCATTGTATACGCGCCGATTACCCTAAACGATGATCACACATCAAGGGGAGCAGAAGTTCGATAACATTTTCGACAGTCCAATAAGTCACTCATCGTCGCACACAGCCAATAAATCGTCGCAAAGCAAAGCAGGCACTGATTGACGATTTATTGTCATGGTTACTTGGCGTAATCGCCTTCGAACAATTCGATTGCTTCGTTTCGTTTTCGTTTCTTGGCGGTACACAACATTCGAAGAAGCGACCAGGCGATAAGAATGGCGTTCTTTGAAAGGGACGAAATCGAAAAAAACGTATCGTTCGACATGAATGAGTAACATTTTTTCTTCGTTTCTTCTACTGAGTCCATCGTTGTGGATCAAGACGTTTTTACCCCCATCAAAACGTGAACACTGTCGATTTCGAACGAATTGAGATTCGTCGCGCCATGCTTATTGCTTGTTTGGAATAAAAATATGTGAATCGGACAAAAACGACATTCTAAGCCAGTGGCAGAAGGAAAACAAAAATTAGATTTGATGCACCCACTCCAAACACCAAGAGGAGAAAAAAGTCGAAGAAGACGTACGAGCGTTGGAGTTAAACTGAGAACAACAAATCTGCCTTTTCGGACTCATAGGGATGACAGATGGGATCATATCATCACAGTTCAGCAGACCATCAGAGTTCGGCAAAGAAAGTTAACTTAATTGATAGGTTGACTACGAAACTACAGGTTTGTCGATAATCTTCTGTAAAATTACAGACATTTGTGAATCAAATAACAGTATTCCTTCAATTAGATTTCATTTTAACGAGAACGGTAAATAAATTTACCGAAAACCAGATCAACGCTCAATGGATTAAACCACGTTGAATTTTCGGTTAATCTCGTTGTTGATTACACTAGTTTACAAAATAAAACGAAAGTCGTGAACTTCTGTCATCGACCAAAATTTTTGAAGCACAATTTAGCGCTGATTTCGAAACCGCGCTTGAAAAAATTTTAAGTAGAGCAGTTTTTCAGTTTTAGCTCAATATCGAGCTTTAAATTTTTTTTAAAATATGGGATTTACTAAAATTCAAATATCTTGCGTTTTGTTCAACCGATTTCAAATCTTTTTCCGTAAATTAAAAGCTGAATACAATACTATTCGATCATCTGAATGCAGGTTTTGCGTCAGATTGATGAAATTGAAGATATTGGCGAGTTTTTGGGACAATCTCCTTAAATTTTAGCAAAATTTCCAAAAATATTTGAAGAAATGTATTTTTTTTTTCAATAAGAAAAAAACCAGTGTCGAAAAAAATCAGCACAATGATGTTCAATTTGTGCGAAAACGAACACAAATAAACAAACACAGTTACCCATAGACACAAGGCCGAGAATGAACATGACAAAGAAGAGACGAGACAATGAAAGCGGCGTCTTGTGGTGTCATCCACTGTAGTTGAAGTTCAGTTCAGCTGAACTTCAGCTCGATGATTTCGAATATGAATATTTCAATTTGGAATTGATTTATTATGGTTTTAGACATGCAAATACCGATATGTTACCTTAATTGAATGCATTATAGTAACTTTTGATGAGTGCTGCAAAACAACTGCATTTTTCGCTTCTGCATCGTGCTCAATTAAAACGAATCAGTTGAAATTGAAAATACTGACTTTGAGTATCAGTAGGTAGTTGAAGTTCAGCAGACAGCGGTCAAAAGAATTTCGAAAGCATACATTTCTGAGAATGCCACTCGGGTTGTCAAGACGACTATCAAAACAAAAACAAATCAACGACGCTGGCGCCGCTGGGCGTCGGTGCAGACGAACGTAATTTGACAATTTCCGTCACTGAGAAAAAACAATATAAAAATTCTTTCTCAACGTTTATTTGACATTTCATATGTAGGCGAGTTGCAGTAAAAAAATCAGCTCAATCGGAGCATTGATTACGGAGAAAGAGATGTGTGAAGTGAGCGACTTTGCTTAAAAACAGAACAAAAATCGATTTCAAATCATCATCCTTGTATGGAAAGTCGAAAAAATTTCCGCTCTACTGTAATTTTTTCCTTCACGTTTTTGAACTCAGGGCATGATTCTACACCAAAAATGATCATCAGCTTACCGAGTTCAAAAATGCTGTAAACTAGTGTTACCGAAATACTGCGTAAATCACTGATTTGTATTATGTGCTAAATGTGTTCAGTTCACAGATATTTTACATTATGAACGCTAGCAGTCTTTTTCTGTCAGCCTTATATCCAAAAATTTGTCACCTTTTAGGGAGGAGTGGGGGTTCAGCGAAGTGTGGCGACTCATACATAAATGTCAGAGGCTGAAGTGAGTGTGATTGCCAATGCACAGGAAAGCATGAATCGGTAGGATATGCGGAGGTTTTATGCAACATGAAACCGCAGCCTTGTTCGTTATCACAGAGAACAGACGTCCAAATCCAATCTAATTTTGTGTAAGGAATATTTCATTGGCAACATCGTGGTGCTGCGATCGGTTAGTTTCTCATACTAATGTAATTCACCACTTGAAATGTTTCAATTCACCACTGACTGTGGCAATATGGTGTTTGGCGGTGCAAATGTTCTCTTCGTGTATTGGTTTGCATCTTTACTTGAGTAAGGATTTAAATCCTTACACAACTTTCTGAATGAAATTTGTTCAAGCCTGGATGTCTGTTCTCTATGCTGTAATGTTCAATGGCCGAGAAGGGAATCGATAGCAATATCTAAACAATCTGGAGCAATCCAAATTATACTACCCAAAATTGCATGTATCACTAATAGCAAAGCTGAATTTATCATCAAATTTCTGCAAAAGTTTTTTAACAGAATCAAGTTCTACTGTGCTCGAACTAATTGGGTTCTTTAGGGGTATCCGGATTATTTCATAATCGGGTTATCTGCCCAAAAACTAGTCGAAATCCAAAATTTCATAATTTTTGGAGTCCGGGAACTATTTTTAAAATGCATTTAAAGTTTGTATGGGGAAAATTTTCTGTTCGGATCCAACTGTCACTTTATCGATTGAACTGTCATTCTATCCACGAAAATTAAATTTGTTTTGTTGATTTAACCATCAAAACAATGGTATTAAAATCCAATAAATTCACGTTATACTCAGAAAAATGAGCTCTTTCGATTAGGTTTCAGAAACTAGCAATATTTTATTCACTAAACAACCCAATTCCTGTGTGAACGAAGAGGGATTCCTCCATCGATTCATTAAGTTATTGCTTTAAAAAATCTCTGAATTTTGTCTACATCTCTGTCAAGTCACCGCGATTTATAAAAATTCAGAAAATTCTCATGAAAACTAACCTGTCATGATTTGTTTATGGACGTTTTGGAGCATTATTCCAAGGTTTCGAGCAAAAAAATTAAGTTCTATTAGAAGTTTTTCCTGGAGGTGGATTTGGAGAACTCTCTTCTTCTTCATCTTCTTTTGATGTAATGCCCGAACTAGACAAAACCTACTTCTCAGCTTCTGTGTTTTATGAGTACTTCCACAGTTATTTACTGAGTGCTTCCCCTGCCAATGACAATTTTGCATGTCCCCTGTCAATGACAATTTTGTATATTCAAGGCGGTAAAGGAAATTTCAATTACGAAATGTTCCTGGACGAACCGGGAATCGAACTCGTCACTGGTCGGCATGCTGAATATCTTCGCCTTTACAGCTGTGACGGTGTCCGGTCATTTGGCCGAATGCCGTTTGGCCGAATGCCGCTTGGCCGAACGCCATTTGGCCGAATGCCATCTGGCCGAAAGGGTCGTTTGGCCGAATGCCGTTTGGCCGAATCATGATCAAAAGAATTCATTGGAAGTTTTTGACATTCTAACTGCCAATATGATTATCAGAAGTATTTCCTTCTTTTTATCATAGGCTATTCTTTCTAGTTTTAATATTCAGGGATTAGTTGGCGTTGAAACTGTCAATATATTATCGAAGATTTTTCCTTCTTTGTTTCTTTGGCTGTTCTTTCGAGGTATACTGGGACGGGGAACAGTGGTATGGTCACTTGATTTCATCATTCATTTTTCGGCCAAACGGCATTCGGCCAAATGGCGTTCGGCCAAATGACCCGGAACCAGCTGTGACTATAGGGGCCTTCCATCATAGACCTCCTGAGGGCAATCCTCCAGAAATTTTCTCTAATGGTGAAGTCCTCTTGCTATCCCCTTGGAAATATTGGATCCTCTTGAAGCTCCTTCGGGAATTTCTGCTGAGGATCCTAAAGCAATTCCTGCTGGAATTCCTCCAGATATTTACCTAGGATTTTATACAGAAATCGAGCCTGGCAATTTTTGATGGAATTAGGTAATCCCACAGGAATTCTTTCGTGCATTCGTCCTCCGAAAAATCTCGAGTGATTCTTCCTAGGTTTTATCAGGGATTTTACCTGAACTTACTACCCGGGTTTCCTGTAGAGATTTTTCTAGAAATTATTCTTGGGGTTCTTGTAACCATTTCTCCAGGAATTTACCTCAGAAGGGTTTGTTCAGAATTTCCTATTGATATTCCAGCAGAACGTGGACGTCCCTGCCGGATCATCTCCTAGGGTTCATCCAGTAATTTTATTTTGTAGATACTCAGCAATTTTTAGAGTTCTTTCAGATATTCCTCAAGATTTTTAAGGAATTTATCCAAGAACTCCTGCTTATATTCCTTCAAGATTGGATTTCTTTAGTATTCTCTCAAAACATTTTCCAGAATTCCTATACGATTGTAGTGAATTCTCTGGGGATTTCTCTAGTAATTTCTCCAAGAACAAATCTAAGAATCCCTTTCAACATTTATACGAGGATCTTTCTAGCGACTCCTTATTCCTCTTACGATAGCATAGTGCACGTTCAGCGTGCCTGTCTGTGCTATATTGCTGGTAGCAGAAAATATTTCAACTGTCGAAATCAAAAATTTCAAATCAATTCATTGAAATTTGAAATGTTGACAGCGTCTTCAACGTACCGTGGTTTATGATTCATACAAACACAGTAATATTTATTCACAGCTAGGTATGTCATTGTCCGGTGTTTTAATAATCGCATGAACTGTGGTGGTTGCTTTGAAGACTTTGTTCGAAGATATGTAAAGATCATCTGGATGAAAGAATAGGGGACCTTAGGCCAACAACCTACTGTATCCGAAACCAAAAAACCGTTACCTACAGAAACCGAAAATGAAAGATTACGAACTGATTGAACGACAACGACTTTAAGCGCGAAACAACGGACAAGTGTTGGAACTTGGAATGTATTAACCCTAGGGGCTGTCCATAAACCACGTGGTCATGAGGGGGGGGGGAGGGGGGGGGGTTCGGCCAATGACCATTTTGTATGGACAAATAAAAAAAAATGTATGGACTAATGACCACGCGGGGGGGGGGGGGGGGGGTTGAAAAGTCCCAAAAAAATGACCACGTGGTTTATGGACAGCCCCCTAGCCCAGCAGGGTAAACTGGCACAACCAGCCAATGAGGCATGCCGTATAAAGCTTGAGATCCCAGGACTGAGCAAAGTTCGTTGGTCGAACTTTGGAGAACACATATTGGCGTCGGGTCAAATTCTGCTATACTCTGGCCTACGAGGTGAACACGCTCCTCGCCACCGTGGAGTTGGTTTCCTGCTCAGCGCTCATGCCCACGCTGCGCTTATGAAGTGGGAACCTATTGATGAGAGGATAATTGTAGCCAGATTCAGAACACAACTTCGCCATGATTCAATATTACGCGCCAACCCATGCTGCCGAATTGCAAGACAAAGAGAACTTTTACAGTCAACTGAATGCTGGCGTGGACAAGATTCCGAAAGGTGATATCAGGATCCTCATGGGCGACTTCAACGCGAAGGTTGGTTCCGACAACTCGGACTATGAGCACGTCATGGGACGCCATGATTTCGGAGAAATGAGCGAAAGCGGAAAGCTGTTTGCAGAGTTCCTCATCGACCAGAGCACAAAGTGACATGGGTTTCTCGTGATGGCGTCACGGAAAATCAAATCGACCACATCTGCATCAGCCGAAAATGGAGACGGAGCCTTCTTGATGTGCGGAACAAACGTAGCGCCGACATTGTGCCCGACAATCATCTCCTAATCGGTGAGGTCCGACTGCGCATTGCCAGTATCCAGCGACAGGACGAGAAAAACGGACGCCGGTTCAACACACGCTGACTGGAAGACGCTGCGGTGAAAAGGTCCTTCGTCGAGGATCTAGAGAATCGTGCTGCGGATTTTCCAGCAGGGGAAAGCGTAGAAGATCAATGGAGCGCCATCAAGAACGCCTTCATCGCCACCGGCGAGAATAATTTGGGTGAGCTACGCACCCGAAGAAAGCAGTGGATCACAGATGATACCTGCAGGAAGATAAAGGAGCGAAGGAACGCTAAAGCCGCGGTAGAGCGAGCGAAAACACGAGGAGCCAAAACCGTAGCCCGTCAGCGCGCTGCAGCGCTGTTCGGCTGTCGAGAAGGAAGTAGAACGCTCATGTAGACGGGGCAAAAGAGCGTGGGAGGACTCCCTAACCGACGAAGGCGAGAAGCCGCAAACACCGGCGACATCCGTCTCCTCTACGATGTCTCACGTCGCCTTAGTGGGAAGTGGAACCAAGATGAATGCTACGGTGCCCTTGAAAGACACGTCTGGACAGTTACTGACCGACCCGGCTGACCAGTTGACACGCTGGTTCGAGCACTTTGGAAACCTTTTCAAGTGTCGGTCACGCCATCAACACCTCAGCATGATCCGCCAAGGGTTCAACGCATAAGCCGTGTCAACACCGAAGCTCCATCAGTGCAGAAGATAGAAACTGCCATCTGTAGCATGAAATCGAACAGAGCCCCAGGGGTTGATCGCATATCAGCTGAGATGCGCAAAGCTGACCCCGTTGTATCCGCACAACTGCTGAATCAATTATTCTGCAACATATGAGAAACCGCGACATTTCGGCCGACTGGACGCAAGGCGTCGTAGTAAAGGTACAAAAAAGGGAGACGTGACTGTATGCGATAATTGGCGGAGCATCATACTACTGTGTATCGTGCTCAAAGTCCTCTGCAAAGTAATCCTTAACCGGATACAGGAGAAGATCGACGCAACTCTCCGACGGCAGCAAGCAGGATTCCGTGCCGGACGATCCTGTATTTACCATATTGTCACGCTCCGTGTCATCCAGGAGCAAATCAATGAATTCCAAGAGTCTTTCTACCTGGTGATCATTGATTAAGAAAAAGCTTGCGACCGTCTCAATCATGTAAACATGTGGGAAGCCCTCAGGCGCAAGGGTGTCCCTGAGAAAATCATCGGCCTCATTGAAGCTCAGTACAGAGCATTTTCGTGCAGAGTACTGCACAACGGTGTTTTCTACTGTATGTATACTATCACCACTACTGTTCTTCATCGTAATCGACGAGATCCTGGAAGGTGCGATTGACCATGAACCAGATCGTGGATTGCTGCGGCAGCCCATTACCATGGAGCACCAAAATGATTTCAATTTGGCTGATGACGTTGCATACACGGGTAAAATTCTGCTCCCAAAAATCATAAAAACGACTCATGATTTCATGAGCCTAGTACATTTTCGTTTTATAAAAATACACCATGATTTATAATCATGATAGTATGATCCATTGTCTCGTAACGTTACCAATGCGTTACATTTTTCCTGAAATCATAAAGCTAAATCATATTTTTGAGATTTTGAATCATGGTTTCGGGTGCGCATCGCTTATGAATTTGACAGATTTTCTAGGACCATGAAGCTGAATCATGTTTAGGAGACTTCGAATCATGGTTTCGGGTGCGCATCGCTTATGAATCTGAGAACCATGAAGCTAAATCATGTTATTGAGATTTCAAATCATGGTTTCGGGTGCGCATCGCTTATGAATCTGTCAGATTTTCTAGGACCATGAAGCTAAATCATGTTTAATAGATTTCGAATCATGGTTTCGGGTGCGCATCGCTTATGAATTTGACAGATTTTCTAGGATATGAAGCTGAATCATGTTTAGGAGACTTCGAATCATGGTTTCGGGTGCGCATCGCTTATGAATCTGAGAACCATGAAGCTAAATCATGTTATTGAGATTTCGAATCATGATTCCGGGTGCGCATCGCTTATGAGTCTGGTGGATTTGAAAAAAAAAAATGCGGTCATTTCGGAGATGATTTAATGATGACCCAAAAGCAAAATATGTTTCTATAGTAATTACTATGAAGAATTTTCAATAGCACAGAAAGATGCGATTGGGATGGTGCTGGTGTCGTTTGACCGGAACAGGAACGAAGCCGTACGGGATCGAACGGATCCGGGGCGAGGAATGACAGCCACAATCGGTTGAGCTGGAAAGAGAATGATGGCGTGCAATCGGATGTTACTTAGAAATTATTTTTCCAATCATTAGGAAGAAATTTCAACACGATTTTTTTTAATCACGCGTCGCTAAACGGAGCTGGTACAGGAATAGAATTAGATACTGCTGGGACGGTGCCTGCGTCATTTTTTGTGCGGCCGAAACTATGCAGTCGGGATGGGGCTGGTGTCGTTTGACGACGCCGGAACTGGAACAAACGAAGTCGGAACGGAATTGGACAAGGAATGGCAGCCACGTTTGAGCTAGAACAAGAACGATGATGTGCAATCGAAATCAGTTAAAACAACGTAAGAAAACATTTTCGGCACATTTTACTTACCAGATTCTTTGGGATAATGGTTTCACGAGGAACACACTAGAACGCCAATAACACAAAAAGTGACATAATTATTGTATTTTAAATTATATTTCAATTAAAATAATGATTTTTTCCGTTTTTCCACCAATCACCAATGCGTATGCGTATGGTATGCGGAGTGCGCGTAACGCTTGATAATTTTCACGAGCTCAAGCTCACAAAAATGGTTGCAACGAATCATGATATTAGTTGCTCAGATTATGAAATTATGTTTTGTGATCATGATATCATAAAATGACAAATCTTTATGTTTTATGATTTGTGAATCATAAAAACAGGATCAGATTTGTTTCCGTGTAGGTTTGGAGGGTCTGCTTCTATTTTCAGCTGTCAACAAATGAAAATGAACAAACATCTGATTGACAAATATATTATAACTCCGCTGCGTTTCCAGAGCTATAGCTCTATAAAATCTCTAAATTTATTTATGCGGGAGACTCCTGGAGAAATAACCCGAGGAATTACGGGTCGTAACCATAAGGGCATTCCTGAAGGAATCCCCCGCAAGCAGTTTCTGTCATTTCTCAAAGAACTCTTACTGCGATCTGCGAAGAAATCCCTAGAAGCATCCCTGGAGGGATTCATTGAAGGAATTTTTATTGCAATCTTTGAAGAAGTCTCTGTTCGGATATCAAATGAAATTCTTTAAGAAATCTATGCAGGGATTTCTGAGAAAAGTAGTGGGGAAATAACTGGAGCAGTTTCAGGAGGAATCACAGCAGACATGTGTATGGGTCATTCCACACCAAGTGTACACACCGCGTGTTATCGACCATCACGGATTTTGACCAAATTTTATTGGAATGTTTGTTTAAATGGAGGAAGAAAAAATCCAAATTTTGGTGCCGATCGGATCACTCCTCGGCCCGTGGCATCACCCCTCGTCTTTGCCAATACAAGAAAAATCCAAGTTTTCCCTTCCTTTTCTTAATTTATATCTTTGAAACTATAACATATACACATTTGTGACCTTCGGCTTTTTTGAAGAAAATTGTTGGAGGAATCCAGCAAAAATATTATTTTTTTGATACAGTGTTGCCAAATATGTTATTTTTCAATTTTAAAATTTAAAATCGATTTTTCGTCGAATGAGTATATTTTGATTTCAATAATTTTAATTCCATCGTGTTTATCAGACATTTTCCAGTCGAAAAAGCTTAATTCCCCGAGGTCTTTTTGACCGTTCCACAGATACGGCGTTTTTAAGCTTGAAAACCGGCTTTCTCTAATATATGAAATAGGTCCAATTTACAAGTTTCGCTAAGAAAACATTATTCGATGCAATTTAAAGGTGGTTTGGGCTGATTTAGACCAAGGAGAATAGAAAACTTTGTAAAAATAATAATATGACAGTGTTGCCAGTTTATCAATTATGGAATTATTAGAATGGATAACAATAAATAGCTTAAGTTTAAAATTTATGTATTATAATCCTTATTTCAATTGAAATTCTACCTATGTAAACATTATGGTTGACGAAAGTGTTGCCAGACATTTTAATTTTATTGTAAAAATCTGCATGAGAACTTTTGTATCAAATCAAATTATCAAGTAAGAATCATAAATTCCTTTTTTACAATTTTATTGCTATTGGCAACACTGAACCTTGATAGTTTTCGTTTGGTGTGCAACTTTTTATTCTTCGAACAAACCTTTAATAAGGGCAGTGGTAAATTCAAATGTTCACTGAAATTTATTCATGGTTCAGAATTTCGCAAATTGATTCCGACTGTTCTTGGTGTATTTTTAGGATCAAAAACAACCTTATGTTCTCATACTCCGACGCTTCGTATCGGATCTTGAGAAAGATCCCATACGGATCGAAACGTTGGTGTAAGAGAAAATAAGGTTGTTTTTGATCTCACAATCGGACTGAAAAGCCAAAAAATCCTAAAAATAAGTTCAGAATTACGAAAAACCATTCTGGATGACATGTTATGCCTTAACGTACAAGTTGCTATTCATTTTTTCTGTTTATCCATTGTTTTGAACTTGTACGGGGAAAGGAAAGTACCCAAAAGTGAGATCAGTTAACTTCATTAACTCGCATACAGACAGAGTACTTTGAGTAGAAGTTCTTTTTACCCAACCGCCAGTTCAAATCGCCAGTTCGTCGAAAAATAGTAACATTTCCCTCGAAAAATAGTCCATTTCCCTTAAATGGACAGCCCATTAGGGAATCCTACCAGAAGTACGTATCTGGGACCAGTGCTGCATTTTTTCGACAGGCCTTTATGATAGCGATATTTTGCTTTTTTCATTTTCTCCGTTTTGGTTTTCCTGTCAAAGTTGCTTTCCGATCAGCAACACAGGAGAGAAATGAAATAGGTACTCACACTCGCACGCAGCGTGCTGAAAGCGAGAGCTGACAGGGCTAAATTTCCATTCAATTTTCTGTAGTTGAGTGTTTTCACCCGTGCTAACGTATAGGGCACTCACTCTCACAAGCCACCGCTTGAGACGAATGGCCCTTCAGCATGAGTAGTGTGTGGATGATTGGGAATTCAGGCCAAACATGTCTAAAGGTCCTATCTGCAGAAGAGAGGCTCTCTTTGGTTTCCCTCTCTTCCGGTAATATCTCAACTGTTCATTTAAATTATGATTATCTCCTTGCATAGAACGATGGTCAAATCAATCGTCTTTTTATTTGTAATGCAAAAGTAGTTGAAAAGTGTACCATTACATTGCAATAATTGAAAGAGAAAGTGAATAAAGAGAGCCTCTCAAATGCAGATAGGACCTATTGAAATGTTCGGCCTGAATTGATCTGGTTGGGTCGCTCACGAATGGAGCTCTCGGACTCTGTCAGTTCTCACATCGAGGAACTGAAAACGACCGCCGCAGTCATTCATTTTCGGCTGAAAAACAGGCACTGAGACTGATATTTTGCAGGACTGTCTGGGACCCAGTTTCAGATTCAATTCATGTTAGAAGAGAACCTCAGCATTGTGTTCTTGCGTTGGCCTACTATTTCAAGTTGTTAAAATGCGCAGAATTGAGAGATTTTACATAGGAGAAATTACCTATTCTCGGCCGTTTTGTTCTATTCGTCTTGGGGGGTTTTTTGAAACCCATTGAACTCAGAGTTGGCCCCAAATCCTTCTCTACCAATGTGAATTATATGGCCAAGTTTCAGGAAATTTGGCTGACAAAAACCCCCCATGACGAAGAGAACAAACCTGCCGATAATACCCAATGTTACCCTATCAGCCAGTCCATAGAAAAACGAAAAACGAATTCTATCGTGCAACTCCGATTGTCGTGAAACTAGGTGGGTTCGTAGTTCTTCGAAAATAATTAGACCCGTATTTTTTGTCATTTCGTCATTAGGGTGATCAATTTTCAGATAGGGTGGTCCTAAACATCAAGGTTTTAAAAAACTAAAAAATTTCAAAAAATCATAAATTTTGAACCAGTTCACCGATTTTAAACTTCTTTTATTTTGTTTGAAAGCTATTGAATTCTTTTTTTTCAGGAAAAATACGATGAATTGGTCAAATTGTGTTTTTGTGCGAGCAATATGCAAACATACTAGTTTTTCACGCTTTCAAGGTCTCGGGACCAAAGGGTTACCCTGGTTTTATATTTTCGACAGAAAATTCAGGAAATTTGACGTAACATATCAAAAAATCAGAAATGAATGTTTTATAGTTTTTAAGATATGATTTTTGCGATTGGCAAGATCATCGAGCTTGCTCTGCATATTGCCCATTTTACTGGCATTTTACCAGATGAAACATACTGGAAAAACTTGTAAATAGAATGCACGAAATGTTGCTAATTGACAAATAGAGAGATGGAATTTGTAAAAAAAATCGCGTTCTGGCGGGATTCAAACCCACGACTCCGTATTCGCTAGACCGGCGCTTTAACCAATTAAGCCACAGAACAGGTAATGGTTCTGCGGAATAGAAAGCCAAACTGACTCCGAAGCCGCACCGTGAACACTCCTATTTCACAAACTCATCTCTCTTTTCGGCTTAGTTGCCAATCCACAACACACTCCTGTTTATGCCCACAAACTACAAGTGCGAGCGAATTATTTATATAAGCCGAGACTTACTCTCGCACTCCGCATACCTAGCCGCCAGACAGTTTGTTTTGCTGGTGTCTATTTAGTATGCGTCGAGAGCTCGGCACGGTCGGACGCTCAGACGACCGAACTGCGCCATGTGACGCAAGCAAGAGTACAATGATACATTGCTCATTTTACTGGCATTTTACCAGATTTGCTAGTATGTCTGAAACATACTGGAAAAACTTGTATGAAACTTCACGGTGCGGCTTCGGAGTCAGTTTGGCTTTCTATTCCGCAGAACCATTACCTGTTCTGTGGCTTAACCAACTAATCAAGCACCGGTCTAGCGAATTCGGAGTCGTGGGTTCGAATCCCACCAGAACGCGATTTTTTCACAAATTTCATCTTTCAGTTTGTCAATTAGCAACATTTCGTGCCTTCTAATTATACAAATTTTTCCAGTATACTGGATATATCTCCGTAACCCCTCACTCGCTGCAGCTGTCTATGACAAGCTCAGCACAATTTTTCATGAATGAAAAATGAATAAAAATGCCATCAGGGGCTGACAAAATCGGGTTTAAAATTAACACTTTCTACTTGCGAATGATATATTCTCCTGAACTGTACATGTTACTTAAACATTACATCGAACCAATTTATATGGTCTTTGATGATGACCGGCTTTTGTGTGTGAAAAAATGTATCGACTAATATTAAAAACTTGACTGTTTACAAAAGCTCGTCAAGCCGAAAGGTGTTATGGAATGATTTTGATGTATGAGTCAGTTTAAGTGGAACATAACTTACTCGGGTATAGTACACAACATCTATATATATAAAAATGCAGTGGCATACGTGGGACCGCGCATAACTTGCGAACGGAAGGTCCGATTTTGATCGCCTTAGTTTTGTTCTGTAAGTTTTCACCCAAGGAAGGTTTATGAGACAAAAAACGAGAAAAAATTGCGAGTTTTTGAACATTGATCTTCCATACATTTTGACCGGGGACTTGGCCTTGGCTAGAAACTTTGAAACGTCAAAAACGCAGTAGGCAAGACAAAGTTTGCCGGGGACAGCTAGTTTAACATATTTCTAAGCGAATTTTGGAAGTTATTCCCAATGTTTGCAAACAACCCCGAATCTTTAAATTTTGGATACACTTTTTGAAAATATCTTAATAGCTGACATCCCTGCCCTCCCCGAACTGCAGATGATGTCGGCTGTATTGATTCCTTCTGTCTATGCTGTTTCTTCAAACGAGCACGTGAATCGAATAATGATAAACATACTCGCCCCGACATCGCGCCAACTTTGGGATATTTATTTTTGTTTCCTGAGCGCAGTACCAAGAGTAGACGCAGAAAAAAGTGAAGAAGAGCGTAGGATTTCGGCTCCTCACTCGCTGGGAAATCAAACTGGACTTCTGACTATCCGTCTGTCGACCTGTCCGTCCGTCCATGTCTTTCTGCCGGTCGGTCTGTCGATAATTCGTTGATCATCTCTCCGGCATCGATTCAAACAAACCATTCAGAGTGTATTTATAGAAATGCGGGAATGGCCGGCTGATCGGCTGGCGTGGAACCGTGGTGGCTGGTGGCTGCCGGTTCTGGGGAGTGGTTCGAAACGTTTTGAATCGGTAATTTGTTCTATGTAAACTATCGGCCGATGAGGAATGTTATTCATTTGATGAAATTCTTAATCAAAACAATTCATGATAATGGGGATTGGGTCGGAGTAGAGAGATCGTTTGGTTTGAGTCGAGCAGACGAAAAATGATGAGTTTTTTGAGAATCTCTGTGAACGTCATCCCTAAACAATATTCACTCCCTCTTTAAATATCTTTTAGATGATTAAAAGGAAAACTACTGCATCTAGCAGGTGCATTTGTACCCTTCTGAAACTTAATATTTTAGAAACCCACGACAAAGATACTCCTGGCATGAATTATGAATCAATTGCTCTTACTCATCATGCTGATCACATCGTGTACCCTTTCGTGATATTAACTTATTCCACGTGATGACTTTCTTCAGAGAAACCGCTAATGTTCAACATCACGCCTTACCCTTTTGCACCCTTCATCTAAATTTCAACCGCCGTCTCATCAAGCAAAGCCAAATTCCAAATACTTCGAAAGACCATGGTCGCCACCTCCAAGAATGAATTGTTAAGTGAGTTGGAAATTGGAAATTAAATAATTTAACAGCTTCTAACACGTTCAGCCACACATACAGGCTACAGGCGTCACAACTGGCGCGACGACGCGGTCCTGCCATTCCACCGAAGCCACCGATTTCAAGTTCCGCGGGCGACAGCGAACTCTCGAAAGCGTGACATTTTCACCCCCTTTTTCTTTTGATCCTGGACACACGGCGGCATCCACCCACTCAGCACAACTTGGTGAAGGTGTGGAATTCCAATCCGAGCGGAGCGCAAGATGCCTATCTAGTCGACCCCATCGCTGGAGGGAGGAATTATTCGAAAATGTGTCCTTTCGTGCCTCGTTGTCCACGCTTAACAAACTTTAAACATAAACTATACAAAAACTGAAGATAAAACGTAAAGTATTGTAGATATAAAATTTGAAAAAGAAGATAGAAAATAGAAGATAGAAGATAGAAGATAGAAGATAGAAGATAGAAGATAGAAGATAGAAGATAGAAGATAGAAGATAGAAGATAGAAGATAGAAGATAGAAGATAGAAGATAGAAGATAGAAGATAGAAGATAGAAGATAGAAGATAGAAGATAGAAGATAGAAGATAGAAGATAGAAGATAGAAGATAGAAGATAGAAGATAGAAGATAGAAGATAGAAGATAGAAGATAGAAGATAGAAGATAGAAGATAGAAGATAGAAGATAGAAGATAGAAGATAGAAGATAGAAGATAGAAGATAGAAGATAGAAGATAGAAGATAGAAGATAGAAGATAGAAGATAGAAGATAGAAGATAGAAGATAGAAGATAGAAGATAGAAGATAGAAGATAGAAGATAGAAGATAGAAGATAGAAGATAGAAGATAGAAGATAGAAGATAGAAGATAGAAGATAGAAGATAGAAGATAGAAGATAGAAGATAGAAGATAGAAGATAGAAGATAGAAGATAGAAGATAGAAGATAGAAGATAGAAGATAGAAGATAGAAGATAGAAGATAGAAGATAGAAGATAGAAGATAGAAGATAGAAGATAGAAGATAGAAGATAGAAGATAGAAGATAGAAGATAGAAGATAGAAGATAGAAGATAGAAGATAGAAGATAGAAGATAGAAGATAGAAGATAGAAGATAGAAGATAGAAGATAGAAGATAGAAGATAGAAGATAGAAGATAGAAGATAGAAGATAGAAGATAGAAGATAGAAGATAGAAGATAGAAGATAGAAGATAGAAGATAGAAGATAGAAGATAGAAGATAGAAGATAGAAGATAGAAGATAGAAGATAGAAGATAGAAGATAGAAGATAGAAGATAGAAGATAGAAGATAGAAGATAGAAGATAGAAGATAGAAGATAGAAGATAGAAGATAGAAGATAGAAGATAGAAGATAGAAGATAGAAGATAGAAGATAGAAGATAGAAGATAGAAGATAGAAGATAGAAGATAGAAGATAGAAGATAGAAGATAGAAGATAGAAGATAGAAGATAGAAGATAGAAGATAGAAGATAGAAGATAGAAGATAGAAGATAGAAGATAGAAGATAGAAGATAGAAGATAGAAGATAGAAGATAGAAGATAGAAGATAGAAGATAGAAGATAGAAGATAGAAGATAGAAGATAGAAGATAGAAGATAGAAGATAGAAGATAGAAGATAGAAGATAGAAGATAGAAGATAGAAGATAGAAGATAGAAGATAGAAGATAGAAGATAGAAGATAGAAGATAGAAGATAGAAGATAGAAGATAGAAGATAGAAGATAGAAGATAGAAGATAGAAGATAGAAGATAGAAGATAGAAGATAGAAGATAGAAGATAGAAGATAGAAGATAGAAGATAGAAGATAGAAGATAGAAGATAGAAGATAGAAGATAGAAGATAGAAGATAGAAGATAGAAGATAGAAGATAGAAGATAGAAGATAGAAGATAGAAGATAGAAGATAGAAGATTGAAGATAAAAGATGATGGAAGATGGAAGATATAATGAAGAAGTGGATGATGATACTCAACAATCACATCTTATTTTCGGTACAGCTCTTAGCATGTCGAGATGAAAGTAATTTTCTCTTTCTTCCTCGTGTATCAAAGCATCCTCCACGGAAAGGATTGCCGGAACGAAATGAGTGTGGCTAAAAAAAACTCTACTGAAATCTTAATCACTAGCAGCCACTCCAGGATCAAAACCAGGACGACACGTCATCACCTTCTTGTCCTACACCATCCCCAAAAATGAACGGTGGGTATGGATAGCTGGAAACCAGTGCAAAACGGGTAGAAATGCCAGGGAAATGAAATCTCAGCTGATAAATCTTAATTAAATGAATGAAACTGTGCTTTGTGTGAGTGTGGCTGGCTAGTGGTTCCAAGCCGGACGACAGTTGAAAGCGAATCGTAGAAAATTTGCTCCAATGGACTTAATGAAATCACGAATCTTGAAACGCCGAAGAATGTCGAATCCTTTCGCAAGGATCAAGGACGTTTTTTCTCTATCGCGAAACAGAACATTTCAGCTTTTCAAATAGAAGACGATTTCATTCAGACGAAGCAGTACTATAACAACTTTATAGATGACACTTGACTAACCACTTCTATTAATCCCCATCCAATCCACCATAATCCAAACGACAAAATCAAAAGCCACTTCACAACGGGACACTCTCCAAATCGATAAGTAATCCGTGGAAGCAGTCACCGCGAGGCATAAGCTTTCCTCTTATCATATCTTTATTAATGAGTGCACTTAAATATTAAGCAGGCCTGCTGCTGCTAAGCGAAACGGTTTTCGCCCTTTCCATGTTCTAGTGTACGTCGCGGATACAACGACAACCGTCAGTATCGATGGTTGACGGTGACGCGGCCGACGCGGCGACACCACGATGTACAATGAGTGAGTTTGTAAACAAAATTTAGTAGAATTTCTAGCATTCTTTGCGATACTCGGTAAACTCTTTGTTCAAGTGTTTGTACAGTTGGGCTAGTTGCTTTGAGTCTCATACAGTCTTAACTCTCATCAGGAACATTAATATTTTCTAAAAAAAATTGTTTAATTTTTCTCATCTGGTACTCATTTATTCATTTAGCACATCACAAGTAAGTAATTTGACTGCTCATTTTAATCTACGAAACTCGGTTCCAATATGCCCTGTCCATAGAGTGTTCCTTTTCCGGCCATGTTTCTTGTCCCGGGATTCGGGATAAAAGCTGCAGCATATCTCGGGAAATATACTTTGCTGAGTTTGTTTTTTTTTTGGATTCGTTTTAGTGCCTAAACATTGACCAGACGTATCCTTTGGACTAAACCCTGCCACTAACAATACCCAAAATCCCGTGATACCAAGGCCAGAGAGGACGTAGAGGTCTCTACATACCTTTCTTCAGGAGTCCAAATAATCTTCGTTTCCCATCCCTTAGCTGTCGCAAGGACGTGCCCAGGACAGCTCTCGACCGTTGGAGGATTACATCAATCTTGCCTTAGAGTCAGCGATTAGCCCCAAATCTCTGTGTTTCGGTAACGAACGGGAAGGAGGCAATTCTCATAACAGCGATCTAGGATTGTACCACCCACAAATTTGTGCGACTTGCTTAATGCTAATGTTAATGCAAACCTGTCTGTCGTTTCTGTAATACGGAACGTGAAACCTCGGAACATCTGCTTTGCAGTTGTGGTGCTTTATACATGCGCAGGCAAAGATTTCTAAATAGTGGTTGCTTGCAACCCAGTGAGATATAGTGGTTGCTTGCAACCCAGTGGAGATCTGGAACCTGGGAAGGTCTTGGGGTTTATTAATTCCATTGCACCTGACTGGGAGACGACGCGTCGTGGCAGAAGATGATTACTTGACATATGGTAATTAGCTGGCTAGATGCGAATATCAAAACGGGACATGCCACAAAAGTTCAGCTTATTGGACGCAGTGGCTTAAATTCCCCAACAGGGGAGAAAAAAAAATGCAAACCTTGTCAATCTAAGTAAAGTTTAAGGTACTTTATTAAATTTATTTCCAGAATGATAGCTTCTGGTTCTGTGCAAATTAATAATAGAGACGGTCGAAAATCAACCAACATCTGGACAATTTCCACAAAATTGGTCATAACTCAGGAACGGAGAGAAAGCACAACTTGAAAATTTTACAGAATATAGCTTATAAAATTTTCTTTAAAAAATATATATTTTTTAATGGGATTTTTTCCAACAGTGAAATTTTTTGTGAAAAACGGTTTTCATTTTGTATTTTTTTTTTTGAACTGCTGAGAAAATTTGCTTACGACTTCAATATGAAACATTGTGTCTACGGTGCTTCGTTCTTGAGTTATGATTTTTTTTAACAAACGGCTCATATAGCACATCTGGACAATTTCCACAAAATTGGTCATAACTCAGGAATGGAGAAAAACCACATCGTGAAAATTTTACAGCTTATACAGGGTGTTAGGTTCATGAGTGTAAACTTTTTAAAGGGTAATAGAGGACCGTAAATGGTGAAAAAATTGTTCTACGCATATGGTCAAATCTCAACCGTTACGTAGTCATTGAACTTTCCATGTGTTTGATTATTATTACCCTAACTGGCTATAACTTTAAAATGGTCAAACTTATCGCAATTTTTTTACCCTTATTCGAAAGATTATTGAATTTTCTATCAAATGGCATCTTCGAATTGATTTTTTTTTTTGTTAAATAACTAAGTTTTCTAGAGCAAAATAGCTAAAAATAGTGTATTTTATATTGTTTATTTCAATTATCTTTGAAACATGCGTAATAGATTAAAATTCTTTCTTTGGCAAAGTTGTAGTCCCTGCTCCACTCTACAATTCGTTCTTTGACGTCCAACTTCAAGCTCTTATCGTTTTCTTGAAATTTTGATTGAAACATCGCATTTCAGATCATTTACAGTCCTCTATCACCCTTTAAAAAATTTGCACTCAGGAACCCAACACCCTGTATATAAAAAAACATTCACTATTAAGGAAAATTGATTGGAAAAGTCAGATTAACTATTTTCAAAGTCGGAAAAATTCTCAAAAAAAAAATGTTTTTGTTAGGAAACTTTATATACAGGGTGTTGGGTTCCTGAGTGCAAACTTTTTAAAGGGTGATAGAGGACTGTAAATGATCTGAAATGCGATGTTTGGTGGAAAACTATTTTTATATTGTATTTCTTTTTTGAATTGCTGAGAAAATTTTCTTATGATTTCACAAACAAAAATAGGTCTACGATGCTTCGTTCTTGAGTTATGATTTTTCGAAGTAGTTGGTGTCTGTGGAAAATGTTTGTTTTCCACTGGAAATTTCCGAAAAATTAGGCGACCCTGATTTTTTTAAACTTAGTTTTTGTTCATATATATATGAACCTTACCCATGAAAAAAATTTCATTAAATTCTGAGAACCTTCGTACCAATTTGTACGATCATAAAAAAAAATCCCAAGAGCAAGATCTGTGGTGGCGGAGGTAGGGGGAATCAGAGAAAATAACGCTACTTAATTTGCATACCCTTAAAAAATTGAAGCTAATGAAAACAGTTTGTATGAAACATATGGAATATGACCAGGGGCTTTTAATTGAGTATAATGAATGGATAAAATAAATCCATATTTTTCATGCAATTTAGTATCATAATTTCATTTGTATATAACTCATTATCTACTTTTTCACACTGGTTTATCATGCAACTGAAATGAGTTGCATAATGCAATATACACTAAAACCTCTTTTTATGCATGTTTTTTATGCATTTTTAATTTATGCACCTTTTTTTATGCCCTGCATAAAAAGAGGGAAAGCTACTCAGAACCAATATTGTGCATAAGAATATTTAATAATGACAGGAACTATTGCAACGGCGACCGGGGGGTGTTTACAGATGAGAGCAAAGGAAGGTTACAGGTTCGTTTTTGGGTGTTTCCGAAGGTCTCATGTGCGTTACATGGGCTCCGAGTTGGTCTTAAGGGGATTTCGGAGTCATTTCAGTAGTCTCAGAGCATTTTAGGCTGGTTTCAAAGCCGTTACGGAGGCGTTTTTAGGGGTTTTGGTTTAGGAGGATTTTTTCAGACATTTCAGGATGTTTCAGAGCATTTTCGGCGTGATTCAGAGGCGTTACGGAGAGTTTTCGGGGTGTTCGGAGCCTCTCAGGTGCGTTACATGGGATCCGAGGGCGTTTAAGGGGGATTTCGGAGGCATTTCAAAATGATTAAGAGCATTTTTGGAGTGATTCAGAGGCGTTACGGAAGCGTTACGGAGGAGTTTCCGGGGTGTTCGGAGCCCCTCAGGTGCGTTACATGAGGTCCAAGTGGGTTTAAGGTGGATTTTGAAGGCATTTCAGGACGTTTCAGAGTATTTTCTGCGGAATTAAGAGGCGTTATAAAAGCGTTACGGAGGAGTTTTCGGGGGGTTGGAACCTCTCAGATGCGTTATATGGAGTCCGAGGGGGTTTAAGGGGGATTTTGGAGACATTTCATAATGTTTCAGACCATTTTCGGCGTGATTAAGAGGCGTTACGAAAACGTTACGGAGCAGTTTTAGGGGGTTTGGAGCCCCTCAGGTGCATTACATGGAGTCCGAGGGGGTCTATGGGGGATTTTGAAGGCATTTCAGGACGTTTCAGAGTCTCTTCGGTGGAATTCAGAGGCGTTACAGAAGCGTTACGGAGTAGTTCTCAGGGTTTTCAAAGCCTCTCAGGTGCGTCACATGGGGTCCCCGGGGAGTTTAAGGGGGATATTTGAGGCATTTCAGGACGTTTCGGAGCAGACTCTGAAAAACCCTAAAACGCCCCTCAAATCTCTTGCAACGCCCTTTAAGGGCTCCTGAGATCCCTTGAATTGTCCCTAAAGCCCCTTGGGACGCCCCTGAAACCCACCTGGGGCTGTCCATAAACCACGTGGTCATTTTTTTGGGACTTTTCAAAACCCCCCCGTGTGGTCATTTGTCCATACAAAATTTTTAATTTGTCCATACAAAATGATTATTGGCCGAAACCCCCCCCCCCCATGACCACGTGGTTTATGGACACCCCCTTAATACTTTTGAAATACCCCAGAATTCCCCGGGCCCATATAGCCGAGGCGGTAAACGCACGGGTATTCAGAATGACCATGCTGAGAGTGACGGGTTCGATTCCCGGTCGGTCCAGGATCTTTTCGTAAAGGAAATTTCCTTGACTTCCTTGGGCATAGAGTATCTTCGTGCCTGCCACACGATATACGCATGCAAAATGGTCACTGGCAGAGGAAGCTCTCAGTTAATAACTGTGGAAGTGCTAAGCTGAGAAGCAGGCTTTGTCCCAGTGGGGACGTTACGCCAAGAAGAGAGAGAGAATTCCCCGTAATCCCATGAAAACACCAAAAAATCTTGTCAGGACACCCTTAAAAGGCTCCTCAAATCTCCCGAAACAACCCCTTAAAACGCCCCTGAAGCCCCTTGGCACCTCCTTTTTGGGCTCTCTGGGATCTTTCTGGAAACCACCTTACCCCCACCTCAACTGTCCAGGAGCAAGACCTATTCTTGCTAACTAGATTCTCTAATTGAAGCCCGAACTTAATTTATGCATAAATTTCCCTCTTTTTATGCCTTTTTTAATTTATGCATATTTTTAATTTATGCAGTCCCAGCTATGTGCATTAAAAGAGGTTCCAGTGTAGTTGCATAATGTTCATAATGCAACTCATTTAAAGTTGTGTAATAAAAGAATCATAATCGTCTTTCTGCAACCCGTTAAATAAAGAGGCATTTCCTTTGCTCTATTTTTTTTTTGCAACGAAATTTCCCCCCAAAAAAAACTCGTCATTTATGTGAGAAAAACACAAAAAGCTTGTTAGCATTTATAATTTTATAAAAAAATATGATTTTTTTTTAAATATCATTTCTAGCCTAGAACACGAAAAAATGGCAATTTTTGACACGATATTTTCCAATTTCAATGACATTTTTATCATGTGCTGTATTTCGTGATACATTTACTTTTGCTTTAACACATTATCATTTTTACTCATCTTACTTTTGAACAAGTTCCATTTTTTTTTCGTTTTTATTTATTTCTTAACCCATATCCGCCCAGCGTCCTATTTATAGGACAGATGCCCCGAACGCCCAGCGTCCTATAAATAGGACAGTCCTTTTGATGTGAATATCTCCAGAATTATGCAAAATTTTAGAATACTTTCTTCAGAGAAGATGTTCTCCACACCCATACCTTGCTCATAGTGGACAATATAGTATGTGATTGGTTCACTGAGTGGCGTAAACGATGCTGCAAAGAATGCATATTGACACGATCTGTGAGCATCATTTCCATTGCGAAAAAAAAGTTATTTCCCTAGAATCTTGACAATGGTTAATAATTTACAGTTCATTTTTTCGGCAGAGTTGTTAATCACACATTCCTTAGGATGTGGAGGTGGTAGCAAGGATATTTAAATTCAAGATGGCGGCTTAGGTTCCAAGATGGCGGTCAAAACTTCAGAATATATGCTTTTAACGACAATGCTGCTTCGGATATTATGCAATATGGGTATCTATCGATCGGGCTTCACAAGTAGAACTCAAAAATTAATACCTGACGCAATTTTGAAATCAAAGATGGCGGACCATATCCAAGATGGCGGCCACGGAATGGTAGTTTGAGCTATGATACCATGCAATATGAGTATGGATCGATCGGGCATGATGAGTAGAAGTAAAAAATCGATATTTAATGCCATTTTGAAATCCAAGATGGCGGACCATATCCAAAATGGCAGCCACGGAATGGTAGTTTGATCTATAGTACCATGCAATATGGGTATCGATCGATCGGGTTTCATGAGTAGAAGTCAAAAATCGACATTTGACCCTATTTCGAAAACCAAGATGAGTATCTATCGATCGGGCTTCATGAGTAGAAGTCAAAATCGATATTTGACCCTATTTCGAAATCAAAGATGGCGGACCATATCCAAGATGGCGCCCATGGAATGGTGGTTTGAGCTATGATACCATGCAATATGGGTATCTATCGATCGGGCATGATGAGTAGAAGTAAAAATCGATATTTTGCGCCATTTTGAAATTCAAGATGGCGGACCATATCCAAGATGGTGGCCATGGAATGGTAGTTTGAGCTATGATACTATGCAATATGGGTATCTATCGATCGGGCTTCATGAGTAGAAGTCAAAAAACGATATTTGACTCTGTTTAGAAATCCAAGATGGCGGCCCATATCCAAGATGGCGGCCACAGAATGAGTGCTTGAGCTATGAAACCATGCAATATGGGTATCTATCGATCGGGCTTCATGAGTAGAACACAAAAATTAATATCCGACGCCATTTTGAAACCCAAGATGGCGGACCATACCCAAGTTAGTGGCCACGGAATGGTAGTATGAGCTATAATACCATGCAATATGCGTATCTAAAGGGCAGCGGGTAGGATAAAAGGTGGAGCAGACGGTCGGGTAATGGGTCTGGGTGAATGATAGAGTAGAGGGAGTGGAGTAGAAGGTTAGGGTAGAGGATAGGGTAGACGGTAGGGAGAAGAGTAGAATAGAGAGTAGGTTTGAGGGTAGGAAAAATGTTAGGGTAGAGAGTAGGGTAGACGGTACGATTAAGCACAATATAGACTAGAGGGTACGGTAAAGGATATGGCAGTTGTTATAGTAGAGGATAGTTTAGAGGGTAGAGCAGATGGTAGGGTTATAGGTTATGATAGAGCGTAGGATAGAGGGTTGGAATAGAGGGCAAAGAAGACAATAAGGTAGAGGCTAGAGAATAGGGTGAAGAATAACTTCAGGGATTTCTGCCAGATCTGCTTTAGAAAATCCTGAAACGATTCTTTCTGAAATTTTACCCAGCATTCATTCACGGATTCCTTCTGGAATTACTTCACAGATTCATTTTAGTATACTTTCAAAGTGTTATGTCGAAACATATTCAGAGAATCCTAATGGAATTCTTTCTATGAGCCGGGATCCTCGCTCGGGATTTTTACAGCAATTCCTCCCGGGATTTCTTCTGTGATCATTTCAGGGATTCCTACCAAGCTTTCAGTTGAGATTCCCTCAGAACTCTACCAGATATGACTCTCAGAATTCCTTCTGTATATCCTCCCGGGATTCATTCGTGGATTTCACATTATCTTTTAGATGTAACTTTGATAGTGCCCAGAATAACACCATAAAATTCACATATTGTTCACGAATAAACAATCATGGAGTAGTACAAATATAAGTGGAGAAGCCGTGTAGAGTATATCTGGTTTAAATTTTATATCAAAACATGGAATGATGATGAACCTGGGCGTGTTGGTAGAATACCTGTAAATACGAGACACCGAAGACGACCATATAGTTGATGTCGAAATACGTATCTGTCAAAGGAGACACATTAAATGGAACATTACTTAACACGATTTTCTTTTTTAAATATGAAAAACTTCTGAAAAGTTTACATATGGTGAGTACGTAAAGAGAGTTTGTGGGGTGCTAAATAAAAAACTCAATTACTTTATTAGAAATAATTATCTGTGTAAAATCTAACTTCTAAAGTATTTTAACGTTTGCTTATGCCACACATAGTGAGCTCTCTTTATTTGATTTGTTAAAAAAAATAGAAATGATGAACATTTCAGTCGAAACTACATGAAATTACAAGAATCATGCATTGCATACTTTTAGGCGTTTATCGTGTTATATTTCTGCCCCAATTTATAAGTCCTTTTTCTATTCTATTTGAGTGGTTATCATCTCTCTCACTTGTTTAGAGCTGCATTTTATCTATACGGATCAGAATATAACGATAGCGTGGAAGTTGTGCTGAAGTAGAACTCAAGAAAATTCTCAGATATTGAGGATCTACAATGAAGATTTTTTTTGGAACTACACCATAGACTTCCATTTTTTTCATCAAATCATGCTTATTTTATTGGAACTTGACCTTTGATAACAAATTTATTTGAAGACTTAAATTGTGAGACACCTTGGGCGTTAACGGGTTAAACTTACTGGGGAATAAATTATGCATAATTTGTTTGCTGGATCCTGTACGTGGAAACTGTTGCGGAATTGTGGAAGACCATCCTGGGCTACTTGGTACCTTTTGAGGTTAGAAGTCAGCTTTCTACAGAAAAAAAATGTAAAAAATTGTGCATTTTTTAATCAAAAGCTCTTCAAATATTCCCAAATATCTTCGAAGATATAATTTCAATCCAATAAAGTTTTATGAAGAACAGATTTTAAGATTTTTTTTCATACACCCTCGAATTGCCTCTAAGTTAAAATTCGTGAACATAAAAAAATATCATACGCCCTTTTGAAATGGTATCTAATGCAATTGAAAAATATGGAGTCTAAATTTTGTTGTTGTTTTGAGTTGGAAATGCTCCATCGAGAAACTAGATAAATTTCAGGAACATTTCGTAAAAGAATTCCAGCATTCTTCTGAACGAATCGCTGAGAAAACTCCTATAGGAATACCTAGAACTATTCCTGGAGGAATCACGATAGAAAGCCTTGGATGTATGCCAGCAAATCTTGAAAAAAATCTCAAAAATAATTCCTGAAGGAATTCCAAAAGGAATTTCTGAACATATCGCTAAAGGAATTTCTAAAATAATATCAAACGGAATTTCTGAAGAAATTCTTGCAAAAATAACTGGAGTAATCTCTAGAGCAATTGCTAAACAAATCCTTGAAAGAATACCTGGAGTAATTCATTGAGAAATCTCAAGGAAAATCCATAGAAAATTTTGTGTAAAAACTCTTTAGGGATCCAGAAGAAACCGCAGAGAAAATCTGTGAAAGAGTCTATAATGGAATCTGTGGACAAATGTCTAGAGGAATCACTAAATGAATTCTTAGAAAACTTCCTGGACGGAAATCACTCAAAAGTGTTTTCCCTCTTTCAAATTTTAGTTAAAGAATAAATAAATAAATAAAACTTCCTGGACAAATCGCTGGAGAATTGTTTTATAGGAATCCCGAGAGGAATTCTTGGAAGAATCCCATGAAGAATTTACTAATACGAATGAACAATCACTACTCTAGCAGAAAAGTATAACAAAACTCAATAACATGCCAAGGTATTCATCCCAAATACCATTAAGTCTCGACATGCCCTTCGTTAGGATTTATACAACCCTCAAAAATAACAAGTCTTATTATTTTATTAATAAATAATGTTCGAACAACATTCGAATAGCCGGTTAAGAGCTCTATCTAGTTGCAAGTAGCAGATAAGTAGTCTTTTATCCATCAATATTCAGTTGTTAACACATCGTAGGCCTATCCACTGCATGCGCAGTGCTAGTGATAAATCTTGTAACCGTTGATCAAGTGCTTCTTTCAGGAGAAGAACGTCATTCTTGAGACTTGTGAACCCATCACTTACGCGATCAAATACATACCTAAAATTTGACGTGTTGTATTTGTTAGAAACGACAAAATAATAGGGGTACCTAGAGGGGTACTCACTAACAGATTAAATTGTTGCGTAAGCCATGGTTCTCTGCTTATTTGAAATGTTTCATTAGGGGGATTCGCTAAACAGCGTAAACTGATTAAACTGAACAAACGTCGCGATCACCAAGGCAATCTTTGATTATTACATTCGCAAAATCATGAAACATTTCAAATAAGCAGAAAATCATGGCTTACGCAGCAATTTAATCTGTTTAGTGAGTACCCATATTATTTTGCGAATGAAATAATCAAAGATTGCCTCGGTGATCGCATCGTTTAATCAGTTTACGCTGTTAGATGAATACCCCTAATAAAATTTCTTACTATTGAATTGCACATTTGTTCGATAGCTCTCTGAATTAATTCATACCAGAACATGTTAAATTAGCAAATACCACAGAAATACGAAACTCTGCACAGATACGTCAAATTGTTATTGTGGTGTAGCTCTATCATTTCGTGGAAGAACGAAGCAATAACTGTTTGAGGCCTAATAGTACAGCTTGCTTCTCGTATGATAGTAGTAAGGTATTCCCTTCTGCTCGAGTAAGGGCCAGGATCGCAGTCTATCGCTATAGACGAAATGAAACATTTCCGGCACATGGTGTTTTCGACAATTTTTTTTGTTAAGATTAGAGGCTCATCAATTTTTGTCAAGAATTTAGTAGTTCGTCATTTTCCGCATAGGTGGCACTACCATCGATTTTTTTATTCATTCGTCCTAGAGACTGTGTGGCAAAGTTTTTCATTTCGACAGAATAAAAAAAAACTTTTTCTTGGACGTCAAAATTCCACAGCCCACTGTTTTTTGAGTTATTGCATAAACAAAATTATATTCTCAAAAATCAGTGTTTCAGGCTTATTTTGATATTTGTACTAGAGACTATGTGAGTTCAAAATATTTCCTGATGCAGATATGTCATAATATTTATTGTGTACAGAGATTGGAGGTATATTGGCATTAAAAACAAAGAAAAAACCCGGAATAATGCACCTAGTGGTGATAGTGCCTTTCACGTCGAATATGTACTCATGATCTTTCCGTCGACGTAAGCATCCTGAATCCTGTGAATACTTTATTTATAAAACCAAGAACTTTATCGAATTGGGAAACTTATTGTTGGCACATACCGTCAAGGCGCCATTCACCGTGGGGGCTCCATTCACCGTGTGCCTTCGAATGTTTTTTCATTATTTCCATATTATGATTGAATGATATGACAATTTCCCTTCAATTTCACCAATACAACACTAATGCATTGTTTCCATGTCAAAATGCTCATTAGAAACATTTAAAAGTATCATTTTAACACTAACGTGTGTTTACATGAAGCGGGATTCTGCTCGTTCACTGCATTCATAGTAAAAAAACGAAAACTGCGCTAAGGTGATTTAAGCGATAAACTAAATGTAGTAACGTTTTTATTCCATCAAGAAGCAATTAAATTCACATATCAGGTATGTATTTTGCATTACCGAAGTAAGTTCAACAAGAAAGTACAATTACCCGTACTTTTTAATTGAAACAAAAAGGCACGGTGAATGGGTACCCTATAAATCAATGATCTCCATTCACCGTGCCCCATATTGTCCCATATACAGGTCGGACTCGATTATCCGGGTGACTCCAAAATTATTTCATCCCGGATAATCGAATCACCCGGATAATCGAGCCATGCATTTTTTCTTATATTTTTGATGATCTTTAATTAAGAATTGTTCGTTAAACATAGAAGCTAACATACATGACGTTGTAGTGCGTAAACTCAACGTCTGGTATTATTATAACCATGTTTTTTGAAAATGAAATTTTAGCTAAAAAATGCGAAAAAATAAAAACAATTTTCAAATACGCTAAATCCTATTTGCAGGTGTTGTATTTGATGTTTATCACATTTTTTGACAAATAGTAATCTGAAAATTTGTAAACAAAGCAAAAACAAACTTTTCCCCGGATAATCGAGCCATTTTTGCCGGATAATCGAGCCACGGATAATCGGGCCCCCGGTTAATTGAACCCCCGGATAATCGAGTCCGACCTGTATCTAGAAAAAATCGAAAATTTGAACATTCGTTTTTCTAATAAAATCTTGCAAGTTATTACTTGAAATGATTTTAAACGAAGAAAATTCCCTTGGCTGGGTTGTTTAGATCATTTTTAAACAAAGTAGAATAAAATTTCTCATACACGGTGAATGGGTCCCTACTACCACGGTGAATGGTCACCTACCACGGAATTAGGCAACCCTACTACCCTTTACTAATTGTACTATATCACCAAATTTTGTGAAAAAATTTCTACTTCTGTGGATTTTGCTTTAATTTCATCCTATAATGAAGGCAATTAAAAGCGGCACCAACAATGTTTATAAGACTGGTGTCAAATGACAGCCCTTATTTGCCCCGAATCCTCTTAGATCCACGGTGAATGGTGCCTTGACGGTATTTTCGATGTTATGTTCAATGCCCAGTCAACACACGATCGCATATAATGTTGAATAGGATGCAAAAGTGGAGGCGATATACGCACACTTTACACGCGGTTAAATGGAAGCATGTACGCATATGGCCTCCACTTTTGCATCCTATTCAACATCATATAAGACTTTGTGTTGGCTGGGTGTATAGGCAGAGCTGAAAATCAGACCTCTTGGTTGACTGCGTGACCACCTTTACTATTACTGGAGGCCGATCAATACCAAGACGATAATAATAAGCTAACATATAATTCACAACCAAAAATTACAAAACTTTTTTCTATACACTTTAGGCTATATTTTATTATCATTTGGTTACTAGATTCATAAAATTTGACAAAAAAATAAAAGCAAGTGAAATTTTTCATACTGAGTCCAATTCAAATTTGAACCATATAACAGAGAGCGAGAAGCAACAAGTAGGATCAACATTTTGCGCAGTAAATTTTGGAGCAAAAGGGGATTGGAAAACTTTGTTCGAGGTTGATGCGATTAAATTCAAATTTCCCCATGCAACCCCCATTCTACTGTATATTTACACCTCGGGAATTTGAAAAAGTTTGATTTGATGTGCCTGCTTCAGTTTTGTGAAGATTTTGATCGCTTACACATATTTATCGCTTGCATTGACTATTTTCACTGTTTATCACTTCCCGTGAGATACCCGGAACCGGTTCCAAGACTGTACCTATTGTCTCAAATATGGTCTGAGACTAGTTTCTTGCTAACTGTTCAACAGGTTTTTTGAAAAGCCGAAAATTGATGTGCATGCATGGATTTGATTCATTTTACATTTTGGTGATTCTGGCGGGACATACAAAACGGGTTCTGGAACACTACCGGTAGTCTCTAATGTGGACTATTTTCTTGTAAACCGTTCATCAGGTTATCAAAAGACACGCGATTTAATGTGTCGCATGCATGGGTTTGGCTCCCATATGCACTTGACCGCTTGCAACGGGACACCCGGAACCGGTTCCGGAATACTACTGCTTGTCTCATATATGGTCTGAAACCATTTTCTAGCTAACCGTTCATCAGGTTATCTACAAAGCCGCGATTTGATGTGTCGTTCGTATGCATGGGTTTGGTTCACTTTTATATTTGACCACTTCCGGCGGGACATCCGCAACCGATTCCAGAGCACTACCGGTAGTCTCTGCTGTGATATAAGACTTTTTTTCTGCTTACCGTTCTTCAGGTTACCGATAAAGCTGCTATTCAATGTGTCGCATGCATGGGTTTGGTTCCCATCTACATTTGACCACTTCCGGCGGGACACACCAAACCGGTTCCGGAATACTACTGGTTTTCCTAAATATAGTCTGATTCCGTTTTATTGCTAACCGTTCATCAGGTTATCTAAAGAGCAGCGATTTAATGTGTCGCATGCATGTGTTTGGTTCGATTTTATATTCGGCCACTTCCGGCGGGGCACCCGGAACCGGTTACGGAACACTACCGGTAGTCTCTGTTGGATCAAAGGCTATTTTCCTGCCCATTGTTCATCAGGTTATTGAAAAAGCCGCTATTTGATGTGTCACATGCATGGATTTGGTTCACTTTTATATTTGGCCACTTCCGGCGGGACATCCGGAACCGATTCCGGAACATTACCGGTTCAGATATGGACTGAGAGTATTTTCCTGCTAACGGTTCGTCAGGTTATCGAAAAAGCTGCGGTCTGATGTGTCGCATGCATGGTTTTATAGCATTTTCATATCTGTCCCCTTCCTGGGGTACCGGTCCGGAACACCTAAATGGCCATAACTCCGGAAAGGCTGAACCGATTCGAACCATGTTCAATAGGAAACAATGGGACCATATTCCGCATCGAATGAACCGTCGGTCATTAAAATCGGTTGAGGTTTACTGCCTAAAAGTTATGTGAGTTTTTTTGTACACACACATACAGACACACACACACGCACACACATACATACACACACAGACATCACCTCAATTCATCTAGCTGAGTTGATTGGTATATGTGACTCGACCCTCCGGGCCTTCTAACAAAAAGTCATTTTTGGAGTGAGCATATAGCCTTTCCAGTACACTTAGTGTACGAGAAAGGCAGAAACATGCTATTTTCAAATTAAAATGTCTCCCAAAGCACGAAATGAAATGCAAAAATAGCTGAACGTCCATAATATCCCGGATTCTAATTTACCCCAGGTACTTTAAGTTATTTCTAAAATATTTTTTGAAATAAGATTTCACGAAATCCATCCAGTTTGTTTGCTTCGCGAATAAACATTTTTATCTGGAAATATGCTAGTAAGAACGAGTGTGATAATTGTTGGAGAAACGATGTAACCAAGTGGAATTACGTTCGAAAAATGAGACATCGCCAGCAATTACGCACCTGGATATTACAAAATAATTTGATGTGAGATCTATATTCATACGAAAATCATTAGGAAGTCTAGAAAAAAAATCTTGTTTTAATTTAATGTTAATATTCAACATCATAAACATATACTAAACCGCCCTGAGAATAGAAGAATCCTTTCACAAAGAAGGAACATTGACAAGATGCAGGAGGGTAAACGCCCGGTACTGCCGAAATATGTGTTGCGGAATGAAAGATTAACTTCTGTTGTGCAGACAGAGACGCGTTCGCACAGGAACTTTCTCTTCATGTAAGCAAAGTGCTATTAAACGGTATGGGATGGCTGCAGCAGCAACAGCAGCTGAGTCCGCCTCATGTGTGATGTAGGCGAAGTAGAATCAAGAACGGGAATTAAAATTCTGGTATGAAATTATTCACCATCTGGATTCACCGACCGGCAACAACGAAGAACGAGGGTGGCGTTGTTGCGGCTAAGGAATAAAGTGGCTAGCGAAATTCAACCATATGCACCACACACGTGTCAAAATTAAAAATGCTCGTGCTTCGAGAGGTGGTTTGAGGGCGAAAGGAAATGGTAATTTAGAGAATATGTTGGAGAAGGTGCTGAAAAATATGAAAACACATTTAAATTCACGGTGTATACACTTTTGATGAAAAGTTTTCAAAAGTTGATTGAAGGAAATGCAAATATGAATAGAAGAATATTTTGAATATTAATATATTAAATAGGATTTATCTATCAAGAAAGTAGAATTACCATCACCAAAACTCACGTGGGAGAATCTAAAAAATACTTTAAAATTAAACTTTAGAATAAAATTCAGAACACTGTATTGATTTATCCATCCAAAACGGTGCATAACCGTTCCAAAAGCGGAACCATCAAACGGCGAATAAAATTTGTCAAAACCACAAGACCATGAATCAAAACTTTCATCGTCATCGAGCTCGAGAACGAAGAAACTTTGCCAAATCGCTCTGTCTCTTCTGGCTGAACCCATACAAAATTCTATAAACTATGATCCTTCGAGCTCTCATTGAAGCCGCCGTTGGCGCTTACTGAAGGAAACGACAACGCGATGGACCCACAGCACAAAAGAGGACGACCAACCAGGACGACGACGACGGCGTGACACATACTATCTCATCCGCTTCTCGTCGCTTAATGGGAAATCCATAAATATGATCCCCTTTCTTAAATCTTCGAGGTATGGCTCGCAGAGTTTCTGCTGTTCTGGTAGTACTGAATGAATGGTAGCTTACCGTTCGAGAGCGAATTCGGAATGTTTCTCTGAACAACTTTGGATGAAAATGTAACAACACCACACCATGAATTTTCAAAAGCACAGATCTGAAGAACCAAATGACGGTTTGCTCTGAAAGGTTGATCGATTGGTCACCACTAGCGGGTCATAAATGAGGGGGTTAGAAGCAAAGGGATGTAAGTGATAAAAACCCACTTTCGAATAAATGAGATTAAAAGTTTTCCGCCGATTTTTCATCCCATATAAAATGTATGAAGTTTCAAAATCAACCCAATTTTCCCTGATTTATTGTAATTTTTCCAATCATCGTAGAAAAAATCTTAAAAAAGTTCCTGAAAGCTTGAAATCTGAAGAATTTTATGATACACTCAGCTCAAAATCGACAAAATGGTCACTTACACCCCTTTGATTCTGGGACCCTCAAATAGATAAAATTGTCAGCGCTTCCTGCCAAACATAATAAGTTAACCGTCGGAAATGAACCAGCCCCTGACTGAAACTCTCGAAAATGAAAATAATAATAATAATAGAAGATAATAATAAGTATTTGAGAATGAATTTTGATTTTTTGTTTTCTTCAAATCAATTGGCTTCTAGTGCAGTGACGAAATCAAACCCCTAACGGTACCCTAACCACCCAGTCAGTGGGTGGTAGTAGCGAACAGAAGTCCACAGAATCGTTTGCAACCATTTATCTCACCATGGCTCTCTGACAACAATTCGTTGATTCTCACCGCCGCGCCAACGATCCATCGCTTTCTCTCGCTCTTGCGGAAGTTTCGTATTCGGTCGTTTCGTTTGAGTGACTGATTCGAGTCGGTTATTTATGGCACTCAGTGAGTTGTGGGCACCATCCCTACAGCCACATAACAAACTGAGGAATGTTATTTCCGTGAAGAGCGGGTGGGTTGGGAAATGAGTTACTGTGGGTGACCCACCCCTTCCGAGCAATAACATCAGATTTTTCGTTCGGTAGTGTGGGGTGTTAAATGGAAGCAATACGATCTTTTAAGCTGATACAAACCAGCGCGACTTTCTCTTAGTGTCAGCAATAAGCATTTTTATTAGGTTTTTGTTTTTTTTTATCGTAATATCTGTTTTTAACCCTTTATAAGGCCGAGACAACCAGGCACGGAATCCCCTCGTTCTACATTGGAATATAAAGTACATGTGGTGTAATGAACTAAAACGTCTTTATTTTCAAAAAATTCGATGGTCGATTTTGTATGAAAAAAATTGGTCTAAATTTCAACTTTTTGTCAACAAAGTTTAAAATGTTGTTATTTTGTGATGCGTTTATCAATCATGCTGATTTTTTGACAGGTTATTGCCCTAATATTCATGAGGTTCTTGTGTGGATTTGAACTCGATTGGTCAATTATTTTGGACCATATGACAATTTTAGTAAATCCCCATTTATTATAGAACCTTTTTTCAAAAGGCCGAGTTTCTAAAAGTAATGAAGCAATCAAGTTGAAATTTTGTTCACAAGTAAAAGTAACAAAGGCTTTTCATTCCCCATCATTCGATTTTCATTTCGCTCACCACAGCAGAAGTTCGAGCTTATAAACCTTTATGCACTCAAAAATGGCGGTTTTTGGAGAGATATTTTGTTCTAAAAAAGCCCATTCATATTTGCTATGGCTTAAAAAAATCATGAGTGCTCACAAAGGCCTAATGTGCCCATCAGTTAAAACAGAAGTTGTAAAAATTTTCAAAACGAACAGAAAAAAATATGTGTATAAGGTGGCAATATAGTTGCCACTGCCTTATAAAGGGTTAAGGTTCAGGAATTTTTATTCTACCTGTTGAGGATTGTCTGACGTCATGATTGACCATCACAATAGAATGATATTTGCTATACAAACTTTGTTCATATTTGCTATACCTTTAGCCTTGGTAAACATTGGAGCCAATGCAATCTAGTAGGCGATGTGGTATCGTCATTCATTCGTATAAATTCTTTTCTCTTTTCTCGCAACCAGCAACTAAAGCAGACGTGTTTATTGTAAGTATGAGACTCAAGAACTTACACTACCCTTCAATTGGGTTGTTGAATGAATAAAATATTGCTTTTTTATATAGCCTACTCGAAAGAGCTCATTTTTCTGAGTATAACGTGATTTTATTGGGCTTTAATACCTTTATTTTGATAATTAAAATAACAAAACAGTTTTAATTTTTGTGGATAGAATGACAGTTCAATCGATAAAATGACAGTTCTACCCGAACAAAAAAAAAATCCCATACAAACTTTAAATGCATTTTAAAAATAGTTCCTGGACCCAAAAATTAAGAAATTTTGGATTTCGACTAATTTTTGGGCGGAGAATCTGATTATGGAATAATCTTTATACCCCTAAAGAACCCAATTTGATCTTTATGAGAGTTTTATCTGTAGTTATTCAAGTCTTTCACTTGAAGTAAAACAATGTTCTTACATTTAAACTTCATGCCGTGATTACATATGTCTGCTTTTATGAAACATTGGCAGTAAACCTAGACGACAGCTGATCAGAAAAGTTTCCATTCCATTTATACAATTGTAAGATTTGGACAACATTTAGCACCTTGCGGACAACCACATTGCCGCAACGCAATGGAAGAAGTAAACATGTTTGGCCTCTTCCGGCAAAGTAAATGTTTACCAACTTTTGGTGAGCCATTGCCAGGTTTATTTATATCGCCATCTAAAGCTTGTCGGTACTCGGTAGCTGCTGCTTATGATGTACTCACTACTCAATTATCACAACGTAGCAGCTTCCGATAAGCTGCTTTCTAGCCGCAGATGTCAAAAATATGTACACTGCCCGCCTATGCATGTGTTTTGCCTTTCTTGATTATCAATGTGTACTAGTGTTTTTAAGGAGTAGGCAGCTATATTTTCTATATTGAATATATTCTTTAACTCACTTGTATACTTACCTAGTTGCAAAGGTAGAGAAATAATAAACTAAAAATTTTGTCAATATGGCATATTAAAATAAGTCGAAATAATTGACAAAAGAATCAAAATTAACACTCTATTAATTGAAAATTTGGGCAAGAAAATCCTCCTGAGCTTTAATCTTGATATGTGTTGAAGAAAAAATTTCGGGGGAATGCAAGGAAAAAAAATCTACACTAACAAAATGAAATTATTGTATTTTTTTTTTTAAATTTTTTTAGTGTATTTGTTTTGTTTTTTTTGCCTTTCTCGTACACCAAGGTGTACCGAAAGGCTATATGTTCACTCCAAAAACGAAAATTTGATAGAGCCTCCGGAGGGGTCAAGTCTTATATACCAATCGACTCAGCTCGACGAATTGAGGTGATGTCTGTGTGTGTGTATGTGTGTGTGTGTGTATGTGTGTGTGTGTATGTGTGTGTACAAAAAAACTCACATCACTTTTTGGCAGTAAACCTCAACCGATTTTATTGACCGACGGTTCATTCGACGCGGAATCTGGTCCCATTGTTTCCTATTGAAAATGGTTCAGATCGGTCCAGCCGTTCCGGAGTTATGGCCATTTAGGTGTTCCGGACCGGTACCCCAGGAAGGGGCCAGATATGAAAACGCTACAAACCCATCCATGCGGCACGTCAAACTACGGCATTTTCGATAACTTGATGAATGGCAAGCAGAAAAATAGTCTCAGACCATATCTGAACCGGTAGTGTCCCGGAACCGGTTCCGGGTGTCCCGCCGGAAGTGGCCAAACATAAAAGTGAGCTAAACCCATGCATGCGACATATCAAATCGCGGCTTTTTCGATAACGTGGTGAACAGTAAGCAGGAAAACATTCTCAGACTATATCGGAACCGGTAGTGTTCCGGAACCGGTTGCAAATGTCCCGCCGGAAGTGGCCAAGTATTAAAGTTAACCAAACCCATGCATGCGACATATCAAATAGTGGCTTTTTTGATATACTGATGAACAGTGAGCAGGATAATATTCTCAGACCATATCTGAACCGGTTGTATCCCGGAACCGGTTCCGGGTATCCCGTCGGAAGTGGCCAAATATAAAATTGAAATAAAACCATGCATGTGACATATCAAACCACAGCTTTTTCGATAACCTGATGAACAGTAAGCAGGAAAGCATTCTCAGACCATATCGGAACCGGTTCCAGATGTTCCGCCGGAGGTGGCAAAGTATAAAAGTTAATTAAACTCATGCAAGGGACATATCAAATCGTGGCTTTTTTTTATATCTCGATGAACAGTAAGCAGGAAAATATTTTCAGAACATATCTGAATCGGTTGTGATCCAGAACCGGTTCCGGGTGTCCCGCCGGAAATAGCTAAATATAAAAGGGAACCAAACCCATGCAAGCGACACATCAAATCGCGGATTTTATGGCATCTTGATTTGACAAAAAAAAATCCGGCAATATTGGGGACAACCGGTAGTGTTCCGCAACCGATTACGGTTGCCCCATCGGAAGTGGTCAAATGTAAAGGAGAATCAAACCCATAAATTCGACACATATAATGACTTTTTAGGTAATCTGATGAGCGGTTAACAAAAAAAATCATAGACCATACTTTGGAAAACCAATAGTGAGCCGAAACCGGTTCCAGGTGCCCCGACGGAAGTGATCAAATGTAGAAAAAACCAAACGCATACACGCAGCACACTAAATAACGGCTTCTTCGATAACGCGAAGAACGGTCAGCAAGAAAATAGTCTTAGGTCAGTAGTGTTCCGGAACCAGATTCGAGTGCCTCGCCGGAACTGGCGAAATGCACGAATGAACCAAACCCATACATGCATTACATCAATTTGCGACTTTTTAGGAGAACTGAATAATAATTTGCATGAAACTAGTCTAAGACCACATCAGGGACAATCGATAAGTGGTAAAATGTGAACCAAAAGTTGTAAATGTGAAATTGAATCAAATCCATGCGTGTCGTACCATAAAACCACGCTAATTCGACAATGATTGCTGTCAAATTACCTGTGTAAACTTTCAATTCGATAAACTAACTCTATTTTAGTTTTGTTTAGATTGTATGATTTGTTTTTGAACACAAATCTTACAGATATTGTGGTGGTACGAATTGATAGCTTGTACATTTTACGATTGTCGGCTTCCGAGGTTCACTGCGGTTGATCACCAAACGGATCAGATGTCGGAATGCACCAAATTAAAAAGTGTCTTATTAAGGAGTGATGAATACGCGGGGTTTGACAGTACATCAATTAGCAGCTTTTTTGATAACTTCTTCTTCTTCTTTATAGCTCGACGTTCGCATTGGAACTTGGCCTGTCCCTCTTCTACTTAGTGTTCTTTAGAGCACTGCCACAGTTAATAATTGAAGGGTTTTCTTTGACCGCCATTGCATGAATTTGTATATTGTGAGGCAAGTTCAAAGACACACTATGCTCAGGAAGTCGAGAAAATGTTCCCGACCGGAACGGGAATCAAACCCGCCGTTTCCGGATTGGCGATTCATAGCCTTAACCACTAGGCCAACTGGAGAACCTTTTTAGATAACACGATGATCGATAGTCAATTCAATGATGGCTTTGATAAAATGCTTGCTTTTCTTAAAAATATCAGGATTCAGGAACACTTTGACTTACGTCGATGGAAAGATCGTGAGAACATATACGACGAGAAAGGCACTATCACCTCTAGGTGGATTAATTTGGGTTTTTTTTAATCAATGTTTAGTGATTGATTTAAGTCAGTTTGAAGCTTATCCAAGGTAAATAATTATTAATAACATGAATTCAAATTATATACCATTTGGACTTCGGTACCTTGTATCTCTGCAACTAAAAAACGTAAAGACTTAAAATTTCGGAATATTCTAAATTGAAGTAAAAATTTCATACAATTCGGACTACGTGGTTTATGAACAGCCTCTAAGAAGGTTAATGCACAGCAAGATGCACAGTGCATGCTCCATGACAGTCCGATTTCCAGGGATGGGACGCACTGGTATGTATCCCGAGGGCCCTGGTCCTAATGCTTTGGCTAAATGCCTGCAAAGCATTGCATGCCGCGGTTGCTAAGGTAAACTTTCCTAAATCTTTGACGTTTCGTGGCCTTGTTGCTAACGATTCGGAAATTTCACCAACTTTCCATGGGTTGTTTGATTGAACTAAAAACGTGGGGATCGCGGCCGTAAGGAAGCGTGTTGATTTACGTCTTGCTGGTAGCACCTCTCCAGGAGCTCTTGCAGAAATTCCATCGTGGTTTCTCCACAAATTTCTTCCAGGACCCCTTCCGGGATTCCGAGGGAATTATTTATGATATCCTTCCTTTAGAAGTTCCATCTGCGATTCTTCCAGGTATTTCTTTTGAGATTCCGAATGTGGTTCCATCTGGGATTCCCTAGGAGCTCTCGTCAGAATTTCTCCAGCAATTCCTCCCGGGACTCCTTCAGAGATTCTTTCCGGATTTCTTAAGAAATACCTTCTGGGATTCCTGAGGAATCATCCTACATGAGTTCTTGGAATTCCAAAATTTCTCTACCTAGAAATTCATTCCATGATTCTACCTGAAATTTCTTCTAGAATTATCTCAGCAGTTTTACTGGGATTCCTCCATGAATTCTTACCGCGGTTTTTTTCAGAAATTTATTTCAGGATTCTTCCAGAAGTCTTTTCTGTAATTCATCGGAGAGCTCCATAAGAGATTATTTTTGGGGTTTCTTCAGAAGTTAGATTTTAGAAGAAATTCTTGAATAAGGAACTAATAAGATTATTTCCAAGGTAATTCTACAATGAATTCATTTCTGAAAGGAGTACTTGGAGCAATTACGGAAGAAGCGAATGAATTCCAGGGAGAGTTCCCCGACGAATCTCGTAAGGAACTCTGAAGCAATCCTGAAATGATCTTACGAGGAGTCCCAACAGAAATTCTTGGAGGAATCCAGGAAGGAGGTGCTGAAGAAATCCTGGAAGTTGCAAAAAACATTTTTTGCAATTTCTCATCGTAATAGGCTGTTTTACCTCACGCAAAGCTGACAGGAAAAGGCCTACTTTTCCACACCAAATAAACAGTGCTGAAATGGTTCATTACAGCACTGATTTGCGTTGCGTAATGAACCATTACAGCACTGTTTTCAGTTCTGGTCAACTTCTTGATACTTTGTGGACGCAGTTTTGAAAAATTGTGACAATCGCACAGTATAACCTGTTATGTTCAGATTTTCTTAAACATGGCTATGAACATCAGTATGCAGTTTGATGAAAATGTTTTGTTAAAAACTATCCTCAAGGGTAATTTATGAAATTGCAAAAAACGTTGTACGCAACTCGGTGCAGAACTCGATTTTTCCAGCACTCGTCGTAATTATCCAACTCGGCAAGCCTCGTTGGATAAATGTACGACTCGTGCTGTAAAAATCGTCATTCTGCACCTTGTTGCGTAAACTACTATTTTGCAAGTTCATAAATTACCGCTTGAGGATAGTAATGACTGTAATGAACCATTACAGCACTGTTAATTTGGTGTGGGAAAGTAGGCCTTTTCCTGTCAGATTTGCGGGAGGTAAAACAGCCTATTACGATGAGAAATTGCAAAAAATACCTTTTTTTGCTCATGCTTGACCCTTACTTACCTTACCGGTCAGGCTAAGGCCGGGGTGGCCTCTGCTGTACATAGTAGCCGCCTCCATTCCACTCGGTCCATGGCTGTTTGTCTCCAGTTCCGCACTCTGCGTAGGGTCCGCAGATCGTCCTCTACTTGGTCGACCCACCTAGCTCGCTGCGCTCCACGTCTTCTTGTACCGGTCGGATGACTCTCGAGAACCATTTTAGTCGGGTTGCTATCCGACATCCTGATGACGTGACCCGCCCACCGTAGCCTCCCGATTTTCGCGGTATGGACGATGGTTGGTTCTCCCAGCAGCTTATGCAGCTCGTGGTTCATTCGCCTTCTCCACGTCCCGTCTTCCATCTGCACTCCGCCGTAGATGGTACGCAACACCTTCCGTTCGAAAACTCCAAGGGCGCGTTGGTCCTCTGCACGTAGCGTCCATGTTTCGTGCCCATAGAGGACGACCGGTCTAATCAACGTTTTGTAGATGGTTAACTTCGTGTTACGGCGAACTTTATTCGATCGTAGAGTTCTGCGGAGTCCAAAGTAGGCACGATTTCCTGCCACAATGCGCCTCTGAATTTCTCTGCTGGTGTCGTTGTCGTCGGTCACCAGTGAGCCCAAGTACACGAATTCTTCAACCGCCTCGATTTCATCACCGTCGATATGAATTCGGGGTGGCGGGCGCGGTGATTCCTCCCTGGAGCCCTTTGCCATCATGTACTTTGTCTTCGACACATTAATGACTAATCCGATTCGCCTGGCTTCACTCTTTAGTCGGATGTACGTTTCCGCCATCGTCTCAAATTTACGAGCAATAATATCAATATCATCGGCGAAACCAAGCAGCTGAACGGACTTCGTGAAAATCGTCCCACTCGTGTTTATCCCCGCTCTTCGTATTACACCCTCCAAAGCAATGTTGAACAGCAAGCACGAAAGACCATCACCTTGCCGTAACCCTCTGCGAGATTCGAAGGGACTCGAGAGTGTCCCTGATACTCGAACTACGCACATCACTCGATCCATCGTCGCCTTGATCAACCGTATCAGTTTATCCGGGAATCCGTATTCGTGCATAATCTGCCATAGCTGTTCTCGATCGATTGTATCATACGCCGATTTGAAATCGATGAACAAGTGATGTGTGGGCACGTTGTATTCGCGGCATTTCTGCAACACCTGGCGGATGGCGAACATCTGGTCCGTTGTAGCGCGTTCACCCATGAATCCAGCCTGATATTGCCCCACGAACTCTCTTGCAATCGGTGATAGACGGCGGCATAAAATTTGAGAGAGTATCTTGTAGGCAGCGCTCAGTAGTGTGATCGCGCGGTAGTTCCCGCAATCCAACTTGTCGCCCTTTTTGTAGATGGGACAAACGATACCTTCCATCCATTCCTCCGGTAATACTTCCTCCTCCCAAATCTTGGTAATGACCCAGTGTAGTGCTCTCACCAGTGCTTCTCCACCGTATTTTAGAAGCTCGCTTGGTAGTTGATCTGCTCCAGCGGCTTTGTTGTTTTTCAACCGGCCAACCTCCTCCTCAATCTCTTGAAGGTCAGGGGCCGGAAGTCTTTCGTCCTGTGCACATACTCCTAGATCTGTTACCACGCCACCTTCGGTACTTGCAACGTCGCCATTGAGGTGCTCATCGTAATGCTGCCGCCACCTCTCGACCACCTCACGCTCGCTCGTGAGAATATTCCCGTGATTATCTCGGCACATGTCGGCTTGTGGCACAAAGCCTCTGCGCGAGCGGTTCAGCTTCTCGTAGAACTTTCGTGTGTCCTTAGCGCGGTACAGCTCTTCCATCGCTTCGCGATCTCGTTCTTCCTGCTGGCGCTTCTTCATCCGGAAGACTGAGTTCTGCCTGTTCCGCGCCTGTTTGTAACGTGCCTCATTCGCTCTCGTACGGTGTTGCAGCATTCTCGCCCATGCTGCATTCTTCTCGTTTTTCAACTGTTCACATTCGCCGTCGTACCAGTCGTTTCTGTGATTCGGAGTCGCGAAGCCTAGAGCTGCAGCCGAGGTACTACCTATGGCGGATCGGATGTCCCTCCAGCCAACTTCAAGTGTAGCTGCGCCAAGCTGCTCTTCCGTTGGTAGGGCCACTGCTAACTGCTGCGCGTAGTCTTGAGCCACTTCTACGTTACGAAGTTGCTCGATGTTGAGCCGCGGCGTTCGACTTCGACGCGTGGTGATAACTGTCGAAAGTTTTGAGCGCATGCATACAGCGACTAAGTAGTGATCCGAATCTATATTCGCACTGCGGTATGTGGGGACGTTGGTTATATCTGAGAAGAATTTACCGTCGATTAGAACGTGGTCGATTTGGTTTTCTGTTTGATGGTCGGGTGATCTCCAGGTGGCTTTGTGGATATCTTTGCGGGGGAAGAAGGTGCTTCGGACTACCATACCACGGGAGGCTGCAAAGTTTACGCATCGCTGGCCGTTATCATTCGATACGGCGTGCAGGCTGTTTCGCCGGATTACCGGTCTGTACATTTCCTCCCTTCCTACCTGCGCGTTCATGTCGCCGACAACGATTTTCACGTCACGCGGCGAGCAACCATCGTATGTTTGCTCTAACTGCGCGTAGAACGCTTCTTTCTCGTCATCGGGTCTCCCTTCGTGTGGGCAGTGGACGTTGATGATGCTGTAGTTGAAGAAACGGCCCTTAACTCTCAACATGCACATCTTTGCGTTGATCGGCTGCCACCCGATCACACGTTGTCGCATCTTGCCCAACACTATAAATCCTGTTCCCAGTTCATTGGTGGTGCCACAGCTTTGGTAGAAGGTAGCCGCTCGATGCCCGCTTTTCCACACTTTCTGTCCAGTCCAACAAAGTTCCTGCAACGCCACGATGTCGAAGTTGCGGGGATGTAGTTCGTCGTAGATTATCCTGTCACATCCTGCGAAACCTAGTGACTTGCAATTCCATGTTCCAAGTTTCCAATCGTAGTCCTTATTTCGTCGCGTGGGTCTTTGCCGATTGTATCGAGTCGTATTTTCTCCTATGTTATTCGCAATGGGGATTTTTACGGGTGGCTTATTGGGCCTACGCCAACACTCCTGTCTCGCCGGAGGGCCATCGTGCCAGTTCTGTTTAACGTCCCAACCAACACTAGGACGACCACGCTGATGGGGCTACCACCTTGGATCTAGCTGGGCGTGGTGCAGCGTTTCTTACTCAGCCGCTGGATGCCAGAACAGACGCTGTTTGAGCCGCACCTCCTTGGTGAACAGACACTCGGATCGTACCTCCTCAATCTAGCTGAAGTCAGAAGGACAACAGTGCCCAGGCTGCACTACCAGCTAAGCACACAACTCTTAGCTGGCGGTCTTTGTCATCGCTTGACCCGTGGAAGCATGAGGTAGGAACTTGTGAGGACCAGAGCAATATTGGACGCTCTCCTTATCGACTCACCGTTTTGCAGCCCTCATGCTTGACCCATACAAATTATCTAAGGTAAGAAGATCGAGAGATTGATGCGGTTTGATGGAAGTGTGTGCCAGTGCCTTACAGAGAACGCATGACTGTACAGTGTATTTTTTCCATACAAGCGTGTCCCATACTACTGTACACTTGAATGACGACAGTTTTCCACCCAAACGCCATCCTAAAATGCATTCATAACAGTTGCTGGTGGGTGCCCGAGAATTTGACACTCACTTTTCTCAACAACTTTCACCAACAAACTCCGATGACAAATTTGAGTTGAGTCTCGCTACAGACACCGACCTGAACGGACGCACAGTTTTCCGCTCTCGGGTTTTCCCTAACCAACAACGCGATACGAACGCGAGTTTTCCCGTCGTGTGTTATCCTAGACATTCCATCGTGTTTCTATCGTTAGTGACACTCTGAGAGGGTGAGCGTCTGAGAGCTTGCTCTTTGGAACAGAAATTTTCTCTCAGTCCACGCTGCTGCACGCTGGCATTAGCATTGGAACGCGCGTGTGATGTGAAAAGCGAAAAAGGAAAAGCGTTACGAGCTGTCGTCGGGAGTCGGGTGGAATGTGGACGTTCCGTCGGATGCTGTTTTCTCTTTGATCTCATCTCGCTTCATCACTGACTGCTGGCTGTCACCGACGTCCGCCACATCTCACTTTCGCTCGCCTACTACGCCGGACGGGTGGCGGGTGGTTTTTGAGGCGTCCGTCGTCGCTTGGGTGTGTTTGTGCGACGACGACGCGCGTATATTTTCCTTGGCCCGTGAAGCGCAGCAACCCATAAGCAAGCAGGGCTGGGAAATTTATAATACAGACACAGAGCCTGCTGTGACGGGTGACCAGGGTCGTGCAATTTCGAAAGGAAAACATGACGTACGACGACTGTAGCAAATCGTTTCCCATGCGAACGGACTGCTGTGATGCTTCATCTCTCACCCAGCAACACATTCGTTCGTTGCTGCTACAGAAACAAGTGTGTATGAAACATGGGATGATACACTTGGATTTTCGTTTCATTTATGAGTCATTGAAATACTTCAACATGCTAAAAACACTATTTAAACCACATTTTTAAATAGTGGTGCACGTCAATAGAATGATAATTATGTTTTATGAAAGAGGATAACAAATTCGACCACTTAAATCCAATTGACCGGCGCCCGTAACCATTGAGAGACTAGCGCGCACCAGTGAGACACTAATGCTCTGACGGGTGAAGCACAAGCAATGCGACCGGGTGGGAGACTACCGAGTGCTACGATGAGTGGAAAAGTTTTTTTTAACGACAGAGTCATTAGAAAAATGTATGAAACACTTGAAGTGACTCATTCAAATGTTGCATGAAAGTGTATCATTGAAACGAAATTGTACGCCCCTGCGGGTGACTGGTGCGCCGGATGCTTTGGGGTGGTGTTTGTTGTGTGCCGCTCTAAAAGAGTGTTGTCTTCTCTCGACGGTCGTCAGTCAGTCAGGAGACAGTGACGAGATTTCGACGGTCGAACGGTTCCTCCACGAGTTGGGGCGACGATGAGCCAAGTGTAAATATACAACCAAAAACCATCATCCAGAGATCCCGGAGTTAGTTCTTGGTATCCTTCCTTGGTTCGGGGCGCGGATTCCGCTCGGTGTCGCTGTGCTGTAGTGTATCTAACGTATTCTTCCTCTCTCTCTTGGTGTGTGCGAGTCAATTTTTCTTCCAAGATTGCCACTCTCGGTGGTGGTCCATGTTGATGCCAATCAATCAATTTTTCACTAGACTGGAAATCTTGACTTGTGATTTCGACGTTTGAAGTGTGTTTACTAACGGGAAAACCATCGAATTCTCTGTCCTTTCCAGGTGAACTAAAAAATTGTATGAAACTGATCGGATTAAAGTTCCTGTGATTGAAGTGATTCTCGAGTGATAGTGCGTGATAGCGGAAGAAAAAAATCTGACAGATTTATTAAACACCATCAAAGTGGAAGGCGAATTTGACGCAGTGCTGTAAACTACCATCGAAGATACATCCAAACGCAGAAGCCTTCGCAGAAACGCTGTTCCCCCACAATTCGGTAAGTGCTAAATCGTTCGGTAAATCACTCGATCCATCATCAACAAGCAACGCACACAAAATCAAACCATGCTCTGTCACCGACGGCCGCCATTTATGCAATTAAATTTTATTTGTTTTCCTCCTGGGTGATGATCAACCACCTTGCTTCTGCTATGCCTAAATATTTGCTCACCGCTCGCTAACTCATCCACTCCGGAATTGCTCGAGCTAGGTACCGATGGTTTTACACACATGCATGCATAACAGGACATAGATGCGTAGCACGATGGGCGGCGGTAGGCACACACTGTCGTCGGTCGGTATATCATTACGGAAAGGATAACTCATTTTTCTGTGGAGGGGGGGGGGGGGGGGGACGGTTGAGAATGAGGTATGATGGGGATGTTTAGAGTATGGTTCCGCGAAAAGCGAAACGAGACACAATACACGGTGTGGGTGGGTTGGGACTAAGAGGGCGCTACGGGGCGGTTGTTGGGATTCATTCATGTTTCAACAGCAGCACAGCAGTGTAATGCTCGCGTTTTCTCACTGCAATTGTGTTGTCGTCAGCTATTACTTGGGTAGTCCAGTGGAACCAAACCGCGTGATTTTTTTTTTTTTTGCAATAAGCCAGGTTGTAGTAAATTTCAGTTTTGAAAGTTGGAAAAAATTGAGCTAGAGGTTCCATTTCCCGACCATTTTGGTTGTCCCGGGATTCGGGATAAAATTTGTTGCTTGTCCCGAGAAATCCCGGGATCCCGGGAAATTTTCAATGTGCAATGTGCTTTTATTCATCAATATAAAAAAATCAATGGTTCAAATCAAGTAACTGGTCTTATCAATTTGAATTCGTTCGTTGAAAATACAACTTCAAGAAGCAATGTTATTGATGATTTCATCGAACAGTTAGAGTTGCTTTTTAGAACAGATACCATGTACCTCAAAAAGTGAGTTTTTTCGCAATTACTTTTGAAATATCAATCATTGCCGAATAAGCCTAAGACGGGCTGGCATATTACTTCATAGCCGACTCCAGTTCTTCACGCATGTTCGATGGTGTTATGCATACAAGACAATCCAGCATTCAACTCGGCAGCATCATTATCGGTCTGTCTTTGGCAGCCCGCAACAATCGAACTCCCAGTTCTTTGATGAACTTAATTATTTGCTTTTTGGATAAGCTTTCCAGTTCTGCTGGCACTTGCGCTGACGATGGAAGATCTTGAAAGAACTTTAACGCTGTTATTATTTCCTTGTTGATTCTTTTCATAATTGCATGGAAGAGGTCGTTTCCAACTTTGGAGTTACTTCTCGTAAGCTTCAAATACAAGAAACTCAAGCTACCTTCCGCATCATCTCGTCTGCCCAATTCTTCCGAAGCGAGTCTGATTAGCTGAAGAGCTTCCTGAAGGTTTTTTGCAACCTCAAAATCATTGTCCAACATAAGTCTAGCAAGGCCTATTTCGAAAAAAAAAATGTTTGAATCAATCATAACTGTAAATGAAGTGCTCCAGCATCGTTTCAGTCGAATACGTTTCAGATACTCTCCAAATTCAAATCAAAATGAGTAAGAAATGTTGTGTCCCGGGAAATCCGGGATTTTCGGAACGGTGAAGATTGTTATCCCGGGATTCGGGAAATCTCGAATTTGTCAAGATCCCGGGATTTTTTGTCCCGGGATATCTCGGGTTGGAACCTCTAAATTGAGCCAATAAACGGTCAAGAAAGTTGTGTGGAGTTTGAGAATGTTAAATTATTTATAATTTTATAAAGTTGGACCTTCCATCACTATAGTTTGTTTGTCTCTCTTTCTTCTTGGCGTAAAGTCCTCATTGGGACAAAGCCTGCTTCTCAGCTTAGTGTTCTATGAGCACTTCCACAGTTATTAACTGAGAGCTTCCTCTGCCAATGACCATTTAGCATGCGTATATCGTGTGGCAGGCACGAAGATACTTTATGCCCAAGGAAGTCAAGGAAATTTCCTTTACGAAGAGATCCTAGACCGACCGGGAATCGAACCCGTCACCCTCAGCATGGTCATGCTGAATACCCGTGCGTTTACCGCCTCGGCTATATGGGCCCTCAAGGCTCCGACGTGTTTGTACGAAAACATAATTGCGAAAATCGACCGGGAAAGTAGCAAAAAACGGGAAAATTTGAAATTCCATTTTGCGGGTCATTTGTCTTCAGAACTGCATGTCAAAAAACATAGTAGGCAGGCAGAGCGACGTTTGCCGGGACAGCTATTTACCAATAAATGCATGTGCACAATTTGTAAGATTAACGAAATCAAAGTCAATGACGACGTCGACTACGTTCTGTGCCAACGTATTCGTGAGTGGAAAAGAATGGTAGTTCAAAAAACGTTGTTAATGAGATTTTTCTCGAAGTGAAATAATTGTTGCTGTTGCAGGTTATTTTGGTTTAAAAACAAGTTCACAGATTTTTTGATATTAACGTTTCTATTTACGGGTCATTTTGTAGTGGAAAATCTTACCAAGAATGCGTCGATACGTCAAACGTCACTATAGAATGTATCTGTTTCAGATTGATAATCAAACAGAAATTTTAAGGTTCATGCTCTCGCCCCAGACAACCAGTAATCGTATAATATGTTGCATAAGATGATAATGTGGGGGCCATATGCGTACATGCCTAAAGTAAGGTGCATGTAAAATATGCGCATATCGACTCCACTTTAACATCTTATTCAACACCTTATACGGTCACTAGTTGAATGGGCGTGTACAATGGCTAGGAATATCGTAATTTTGTTTAGACATTGTTGAAGTTGGGTCTTCAGTTAGCCTTGTGGATAAAACTATGTATTGCCAAACCGTCGTTTCCGAGGTTCACTTGTCGTTTCAGTCGGGATATTTTCCCACTTCCTGGGTATTCTGCCCATAACCGCATAACAGTAACATTCGACAGAAGTAGGCATTGCATAAAATGGGCCCCAAGTTTCAAATTTTAATAGTATGGGAATGAACCGAAATTGTAAACATTTTTTTATTAATTCGTAATCAATTGTTTAGCAATAAGATCTTCTACAGCACTTCTTGTATGTTGGACCTATTGTAATAAAATAAATCGGACTTAAGTATGATTGATGACACGCATTAAAACCAGTCTATTTTCCCAGTGTGACTGTTATGCGGTCACATCGGTTAATGATGGTCAATGAGACAAAACGATTTGGTGTTTATTTCACAAATCCGAGAACAAACTTGAAAATTTTATTCAGGTAGTCGAAAGTACTTGTAATTTGATGATGATCCCCGATATTAAGTCAATAACAGCAAAATATGCAAATGTTACAATTATGCGGTTATAGGCAGTATTGTGCTTGCCATATCTATCTATATATATAAAAATGAATTTCTGTCTGTCTGTCTGTCTGTCTGTCTGTCTGTCTGTCTGTCTGACCGCTATAGGTTCGGAAACTACTGGACCGATCGGTGTGAAATTTTGTATGTGAGTGCTGTCGGGGCCGGGGAAGGTTCTTAGCTTGGTGTGAGACCTCTCCGGTCTTTGGAACGGGGGGCTCCCATACACATAACTTTGCGGGGGACGTCCCTATGGAGCTGTATGTCAAAAAACACAGTAGGCAGGCAGTACGACGTTTGCCGGGACAGCTAGTATATATATAAAAATGAATTTCTGTCTGTCTGTCGGTCTGTCTGTCTGTCTGACCGCTATGGATTCGGAAACTACTGGACCGATCGGTGTGAAATTTTGTATGTGGGTATTTATGGGGCCGGGGAAGGTTCTTAGCTTGGTGCGGGACCTCTCCGGTCTCTGGAACGGGGGGCTCCCATACAGATGACTTCGCCGGGGACGTCCCTATGGAGCTGCATGTCAAAAAACACAGTAGGCAGGCAGTACGACGTTTGCCGGGACAGCTAGTAATATATAAAAGCATGCGAGGCAGGCAAAACCGCACTTATTTTAATAACTGTGAAAGTGCTCAAAGAATACTTTGTAAAAAAGAGTCGAAAGACAAGCTCCTACGGGAACGAAAACTTTACAGAAAAAGGAGACATAACTTAATTCACCGCAACAAGATGATAGCCAGATTTTTTACAAGGACAAAACCCTCAGAAAAAGGAAGCAGGTTGTAAAAAATGTACATTAGGTATCTGTACACATCTGTGCACCATTTTTAAACAAGTAAAAGTCAAGTTGTTCTTTTGTAAGAAAAACACCTTAATTAACTCACCTAGCGGGGAGGGTGCCTTTCACGTGTCTTCGAAAACCCATTTCAACAAAACTCAGGTGACATGTGGATGAATATCGCACTTGTATACGTTTAACAGAAATCCATTTTCTGGCACCAGGCTTTCGATTTTCAACCTTTTTTCTAAAAAACAACCACCACCTTGGAATTTCTGGTCGTCATTTAAGCACTCCATGTATCTTCCCTATACCAAATATACCCATACTGCATGGTTTTAGAACTCAACTCCATTACACAGCCGCCATTTTAAATTTGAAGCCATCATCTTGGATTTTAGACAGCCATCTTGGATATTCTGTTCGCCATTTACGGACTCCAGGTTCTACAAAACTGCATTAAACAGTTGCAATCTTAAATTTTGAGTCGCCATCTTGGATTTGAGACCGTCATTCTTGATGTTCTGGTCGCATTTTTGGACTCCACACACTTAATTTTGAATACAGTGTTCGGTAAATTTTTGACGAAAATAGAACAGCTTAATACAGAAATAAGGGATTGTTTACTTTTTGCACCCGTTTTTGACAGTTGGTGTACTGCGCCTCAGTAAAATCGATTACCGTAGCTACCGAAAAAGTTCTGCTGTTCTATTTTCGTCAAAAAAGTACCGAACAAGCCATTCAGGATTCAGTGTGCAGACATCTTTTGGAGTGCAGACATCTTTCCCATACCAAATATACCAAATAGAATGCATGGTTTTAGAGCCTACAACTTCTTTGAACAGCTGGCAATTTTGGGCCAGCTGTTTTTTTGTCATCTTGGATTTGTGGATATTATGGTGGCCGTTTTTGGACTCCAGAGTCCAGACGTCTTTTTCATACAAAATTTGCTCATATTGCATGGTTTTAGTCCTTAATTTCCATTAAATAGCCGCCATCTTGGATTTTGGATCGCCATCTTGGATATTCTGTTCAACATTTTTGGACATCTTTCACATACTCAAGCATGAGTCATTTAATATCTGGACGCACTGTTCAATTTACTGTAGCGCTCAAAGGGAATGGTCAAGAGTTTGTTGCATGATAACATCCACAAACACTCAATTTCCTAATCGCCGCTTGACGCAATGTCGAGAAGAGATGTCGGTTTTGAGCATTTGGTGAATCGAATTGGAAATCATTGAAGATATACCATGACCCCGTGCGGCTTCCAATATGGCATCGAAAGGCACGTTGTCAAAGGCACCCTCGATTCCTAAGAAAACACCCAAGCAGGATTGCTTTTGAGCGAATGCCTTCTCGATATCGTAAACAACTTTGTGTAAAAGAGTCACAGTGGACTTCCCAGATTGGCAAGCACGTTGGTTCACATGAAGAGGCACATTGGCCAGATGAACATCACGGATGTGATGATCGACAATGCGTTCTAAACATTTCAGAAGAAAAGAGGTCAAACTGATAGTTCTGAAGCTCTTTGCTTCTTCATACGACGCACGACCCACTTTCGGAATAAACTTTACAGTTATATCCCGCCAGGATTTGGGAATATACCCTGTAGCAGAACTGCAAACAAGTCGTTGTTTCAAAACATGTTTGAAATGATCAAATCCCTTCTGAAGCAAAATAGGATAAATCCCATCTGCCCCAGGAGATTTGAAAGGAGCAAAGCTATTAAGTGCCCATTCAATCGATTCTAAAGCTATGATACTCCGAGCCGAAGCTAAAGAATCATAACTACAAGAAAAGACATCAGGTTCATCCGAAGATGTAATATCCACACATCCGGGGAAGTGTGTACTGTATGAACATTCCAAAACTTCCTCATCAGAGGAAGTGAAATCACCATTTGGCAAACGAAGTTCGTTCACTTGAAAATCCTTAGATTTTGCAAGGATTTTGTTCAACCGACTGGCTTGCGAGCCGACCTGAAAGCCTCCGATCCAGCCGAACGTCGTCTGTTCCAACTCTTTCTACATTGTTTCCTGAGCTTCGCCAGATCAGAGATCCACCAAGGAGTTCCTCTTGTGGTCTTCATAGACCGCAGAGCGCAAGCTTCTTCAAAAGCTTCCATGATGAAGGCCATTGTAGTATCAACGGCATCATCTAAATCATTTGGAGTGGCAATTGATGGTGAGTATCCATGAAATTTGGCTGCAACCAAATCGGTAAAGACATCCCAGTTGGTTGACCGGGGGTTCCTGAAACGCAAAGTTTGCGAAGCAACATTCACATGTTCAAACAAGATGTAGCGATGATCAGATGAAGATTCTTCATCTGACACATGCCAATTGGTCAGCTCATGACTTATTCTGCTACACTGAACGAAACCCCCCGCCCAAGATCGACTGAGAGGCGATACGATCACGCCCCTTAACGACATTTGGTCGGAAACCGTATGGTCCACCGACCGAATGATGTCATCCTAAAACCGGATGACAGTGATATGAAAATTGATTGTCGACCATATGGTCGAGCAACCTTGTTTTTTAGCGATTGATAACAATAATGTCACCGCTATCTTTTACATAAAAATGATGTTCTTAGTGGCCAGGATACCCTTGCGGGCATCCTTTTCCAAAAAAAGATGGCATGTCCAAGACATGCGATGTGGAATCGTCAACGACCCGGGTGTCACGATCAAGGAACTTGTTTCGCAGAGGCCTTCGCTCTGCAACTAATATTCATTCACATAGCGTGCGTCGACTCATACGCGAACAAGATGATCGTCATCCGCTTTTTAGGATGATTGCCGTATGACTGATTCGTCATTCGAAAACACGATTTTGGTAATTTGGACTGGATGGTCGGACAAATCAGTCGATTTCGGGATGGAGTTTTCGTTCAGTGTAGAGCAAAGCGTTATGTCTAACACTTCCTCTCTAGCAGATACCATGAAGGTTGGGCGGTTGCCTATGTTAAGTAATGCAAGATCTGTACTACTTAAGTATTCCATCAAACTGGAGCCTCACAAATTGATGTCTGAACTGCCCCAGATTATATGGTGAGCATTAGCATCACTACCAACAATTAGCGGAAGGCCTTTTGAAGTGCAGTATGCAATTACTTGTTTGAAAGCATCCGTAGGGGATGGTTCATCATGCGGTAAATAAACCAAACAATAAACGTATTTCCTGTTGAGTTATTATTATTATTATTATTCTTTATTATCGAGATTTCCAGCCCTCGGCTAGTTCATCTCGTTCCTGTTGAGGTTTCCAACAGATACATCGATTGTGATAGCACATACATCTCTAGTAGTTAGTTCAGAGATGAGTGTGGCAACGATTGCGTTGTTGACAAGCACACATGCTCGAGGCATGACACGTGAGTCTGCCATTTCATTTTTACTGAAAGTAGCAAACACCGGATTCACCAAGGTTTCCTAGATAGAAATTCTCTTACGAAAGTAAGGTTCTTGGACTAACGCCACTTGGGCTGTACCATTTTGCATATGTCTACAAAGATTGATCGTTGCTGTTCTTTTGTGCTGAAGATTGATCTGAGCTATCCTAACCGTAGCCACTACCCAAACTAGGCAAGATTAAACTCTAAACAATCACAGCACAAAAAAAGAACAGCAACAATAAAGCCAGATTGGTATCAATTTGAGTGCGCCAAAGGCGAGGATGCACAGAATACACTGTGTAAAACGTATAATGCGAAACCATATAGGTGAAAATTTAAACTAATTAATAACATCTTCATAATCCCGCCCTTATTCAGCCTCAAGTATGAGATTGAAGAAGGGCAGCTGATTGTCTCGGAGAAACACAAGGTCCACCGCACTATTGCTCCGGTTAGCACAGTAAGGGCAAGTACTGTGGAGGGTGCCCTGGTACTCCACAGGCTCCGTTTGCGATTAGGCTTTTGTAAGACCCCCTAACCATTCATTCCTAGGCACGGTAAGCGTGTAAAGCCGCATAACACCTTGAATTAGGGGTCACCTGATTAGTGGACTCCTACCACTGGAACAGGCGGTCCGTCGTGCTATTCATAGCCAGTTGAACTAACCGCTACCGACACTACACAGCTATCTAGACTGATTGGGAAAAGAAGTTAATATTGGTGATCAACTTCATACGGGCCCGAAAAGCCGGCAATGGAAAATGATGGACAGGAACGGCATTCCTGGGAAAACTACAAGATTGATGAAATTAACGATGGGCGATAGGAAAAGTTGCGTAAACACTCTAGTACTGGTACTCTAGTTTGATCGCATCTCGACGGGAACTGTGATATAGTGATGGACTCTAGTGTCGGATGTAGCAGCGGGTGTACGGTTTTCAACCAACCCCAACAATTTATTTGTTTCGCTGACAACATGGAATTAATTCGTGGCTGAATAGAAAAAAAAATCACAATTCAAATGGTTGTCTGAATTGATTTTTTTTTTCGGGAGTTTGCTAAACATCTTTCCACACCAACTATGTTGAAATTTAGTATTCTTCTGGCTGGATGCATGCTTATTACTTAGGGGTCGTTCAAATATGATGTCCATCATTTAAGGGGGAGGGAGGTCCGAGAAAGTGTGACACGCCATGTATAACGAATACAAAAAAGCGTGACAGTGGGGGGGAGGTGGTCTAAAAATCTGGAAAAATGATGAACGTCATATTTGAATCGACCCTTATGTCTTGCAAGAGTTCAGTCCTCCTTTTAAACATACACCCACAGACAAACCGCGGCGATCAAAAGCGATGTTTACTATCAAACACGGAAATTGATTTCCCTTGGGATCGAGACGTCTTCTCTGGTTTCTCAAATAGAGACATCTCGATGATGTCGGCGACAGCGTTTATCTGTCATTTACTTACGCGAGAATCAGCAGAACTGAGAGCAAATTCCCTTCCGTAATCTAACTTGGTTTCGTGCATTATTGTTATGCACTGAATTGTCTACTATGAGTTGTTACTGATTGTTTGACTAATTTGTGAGGAATTCAAATTCCCTTTCGGTGGTTAGTCATCCATTTTTGGATTTACTACAATTTCGAAAAACTTTTGATCGATAGATTGCATAGGTCAACATAGTTAAAAGTTGAGTCGGCAATCTGTTTCAATGATAAAAACATATTTTTTTTCTTGGCGTTACGTAGTAACTGAAGCAGAACATGCTTTTCAGCGCAGTGCTCTAAGAGCACTTTCATAGTGATTAATTAACTGAAAACATTATTTAAAAATTGATAAATTTTGCATTTGTTTGTCGATCAACCTGACAAGTAATGCTTCAAAGTCTTACACTTCATACTAACGGTTGACCGGTATAATAAGAATCAATCCCTAACTCTCTACAGGATTAATCTCTATCCAAATCCATGCGAAGTAGCGACACGTGTTTCTGTCTGCTTCCCATGCCAGCGTGTACATAAAACATTATTCTCGTTCACCATCATGCTCGGCAATATGTTTGCATGGACACAAACAAAACAAAACCATCATTCACAGTTGAAGCCGAATTTGTGCTGAGACGGTGGCTATTTCTGCCGCATCACCAGAGCTGGAGTTGAGGAGACCACAAGAAACTTTTACCACCAGCCAGCGCAGCATCCCCTATAAATACTGCGATAGATAAATTTTGTCACAACTGTTTTATCTCCAAAATGAGATTTTCGGCATCCTCCACTACAACCTTTGCCACCATGTCATGCAACCTCCACCGGGATCTGACCTCCTATGAACGCTGACGATACATTGCTCGCATGCTAAATGATGTACAAAAATCTTTCTAATGCTTGCCGTCAGGCTTCTTTGTCCTTGTTCGAGACATGGTGGCGTTGGGTGAGGAACCGCGTCATCTCGAATCGGACTTGGAGCAGAGCTTTTGTGCTTTTTTTTTGGGAGTTGCAGCGTAAGCAACTCGTCGTCACCTTCTATTCTGCTGTCAACGGGTAGAGACGGTTGGTTCTTTGATCGATTTAAGCAGAAAAAACTGGAATAAATGCTTTCAAATATATGACAGCATCACACAGTGAATAAATAATGAGAAATTGCAGCTTATTCAAACTCTCTTCACTGTCTTTTGCACTTTTTGCTTTTTTGCAAAGCAACGAGAAAGCAACGCTTGAAATTACTCCCATGTAAAAATATCCAGCGGGATTTAAATACCTGAAGTAACTATCGAAGGAATTCTTGGAAGAAGTTCCAATAATCTCATGAAGGCATTCCCCAAGAAGTTCCCTGTGAAATTTCCCAGGAAAACCCTGCAGAGATCCCCCAACGGATTGGTGAAGAAAATCTTGATCAAAATACTTGGAGAAATTCCCTAAGCAATCCTCGGATGAGTTCAGCCATGAACTCCTTGAAAAATTCCCCACGAAATCCTTGGAAGAAACGTGAAACCAGAATGAGTTCCTGGAGGTATTCCTCATATTTTTTTTATCTGTATTAACGAGATTTTTAGCCCTGGGCTAGTTCATCTCGGGACCCACGCTTTACTTCCCTTCCGAAGGAAGAACTCACATTTTGTGAGTTTGTCGGGAGTGGGACTCGATCCCAGGTCCTGCAGTCGGGTCGTGTGTGTGATTGGTCCAGCATTTACTTTCTCGGTGGTGACGAAAATTCCCGCGCGCGAGTGTGATTTTGGTGGCGAAGTGAAGAGACCGCTTTTTTTTTCATTCGGGCTGGCGCGTCGTCATCGTCGTCAATTTGAATGTGCACATCGTCGAACCCGTGTATAGTTGTAGCGGTTCAGTATGATTTCAGAGAAGAGGCCAGTTAGTGGAAGATGCTGCAGCACATACGCACTGGACACTTCGAAGGATGTTTATTGGTGAGCTCTTTCCATTTTATCATAATAATTAATGCTAAAGGATGTATAAAATTCTGCTCTGTTTTTGTGCATTTATCTAACTAATATGGAAAAGTTCGTCACATCATATGTCGGCGCTAGTTTTCTATTCACATTCAGTTGATAACAAATATTTTTTTTTATTTTTCGCATTTACACACAAATTTGAATGGTTCGTCATCTTCGGTGTCGACATTTGTAATATTTTAGTCAAAATGAATAAATGTTTTGACTCAAGTAAAGGTTGCATGAATCATCACTTACCAAAGTGAATCCAAATCATATGACTCTCCCCCTCCCCACTAACAAAAACTCCTTCCCGTGACAGTCGTGGAGAAAATGAGGTGATCTCGGTCTCTAGTAGCAACGTACGTCACACTAACATTCCTTTCCTTCCTCGATGATCGTAAGGACGTGGCCGGTGCCGTTATTGACTAATAAAGTCTGGAATTCTCGAACTGTGCACATTGAGAGCGGTAGTTAATCCCAAGCTCCGTTTGTTGGTTCCTTGTGCAATTTCGATTGTTCTGGTCAATCACGGAGTAGCAACTACGAATTGTACGGTCATCTATGCTCATTAGATCTGTTCACTTTGAAACTTTTTTTCTCCGATTCTCCGTGACACATCAAATTATCAATCCACATGCAAAACCAAGTCTTCAGTCCAAAATTGAGCCAAATTGATGAAGATTTAAAGGTGTATCAAATCGATTTTGTGTTTTTTTAGCCGTTTTCACAGAAATTTACTCAGAAATTCACAAAATTGCTCCGAAAAGATGCCGGAGATACCGTTAAAATATAGTTAGAATAATACTCTACAACTTTGCCGAAGACACTACGGTGTTTAAATTGCGCATTTCGAAGTTATTCAACAATTTTAGTTAAAAAATCACGAAAAAAAACACGATATTTTTACGATTTTACATATAAAAGTCATGTAATTTTACATTGTTTTAGGTGACTAAATTAATTAGCGATTACTCCTTTGTGTAACGAACATTTCGTCCATACATCGTTTTTGTGTAGGAATTCGTTTTCATTGACTAATTATCAAAAGTATGTCACATTGATACTAAAAATCGCACAGAGTTACCAGCACGAATTAAAACAAAGTTACCCATGATTAAGACGTCATGCCATCGTATTCTAATGTCTTTTGATTTAAGTATCAGAAATGGTGCAGATGGTAAGGCTCGAGCTTGTGGATCAGAAGGTCCCAGGTTCAAGCTCAAATACATGACTTTTTTTTTTCTTTCTTTGTAGCAGTTAGGATGATGAATCTGTCATGACTTACACGCAATCTCCCAAAGAATAATGATCGGGACTTGCAAATTAAGCCCATTCCAGAATTAGCTAGATATTTAGTTTATACTTGTTGATAATAAATCGTGTCGACGAGATCAGCTGGGCGAAATATTGAGCATATGTTTGAAAATGATCAATTTATCTAAAACAATTCAATACGATGATGGAACTGCTTCTGGATGCAACATTTTACAGACAACTGTGGGTGGAGCTTACTTGTTATCTATCTACCCACAAATCAGCACAACTACACGATGAAGGGAAACTTCATTCTTCATTATTCATTCTGCAATGAGATGCAGTGCGTAGTTTCATCAACTTATAGCAGGATCGAGACGCAAAAAAATGCTATTCCAGGACTCGAACCTTGAATCTTCGAATCCACAATCTCATGCTCAACCAACTGCACCAAATTTAAACTGATGCAGATGAGACAAAGAAGTATAATGACGTTTAAATCATGGGTAACTTTGCTTTATTTTGTGCTGGCAACTCTGTACAATTTTTAGTATCAACGTGACAAACTTTTGATAATTAGTCAATGAAAACGAATTTCTACACTAAAATGATGTATGGACGAAATGTTCGTAACACATAGGAGCAATAGCTCATAAAATTAGTCACCTGAAGCAATGTAAAATTACATGACTTTTACATGAAAAATCGTAAAAATATTGTATTTTTTGGTGATTTTTCAACGAAAATTGTTGAATAACTTTGAAATACGCAATTTAAACACCGTAGTGTCTTCGGCAAAGTTGTAGAGTATTGTTCTAACTATATTTTAACGGTATTTTCGGTACCTTTTTCTTGCAATTTTCTGGATATTGAAGTACATTTTCGTGAAATTGCTCGAAAAATCACAAAATCGATTTGATACACCTCTAAACCTTTATCAATTTGGCTCAATTTTGGACTGAAGCCTTGTTTTTGCATGTGGATTGATAATTTGATGTGACACGGGTAGGTAAAAAAAAGTGAACAGGTCTAATGCTCATGCTCATGCTCATGCTTAAAGAAACCATTTTTGAATGAAATTTAAAAAAAAAATATGGTTTTTGAAAAATCGGTAATAGTTTTGCACCTGAAAAAAATCCTGGAGATAGCTCGATCCTTCCTCTAACTGTGTATGAAAACCGATTTTGAAAATATTGCTTTATTTTTTAATAGAAAAATCAAAAACCAAAAAAAAAATAAAAAAAGTGTCCAGTTCCACCTTAAGGAGAAACTTCAGGGAACACAAACATGGCTGCCACAATGGTCGACTTAGTCCCCTACTCACGTTTTCAAGAGCACCAATCTTGAAAATTCGTAAACAAATACTCTCGATTTGGAAAAGCTACCTCTTTTTGCAAGTGAGCAAAGCCAGGATAAACAAGTGCGGCTTGGTTTGATGCTTCGTTTGTCAGATTTGTGCCTCTAAAGTTTGTATGCAAAATTGCAATGGGATTTCTTGATGTTTCACCTTAAGGCGGCATATCGACCGCACTGAGCTATGGAAAATGATGGACAGGAACGGCATTCCTGGGAAAACTACAAGATTGATGAAAATAACGATGGGCGATGGGAAAAGTTGCGTTAGCAGTAAACACTCTAGTTTGATCGCATCTCGACGGGAACTGTGATATAGTGATGGACTTCAGTGTCGGATGTAGCAGCGGTGTACGGTTTTCAACCAACCCCCAACAATTTGTTTGTTTCGCTGACGACATGGAATTAATTGATGACTGAATAGAAAAAAAAAATCACCATTCAAATGGTTGTTGAAATGGGTGTTGAAATCTAGTATTCTGCTGGCCGGATGCATGCTTATTATACTTATAATATTTAGGGGTCGTTTAAATATGATGTCCGTCATTTAAGGGGGAGGGAGGTTCGAGAAAGTGTGACACGCCAGTATAAGGAATACAAAAATGCGTGACGGATGGGTGGGTTGGGGGGGGGGGGGAGGTAGGTGGTCTAAAAATCTGGAAAAATTATGGACGTCATATTTGAATCGACCCTTATGTCTTGCAAGAGTTCAGTCCTCCTTTTAAACATACACCCACAGACAAACCGCGGCGATCAAAAGCGATGTTTACTATCAAACATGGAAATTGATTTCCCTTGGGATCGAGACGTCTTCTCTAGTTTCTCAAACAGAGACATCTCGATGATGTCGGCGACAGCGTTTATCTGTCATTTACTTACGCGAGAATCAGCAGAACTGAGAGCAAATTCCCTTCCGTAATCTAACTTGGTTTCGTGCATTATTGTTATGCACTGAATTGTCTACTATGAGTTGTTACTGATTGTTCGACTAATTTGTGAGGAATTCAAATTTCCTTTCGGTTAGTCGTAGGTTACCACATCCATATTTGGATTTACTACAATTTCGAAAAACTTTCGATTAATTAGTTGCATAGGTCGACATAGTTAAAAGTTGAGTCGGCAATCTGTTCCAATGCTTTTGAAACAAAGTTTTTTTTCTTAGCGTTACGTCGTAACTGAGGCGGAACATGCTTTTCAACGCAGTGCTCTATGAGCACTTTCATAGTGATTAACTGAAAACTGTCTTTAACAATTGACAAGTTTTGCATTTGTTTGTCGATGAACCTGACAAGTACTGCTTTTTGCAATTCTTACTAACGGTTGACCGGTATCATAAGAATCAATTCCTAACTCTCTACAGGATTAATCTCTATCCAAATCCATGCGAAGCAGCGACACGTGTTTCTGTCTGCTTCCCATGCCAGCGTGTACATAAAACATTATTCTCGTTCACAATCATGCTCGGCAATATGTTTGCATGGACACAAACAAAACAAAACCATCATTCACAGTTGAAGAAGTTGGATTTGTGCTGAGATGGTGGCTATTTCTGCCGCATCACCCAAGCCGGAGTTGAGGAGGCCACAAGAAACTTTTACCACCAGCCAGCGCAGCATCCCCTATAAATACTACGATAGATAAATTTTGTCACAACTGTTTTATCTCCAAAATGAGATTTTCGGCATCTTCCACTACAACCTTTACCGCCATGTCATACTTCCACCGGGGTCTGACCTCTTATGAACGCTGACGACACATTGCTCGCATGCTAAATGATGTACAAAAATCTTTCTAATGCTTGCCGTCGGGCTTCTTGGTCCTGGTTCGAGTCATGGTGGCATTGCATTGGGTGCGGAACCACCTCATCTCGAATCGGACTCGAAGCAGAGCTTTTGTGCTTTTTCGAAGAGTTGCAGCGTAAGCAACTCGTCACCTTTTTTACTGATGTCAACGGGAGGAGAAAGCTAATTCTTTGGTCGATTCAAGCGAAAAAAATGGAATAAATGTTTTCAAATATATGACAGCATCACACAGAGAATAAATAATGAGAGGTTGCAGCTTATTCAAATCTAGTCAAATAAAAATCATATTGCACCCCAATTAGCGTAGCTAGGATTTTTCATAGCAGGTTTGTGATGACATATATACAGCCAGATACGAGGCATTTCCTGATCTTATGTCTTTCGATATTTTGTCATAGATTCTCAAATATTTGTCCTTGTGTACTGGGATCTTATCTCCTACGAAAAGGTGATCGTACCCGAGCAGGAGGAAATAGCTTAAGAATACCAAACTCAGGTATGCAAAACCCAATACCTACAACCTGAATGAGGTATTAAGAAGCCTTGCATAAGAGGTAAAATACCTAAAATAATAACTGGTTTGTATTCTACGAATACCACATGAATAATGACATCAAGTATTGCAATACCTCAATAATAACCGACGATTTTCCCATATAAATGGTGATATTTCCATAATTGCATAATACCTCACGCAGTCCTCAATACCAAACCAATAAATGGTTGAGGTATTTTTTTGTCGACGACTCAATACCTACCCAATACCAAAACAGGCTATTTCCAATACCGGGACAACCGACCAATACCTAGTTTGGTATGATACCTGACTTTGGTACGCTCCAGTTATGTGTCAGTTATTCATTCCTGCTCGGGTAATCGACCAACAACTTCTTCGAAAACTGCGTCAAAGGTTCCACTAGAAACTCCCTTTAGAACTTTCGTATGAAACGACCTCCCCCACCGCTTGCGCTACAAATTTTCGAAGATTTACCCTTTTATCTATGTGAAGACTTCTTCAAGTATTTTAATACCACGAGCACACTTACATATTACTTTTTATAAAATACTTTCTTAAATATCGGTTCCCAAAAAAAAAAATCCAAATTTGAACGCTGTAATAAATTAATTGAAATGGATACAAAAACGATTTCTACTTATGCTAATTGTCCTGGATTCAAATTCTTACACAAAAAGATAAGTACTTTTTTTGTTAAAACTATTGATATGTTTCTCGATTTGGAAGAAAAAATATGTACTCTAATAAGAAGCCCCCTACAAAACAGTGGCCCCAGGTCTCTACATTATTAAATCCGGCCCTGCTCACAGTAAGTGTAATCATGGATCTGAATAGAAGTCCCTCCAAAGAATCTTCCATAAAATCCTCGGGAGTTTGCTTAAAATTTCAACAGTTTTCTCCGAGTACACATAATTATTTTAAAAGCTTTTTTATAGTTACTTTTACAATGAAAGTTGAGCGGTTCAAGCATTAAAAACTCCGGTAGAATTCCTGAAGAACACCGTGAAGAAATATATGGAAAGTTTATCCATGAAATTCCAACAGGGAAACCGGATGTGTATCTGATAAAATTACTCGACAAATCAATGGTTGAATTCTCATTGGAAATCATGGAGAAATTTCCGAAGAAATCGTTGGATGAGCTTCTGCATTTCACTATTGAATTTACGTGATTTGTGCTAACGTAAAACAGTAACAACAATAACAATACGCGCGACGTGAGACGAGACATAACACGTATAGTTCTTAGTAACGTAAATATAATAAAATTTACCTTTCGTCAACCGATTTCGGGCTCGATGTCGCTGGACATTGTTGATGGGCAACATCGAGCCCGAAACCGATCGACGAAAGGTACATTTTAATATCTTGACGATAGTAAGAACTATAAGTATTATGTCTCGCCTCACGTCACGCGTATTGTGAATGTTAAACTTCTGTACTTTCGAATTTCTGCTACTTTGAGAAAATCCTCCTGAAGTTTGCTAAAAAAAATCCCGAAACAATTTATGATGGAATATCTGGAGGGAAGCCCTTTGGAATACTTGAAGCAATTCCTTCAGGGGAATTATCAACATAATTTCACCAAAGCATCGCATTTGAAATTTCCGACGAAAACCCGAGGAAAATCTGGAGGTATTCTCCAAAGAATCCCTGAATAAATCACTTACGAATTGATTTAGATACGCCGCAAAGGGTCACTGAAAAAGTATTGTTGAAATACATTTGCAAAGTTTGCGATAGAACCACTGTATAAATATCTGAAAAATTTTCCTTACTCTTGAAAAATGCTTTTTGAAAACACTCAAAAAATTCTTCAAGGATCCCTTGTGAAATTCCCTAATGAATCCCTGCAGAAATTGGGATGAAATTCTTAAAAAAAAATCCAATAGATTACCTAGAGGAATTTCACAAGGAATTCGATGTAGTGTTTAAGGAGTTTGTGAAATAATTAGGGGTACTCACTAAACAGTTTAAATTGCTGCGTAAGCCATGATTTTCTGCTTATTTGAAATGTTTCATGATTTTGCGAATGAAATAATCAAAGATTGCCTTGGTGATCACGATGTTTAATCAGTTTAATCAGTTTACGCTGCTAAGTGAATCCCCCTATTATTCAAGGAATTTGGCAAATATTTTTTGAAGAAATTACTCAAAGAAATCGTTGAAAAGATTTCTCAATAAAACCCTGCAGAAATAGTTAATGAAATCACTTGATGAATTCCTGAAGGAATCTGTGAGATAATTCTAAAACAAATCCTTTGAAAAATTCTTAAAGAAATTTTAGCAAAAAAATTCCAAAAATAATGTTAAGATGGGATCTCTGGAGAAATTATCTGAAAGAATTTCACTGTTAAACATGGAAAGTAGAATTGTGACTAAAACAAGAGAAACAATCATCAATCAACAATCATGAAAACTGCACTACAAAAATCACTAATTCCCCACGAATTCTTGACGCATCACTCTCTTGAGCAGATACTGGTAGTTTCATGTCGAAAATAAGATGATTATTCCCCTCAAGAATACCAACACAGTGGTTGAAACGTTGAGAAAAATCAAATAATATCGTTTGATTTCCTCGAGACTTTACGTTTACGTAGCATAATTGTCCCATTCAGTGCAACTCTTCCAATCAATTCACAATTCCATAGTTAAAACATATATTGGGACTAATCGTGGTTTTAACCCTTCCAGGCAGCAATTAGTGAGCTCCCCTTTTTGAACCGGTTGTACAGTTAAAAGAATTATACAAATAATACTGAAATTTTGCAGGTATACTGTATATTTAATCAAGTACCTTCTGTGCTTCTGTGGAAATTTCATGCGAAATGGCAGAGACTGTAAACGTGTGTGTGCTATGTAGTATTGATAAATCGTTCGTCTTTACGTCGCGTTTGAATGTCGTAAAGCCATATCAAGACCAACAATTGAAAAGGCCGCATCAACATTTTGTAAACAAACATGTTTCTGTCGAGGCCTCAATTTCTGAACACCACCACTAACAGAAAGCGCAAATATCAAGCTTCTGATAGTGGTGGGGAGATGCGTGGACGGATCTCAGAAGGCCTCAAGCATTGGCGTAAATAGGGGGTGGCCAGAAGGGGGCCTGCCCCCCTCCAGAATAATCCATTTCGGAAAAAAAATCACGCGATTCAAGCAAAACGTATCTTTTTAGTATAAAAAATCTATATCGACATGGTCTTGGTTCCTCCCTAGAGCTATGACCTACGCTTATGGCCTCAAGTCTACAGAAACGTGTTTGTTTACGCAATGTTGATGTGGCCTTTTTAATTGTTGGTCTGGATATGCAAATCCGTTAATAATTCGTCAAATGTGCTGCAATAGGATCAAATGATCGTTTTCGTTTTATCGTAAGGTATAGCTTCACTTGCATTGTGTCTTTAATTGCATATAACTACCAATCGGTATTCAATATGAATGGAAACACAAACAAGGGAGATTGCTTCAGGATTTTTTCCAAGGATTTCTTCAAGAATTCCTTCATGGATTCCTTCACGGATTCCTCCAGGGATTCGTTTTGGAATTCCTTCAGGGATTCCTTGGGGAGTTTCTCCAGGGATTGCTTCAGGAATTCTTCCAGGGATTCCGTCAGGATTTCCTCCAGGGATTCTCTCAAAAAATCCTTAAGAAATTCCTCCAGGGATAATTCCTTCAGGACTTCCTTCAGGAATTTCTCCAGGTGTTCTTTCAGGATTTCCTCCTGGGATTCTTTCAGGAATTCCTCCAGGGATTACTTCAGATATTCCTTCAAGGATTCCTTCAGGAATTCCTCCGGAGATTCCTTTAGGAATTTCTCCGGAGATTCCTTTAGGAATTCCTCCGGAGATTCCTTTAGGAATTCCTCCGGAAATTTCTTCAGGAAATCCTCCAGAAATTTTTTCAGGATTTTCTCCAGGAATTCTTTCAGGATTTTCTCCAGGAATTACTTCAAGAATTCCTTTACGAACTCCTCCAGGGTTTCGTTTTGGAATTCCTCCAGGGATTCCTTGGGGAATTTCTCCAGAGATTGCTTCAGGAATTCTTCCAGGGATTTCTTCAGGATTGCCTCCAAGGATTTTATCGGGAATTCCTTCAGAAATTCCTCCAGGGATCATTCCTTTAGGAATGCCCGTGTAGCTGCCGGCTTAGAATAGCACTACGGACCACCTGTTCCGGGGGTAAAAGTCCACCAAACAGGTAACCCCAATCCAAGGTGTCAGGCGACCCGTGCTGAGGGATGAATGGTTGAGGGGGTTTAAAAGATGCTCGATCTTTAACGGAGCCCGTAGCGTGGGTAGATCGCCTTTTTTGGGTTGCGTTGCGGTGATAGATCTACCAAACCGAAATCTAGTGTCGTCCTATTTTTCAATTTTGGAATATGTGTTCTTGTAATTCAAGGAGTTATAGCATTTAGTCCTACTACTGGTGCTTTGGTGACTTCCAGTTTTTGAATAAAACTAAGTTTACCAACTTTATTTTGCATATAGTTAAAAACCTCACCATCTGAGGCTAAACTCAATGCAAAGGAAATCAAATTGGGTTAGGGATCCATGTATGTACTAACTCTTCGAAAACTGGAAAGTGATAGTACGCAAGGAACATACTAGAATCCTTATTACTGAACACATGTTCCATTATTGGAATGATATTGCTGCTAATGTTAAAACCCGGGTCCTAAACTTCCTACTGGGGAGAATTTAGCAGTAAAACAAGGGTGATGCTAGGTTTCCGATGCATGGCCAATATCAGTACTCTTGTTTTGTTTTCTAAGAAAACAAAACAAAAACTGTATCAAAATCGATACTTTATTGCCCCTCAATGGCAATTGAGTAATGCGACATGCACTACACTAAGGATACGGGTAATGTCACAATAGATCTAAAAACTGGTCGCAGTGACAAACCCGAACAGGAAAAAAAAAAAAAAAAATTCCTTTAGGAATTTCTCCGGAGATTCCTTCAGGAATTCCTCTAGGGATTCCTTCAGAAAATCCTCCAGAGATTACTTCAAGCATTTCTTCATGGATTCCTTCACGGATTCGTTCAGGGATTTGTTTTGGAATTCCTTCAGGGATTCCTTAGGGAGTTTCTTCAGGATTTCTTCCAGGGATTCCTTCAGGATTTCCTTCAAGGATTTTCTCAGGAATTCCTTCAGAAATTCCTCCAGGGATAATTCCTTCAGGACTTCCTTCAGGAGTTTCTCCAGGTGTTCTTTCAGGATTTCCTCCTGGAATTCTTTCAGGAATTCCTCCAGGGATTACTTCAGGTATTCCTTCAAGGATTCCTTCAGGAATTCCTCCGGAGATTCCTTTAGAAATTTCTCCGGAAATTTCTTCAGGAAATCCTCCAGAAATTTTTTCAGGATTTTCTCCAGGAATTCTTTCAGGATTTTCTCCAGGAATTACTTCAAGAATTCCTTTACGAACTCCTCCAGGGTTTCGTTTTGGAATTCCTCCAGGGATTCCTTGGGGAATTTCTCCAGAGATTGCTTCAGGAATTCTTCCAGGGATTTCTTCAGGATTGCCTCCAAGGATTTTATCGGGAATTCCTTCAGAAATTCCTCCAGGGATCATTCCTTTAGGAATTTCTCCGGAGATTCCTTCAGGAATTCCTCTAGGGATTCCTTCAGAAAATCCTCCAGAGATTACTTCAAGCATTTCTTCATGGATTCCTTCACGGATTCGTTCAGGGATTTGTTTTGGAATTCCTTCAGGGATTCCTTAGGGAGTTTCTTCAGGATTTCTTCCAGGGATTCCTTCAGGATTTCCTCCAAGGATTTTCTCAGGAATTCCTTCAGAAATTCCTCCAGGGATAATTCCTTCAGGACTTCCTTCAGGAGTTTCTCCAGGTGTTCTTTCAGGATTTCCTCCTGGAATTCTTTCAGGAATTCCTCCAGGGATTACTTCAGGTATTCCTTCAAGGATTCCTTCAGGAATTCCTCCGGAGATTCCTTTAGAAATTTCTCCGGAGATTTCTTCAGGAAATCCTCCAGAATTTTTTTTCAGGATTTCCTCCAGGAATTCTTTCAGGAATTCCTCCAGAGATTACTTCAAGAATTCCTTCATGGATTCCTTCACGAATTCCTCCAGGGGTTCATTTTGGAATTCTTCCAGGGATTCCTTAGGGCATTTCTCCAGAGATTGCTTCAGGAATTCTTCCCATGATTCCTTCAGGATTTCCTCCAAGGACTTAATCGGAAATTCTCTCAGAAATTCCTCCAGGGATCATTCCTTTAGGAATTTCTCCGGAGATTCCTTGTGTAGAATTAGCTCCAGTTAAAATACACAGAAATAAAAACCAAAAAAAAACCTTCAGGAATTCCTCCCGGATTTTTTCCAGCATTTCCTCTAGGGATTCCTTCAGGAATTCCTCCAGAGATTATTTCAAGAATTCCTTCAGGGTTTCCTTCGCGGATTCCTCCTGGGGCTCGTTTTGGAATTCCTCCAGGGATTCCCTAGGAAATTTCTTCAGGGATTGCTTCAGGATTTCCTCCAGGGATTTTTTCAGGAATTCCTTCAGAAATTCCTCCAAGGATAATTCCTTCAGGACTTCCTTCAGGAGTTTCTCCAGGTGTTCTTCCAGGATTTCCTCCAGGGATTTTTAAGGAATTCCTCCAGGGTTCCTTCAGGAATTCCTCCAGAGATACTTCCTGGAACGCCGGATATTATTTCAAGAATTATTCAAGGGTTTCTTCAACAGTTCCTACAGGGATTCCATGAGGACTTTCATCTAGTATTTTTTTCAGAAATTCTTCTCTAGAATTCTCTCAGGTATTCGTCCTTGAAATTTTTTAAAAAATCCTACTGGGATTTCTTAAGGAATTCCTCCTGTAATTTTTCAGGAATTCCTCCCGGTATTCCTTCATAACTTCGTCATTGAAGCTTTTAAGGAATTCCTCCTGCGAATCTTCGCAGAATTTCTCCTGAGGATCCTTTCTAGGATTTTTTTCAGAAATTTCAAAATTTTCAGGTGTTGACCCCTCCACAGTCTACCGGACCCGGTTCCGGAACATTTGGATAGTGTGTCTATTTATCTGTTGGTCTTGCGCTTGATGCTGTTGTGAAGTCAGATAAAAAATTATCGAATTAGAGCCGTTGCTGTTCAAATCTAAATACGTTTTCTTCCGGTTTCTCCAGGAATCGGCTCCAGATATGCCTATGTCCAAGTATTGATAAACCTGCAAGAATGACTCAGATTGATACTCTATAAACCCATATCTTTCGTTTGAGGCCAAAAGAATGAAAATCGATATTTTAGAGCATTTTCAGAACAATTTGAGCCCTTATGCACCATCTGTCACGGTGCGATCCTAGAAGTCGCTGCACGTCAATTTAAGCTCGATTTTTTTTCTTAGGAAAAGTCAGGAAATTTCAGAGCTATCCATATACGAAGTTATTCAGGATTTCTCCAAAGGATTCATTAACTTGTGCAAGATTTGTATCAGGAATATCTCAACAAACCCTGTTAAACTAGATTAGATAGATAGGTACTAAATCATTTTTCATAAAATCTCGTCGATATTTTTCTGTCACAAAGTGAGGTAAATTTCTTTGAGAATCCAACATTTTCTGCAATCCTTTGGGCCTGATTTTTTAAGCTTTATATCGTATATAGGATAATGATTTTCATTTTCATCCTACGAAAACCGAAGGATTGAAACAGGGTCATTCCGCGCCAAGTGACCGACCGCTTGCAATCGACCATCACGGATTTGAACCAAATTTGTCTGAAACATTTGTTTTTAGATGGAAAAAGAAAAAAAATCCAAATTTTGGTGCCGATCGGATCATCCCTCGGCCCGTGGCAGCACCCCTCGTTTTGGCAGATATGAAAATTATCCTCTTTCTTTTATTTTTATCATTGAAACGATTGCACATACACATTTTTGACCTTCGGCTTTTTTGAAGGAAATCGTTCAGGGAATCCAAAAAAAAATATGTTTTTGATAAAGTGTTGCCAGATATATTTTCCAATTTTAAAACTAAAAATCGTTTTTTTCTTTAAATACGTATATTTTGATTTCAAAAATGTTGATTCCATCGTGTTTATCAGACGTTTTCGATCGAAAAAGCTTAACTCCCCAAGGTAATTTGCGTCGCTCCTGAGATATAGCGTTCTAAAGAAAAAAATATTCATTTTTTTTTCATATAAAGTATCATATAAAATCAGGTGCAGTTTATAAATTTCGTCAAAAAACATTGTTCGATGCCATATAAAGACGTTTTGTGCTGATTTGAACAATATCGAGTATAAAAAGGATTAAAAAATGTGATTTTATCAAGAATGTTTTTAAGGTACTTACGACATCAATTTCAATGAAAATGCAGAAGTTATTTGAGATTTTTCTGTTGAGGATACGTTCCAAATGAACGTTCAAGAAGAATGCCGATATTTTGCAACGCCAGAAATCTCACAAAATAAAAAACGCGATGTCCCGATACTCCTCCGTAGACTGCTTGTCTACGCATTTCACATCGTTTGTACATTTACTACATGCACTGAAGAATCAGACCTAATCAGAGCGTACACAAAACTGGAAAGCACCCATTACCTGGCAGAGATTAGAAGGCGGTAGCGGAAAGATAAGCCCATCGATCGGCAGAATTCCCTGAAATACAATACTCGCATGGGAGCAGCGGCAACAGTAGGAGGACCAGCTGAAAAAAGAGCACAACCCCCCTCCGAACGGACCCAGCTGCGATAAGCGGTCGTTCCTTGGAAAGCAAACAATCTATGTCTACCTACTGCTACTTAGGACGATGCGATGATGACGGTGCGATGCGAGGGCCATCATTCTCTGCTCTGTAAAGTAAAGGAAGGAGGATTTTTCTTCTTTTCCACGCAAGGAAGAGTGCGGAAAAGTGTGTCTGCCTTTTTGATGTTTTTCTGCTCAACAGAGACGACGACGACCACGACGACGGGTGACTTTCGAACTTTCGTCAATCCACCACCTGAGCCTCCTTTTGGGTAGGGCATTTATTGAACCCATGGAATACGTAACCTTATTCGACCCCGCATATTGAACATCCACATGAAATTTAGCAAATTGCAATAGTGTATTGAAACTGAGTACATTGGGCGAGCGAATGCATCTTCAATTTCTTCCTATTCTTCCAAATTCACGGGTATTTAAAAAAAAGTTGATTACCAGTGGTCATACGAGGACGTTGATCAGAAGCATCCGTTCGTTACTTGTGAGGATGCAACTGATTTGAACACGTTTTAGTTGCAGATAAAAAAAAACTCCAATCTAAAGCTCATCTTCAATACTTTGCTCATGAGTTATAATATAACAATTTCTAAAATACTCATCAGCTTTCCGATTGTCGCAAAAATCTAAAACCGCCACAAACTTACAAGGTTCGCTGCCGGTCGTCTAAGGACGATGATAATGGTGTAGCGTGTGCTTTACGCCGGCCTATATTTATAGGATGATGGAAACCGGAAAATGACGGTGCGTGAAATTCGTCATCGTTCGTGTACGGCCGATTGGTTCGCTGCGTGCCATAGAATGTGTAACGTCCCCCACCCCAGCCAGGGGAAAATCCCGACGCAAATATCTAACTACGGAAAAAAGGCTGCCCGCTTGGGACGTGCGGGGGGCGCGATGCGACGTGGCTTTAATGTGAGTTCCGATAACCAACCCTAATCGTGTACACATTGTTGGCAGTGGAATTTGGCAATGACGTTTCGTAACGTTTTTTATCGATTCGATGATGAGTGCGCGAGTGCGGCTCTGCTCGACATGCACTGCGTTTCGAATCGGTTGGTTTGGTTGTGTACCCGACCCGCTACTAATCTTAAATCAAACGGGGTTTATCTATCACTTTCCAATTGTTCATTCAGTTCAATCTGACTCACTAGTGGCGGTGGGGTGCGCATCAATGGCGAATTTGGAATCGTCATCGATTTACATTTATCGCTTTGTGGAAACAGTTCATGGGCGTGCTTAGATTAATATTCTTAATGCGTTTGAGAGCTTCCAAGAACTTTAATTAAATTAGATTTTTTCCAAAGTTTTGTTTAAAAGGTTTTATTTAAAATTCAGCCATTCTATGGAAAAACGATATAGCGCCACTCCGATTGTCGTGAAACTTGGTGAGTTTGTAGTTCATCGGAAAAAATAGACCCGTATTTTTTTTTATTTATTTCGGCATTAGAGTGACCAATTTTCAGGAAAGGTGGTCCTAAGTATCATTTTTTTTAAAACCAATGAAAAACAAAATAAAACATAATTTTATACTAGTTGACCGGTTTTAAACTTCTTTTTTTGTTTGAAAGCTATTGAGAACAACAATCACAATACGCGCGACGTGAGACGAGACATAACACTTATAGTTCTTACTAACGTCAAGATATGAAAATTTATCTTTCGTCGACCGGTTTCGGGCTCGATGTCGCTGTTCGACGAAAGGTAAATTTTAATATCTTGACGATAGTAAGAACTATGAGTGTTATGTCTCGTCTCACGTCGCGCGTATTGCGAATGTTGAACTTCTGCACTTTCAAATTTCTGCTACTTTGAGAAAATCCTCCTGAAGTTTGCTCAAAAAATCCCGAAACAACTCATAATGGAATATCTGGAGGAAAGCCCTTTGGAATACTTGAATCAATTCCTTCAGTGGCATTATCAGGTTAATTCCACCAAAGCATCGCTTTTGAAATTTCCGATGATATTGTGGAATGTTTAAAAAAATCGTAAAGGAAAATCTGGAGGTATTCTACAAAGAATCCCTGAATAAATTACTAACGAATTGCTTCAGATATGCTGCAAAAAGTCGCTGAAAAGGTATTGGTGAAAAACCTTTGCAAAGTTTGCGATAGAACCACTGTATAAATACCTGAAGAATTTTCCTTTCCTCTTTCAAAACACTTAAAAAATTCTTCAAGGATCCCTTGTGAAATCCCCTTATAAATCCCTGCAGAAATTTGGATGAAGTTCTTGAAAAAAAAATCCAAGGGAACACCTGGAGGTATTTGTTGGATGTAGTGTTTAAGGTGTTTGTGAAAAAATGTTCAAGGAATTTGGCAAATAATTTTTGATGAAATTACCCAAAGAAATCGTTGAAAAGATTTCTCAATAAAGCCCTGAAGAAATAGCTAATGAAATCACTTGATGAATTCCTGAAGGAATCTCTGAGATAATTCTTCAACAAATCCTTTGAGTAATTCTTCAAGAAATTTTAGCTAAAATTTCCATAAATAATATCAAGATATGGAGAAATTCTCTGAAAGAATTTCACTGTTAAACATAGAAAGTAAAATTGTGACTAAAATAAGGAGAAGAATTAGTACCAACAACCATGGAAAAACGATATAGTGCCACTCCGATTGTCGTGAAACTTGGTGAGTTTGTAGTTCATCGGAAAAAATAGATCGTATCTTTTTAATAATTCGTCATTAGAGTGACCAATTTTCAGGTAAGGTGGACCTAAGTATCAATATTTTTTAAAACCAATGAAAAATTTAAAAAAGAAACATAATTTTATGCTAGTTGACCGATTTTAAACTTCTTTTTTTGTTTGAAAGCTATTAAGATGAAATTTTCAGCAAAAGTACATTGAAGGGGCCACCCAGTCAACACACGATCGCATTTAATGTTGCATAAAATGCAAAAGAGGAGGCGATATAGGAACACTTTACAAGATCCATAGGTAATGCGCTGATGGTGGGTACACTTTTATCATCATCATCATCATCATCACTCTAATTGGATACAATTTTATTGTTTGTATGTTTTGCCAAACAGAAATTAACCATATATTCGTCGTCTTTCAATTAATTTTAATTCTTCTTATCAATTAAAAAAATACTTGCTGCATAGATGTGAAATCACAAATATTTGTTAAAACTTATTTTAGGGTGTCTCTGGAAAACCGGGAATCGTATGAATGTAAAGTATCGAACTTTACTATTTCCAGATCTACTCAGAAGTACCTCATCACGCTATGTCAAAAGGGAAGTATTATGAAAATCAAATGTACCCCAAATGTTATTCCATAGGATCGTAGGTTTGGACATCTAGTTTCAGAATCTATGCGGTTTGAAATATTTCATCTTGGGTTTTTCGATTTTTTAATTTTTTTTCCTATTTTTCCATACAAATGGCGAAAAAAGTCATTTTAAGGTTAATTTCATCCCATATAAAAATGTATGGGAAACAAACCCAAGATGGATTGTTTTAATCTAGAGGTCCAAAAATACGGTTCTAGCGAATCAACTTCGAGGTACATTCACTTTTCATAATGCTTTCCTTGGGACAAAGTGCGCCTCAGTAGTAATGACCAGAAACGCTTATGAAAATCTATGCAATATAAATATTGGTTAAGATGAGCAGAAAAAAAAATTATAAATACTAGTCTATTTTCTATGAAATATGGAATTTGTGAATAAAACCCAATTTTTCTCAAAAAAATCACATGTTACAGAAATTCTTAGGTCAGAATCTGAATCAGTGGATCAAAATCTATTGAAAATGAATATTGGTTATAATGAGCAGGTGCAAAATTAAAAATTATAAAGGCAATAGTTTTTTTTTTCGTATTAACGAGATTTTTAGCCCTAGGCTAGTTCATCTCGGGACCCACGCTTTACTTCCCTTCTGAAGGAAGAACTCACATTTTGCGAGTTTGTCGAGTGTGGGATTCGATCCCAGGTCCTCAGCGTGATAGTCAAGTGTTCTAACCATCACACCAGGTCCGCTCCACAAGTCAATAGTTTATTTTAAATGAAAATATGAAATTTGGGAATAAAACCCTATTATTCTCAAAAATTTTACGTGTTACAGAAATTCTTAGATCAGATGCTCAGTGGACCAAAATCTATTGAATGTGAATATTGGTTATAATAACCAGAGAAAAAATTTAAAATTATAAAGACAATATTATATTTTCTCTGAAAATATGAAATTTGGTAATAAAACCCTATTTTTCTTAAAAACTGTACGTGTTACAGGAATTCTGAAGTCAGATTCGGATTCAGCGGGCCAAATTCCATTAGAAATGGAACAAATGGTCAATGTTTGTGAAAAAAGTTTCAATTTTGTCGACTAGTGTTATTCGCCTTGCGTGCTAATAATGTGCTGTCATAGGGTTGAGGTGCTCTCTATATTCCCCAGGTTATAACCCTATAAGCCCAGAAAGGTGAAATGGTTACTTCGGTAGAGTCCACAGAGTATTTACAGAATTTCTACCAGAGGTTGTCTCGGTATTTCTCATAGAGTTCCTCGGAGCATTTCTCCTGCGTTTTGTCCAAAGGTATATGCGTTTGATTCCTAGCAGGATTTATTTCTCTAAGGACATCTCGCAGATGTTATCGCAGAATTCTCCTGGATTTTCTCCCGAGATTCCTCTTGAACATTTTCCGCAATTCCCAAAAGTTTTTTCTTGAGACTTCCAAAGGAGATCTTTCCCAGATTTTTCCCAGATTTTTCTTTCCCAGGATTTTCTTCGTAAATTATAGATGTGGCAAATGTGGGGAAAATCATAAATACCGTAAGACAATTACAGAAAAAATATGGAAAAGTCCATATTTCAAGCTGAAATCCTAACGAATAAAGTGACCCAAAACTGTATCCAAGAGTGAAATAAAGTAATCATTAAAGCTCCAGAAGTTTCCATCATCCAAGAAGAAAATCTCCTAGTAGCGGTTAGTTGAACTTTGTGGACAGTACAATAGTGCTTTAGCCGATAACACCACCTCCGCACGGTATAAGGCTACCCAACAGCCAGTGTCCGATTTTCACTCCGAAGCAATTTCTCCGGAAATCACGAACCTGCCCCAACATATTTAAACATAAAAATCGTGAAAGTTGTGCAAGAATTTCTGTAAAAACAGACTACAAATTCATTCGAGATTTCTTCAACAGATTTTAAAGAAATTTCACAGATAGTTCTATTGAAAATTTCAAACCTCATTTACTCGAACGTGGTTTTTGTACACCCTTTCGCTTCTAATCCCCTCAAGTGTTCTTGATTCAAATTCTGCCACAACTTTTTGTAAAAAAAAATAAATATTTTTTGTTATTACGTTGTCAAATACCCGACTTTTCACTCCCGAATAGAATAACAAAATGGCCTACTTTACTTCACCGAAACAAGAGTGCCGAAAAGTACTACTTTTCGGCACTTTTAAGAGTGCTGAAAAGTTGCACTTTTTGACACTTTTGCCAACACGATTTCTTTTTTGCAATGACTGCGACTCCTGTACATCCAGCTGCTGCTCCTACATCCTCTGAATAACTTGAATC